>NW_019211455.1:31414848-31663474 GCF_002443255.2 Varroa destructor | reverse complement strand
TATGTTGTATGCACAATACTACAAGCGTGACAATGTAAATCATATAATAATAAAAAGTTCGAGAGGAACTCACTGATCAAATGCTGCAAGTTGTGGGGGAGCGCGAACGCTGGGTTCTTTCGTCGGCAGAGTAGCTGTTGTTCTCGCGTAAATTGTTCTATGCCCGCGTAGACTTCTGGTTTCCTATCGTCGACATTGCTGGCGGTGATCTCGGTAACTGCAGCTGCATTAATCGATGACAATCGACAACCCCCTAATACACGGCTGGTGCCACGAAAAACTCTTCGAGACACATCTAAACCTGCTATCATCTTGACAACGTTAGGAACGCGCTGTTCTGTTTAATGATTTGGGACACTGACGAATCGCTTTGCTGCTCCGGGACAGAACCAATCACGCGCACAAAACTCCCTTCCTTCCTTCGGTAGTCAAACCAGCGGTAATGTGTTCTTTTCCACCAGCAACATGATCACTAGTGACAACACACATCGATGGAACTGTTTCTATTTTCGCCTGTCTGGGTCTACTGGCATTGGTCTTCAGCTGATTACACAGCACACCCCCATATCGAAACCATTCGAGGTGGCCGACTCTTCCGAGAAATAAAAAGTCTTCGCCTAGTTGGTCAGTTGTCATGTTCACGTAGTCAACAACTACTGAATCAAGAGCACTTGTAGATAAATCAAGTTTTCCTAGGCTAAGCATCGTAGTCAACAAGCTAGATCCTAATCATGACACGCCTTCAGACTTTCCAGAATCGACATCAAAATAAACCACATATTAATGCTCGGATTTGCGCATGTTGACGGATAGTCGACGCACGTGCTCGACAGCAGTTGATATAACAGCTTCTTTGTTATAAATCGAACACAATTTGTTGTACTGTTTTTTTCTAGACAGGTAACTGTGAGTGCTTGATGGCAGGTATTGTGTATTTGATGAGTGATCGATGTTGTATTCGTGATGGATATGTGATGTTGTATAGCGGCAATAAGTAGAAAAATGGTACGAATTAGACAAAGTAAACTAAACAGAAACCTGATTGTATCATTGTTTCATCAACCTATCAAGTTATATACCGCATATAACATTTATTCGAATATATTCTCTGTTGGAAACACTTGATATGATTTTTTTATTAGGAGTGTGACTTTTCCAAATAGAGCGCAAAACATGTCTACCAGACTTCTTTGTTTAGTAGTTTAACACACGCTTGTTGCTTTTTCGACACATTTCAATATCGCACGCAACAACCATACCATATGATCCTTCTCGTAGACGTTAAAAAAAATAGTAGGATCTTGTATAAAGGTGCGAGTTTTATTTATGATTTATTTTTAGATTATTAAGTATAACATCAATTAACGAACGACTGACGTAGCAATAACAGTTATTGTCATTATTATCATATGGTAAAGGTACTTGATTCTTTGTTATACGGTCTTCATAATTATTGTGTCAACATTAAAGATACTGTAATCAAAGAAACTATAATTAATTTCGCATACTATCTGCATTACGGATATCATAATTGTTATCATAAAAAGTAAGTATCATAAACTGAGATATAGAAAAGAGCGACTCTAATTTAAAAAAGAAATATGACGTTTCGAGGAGCCGTGAGGCTATGGAGAGGTCAGTTTTATGCACTTTCATTAAAAAGTTCATTCATAATTTTAGTATGCCTTAAATCTTGAACCAGACTGCCCAAAGTAATAGCAGGGGCAGCTATTTATGTTCTAAGGAAAACAGCTAATAATTGGTTTCTTCGTTCACTCTTTTGATTGTAGGCAGATTTGCAATCTTGGGATAAGCTGGGACTATCGGAAGCGACCACGGAGCGGGTTCGTTCGCTGGGTTTTACTGCTCCTACCCCCGTTCAGGCAGTTTGTATTCCTTTGCTTCTGCGTAATAAAGACGTATCGGCAGAGGCGGCTACAGGCTCTGGGAAAACCCTTGCTTTTGTACTTCCTATTTGCGAGATCCTTATGGGAAACTCAGAGAAACTTAAGCCTTTAGCTGCATTAATCGTGTCCCCTACCAGAGAACTTGCGCAACAAACGCATCAGGTACTAGGACCACATGTGGCAGATATACATCGGCTAGACTTATGTCTCCGATAAAAGTAAGCTAGGGCTCACACGCTATTAAACATGCGACGACAATTTTTTTGTAAAAAATATACATATTTTGAGCAATGATTAAGGTTGGCTCAAATAACTTGAAGCAACGTCCCGTATTTTGTCTTAAATAGCTTTGTTTGACTCATACAATTTTATTTATAATTTAATTTAAATTTAATTCTTCGGTTGCTCATGACATGCATCTTTTCTTTCAGCTGTTCAAATCCCTTAAGTTCCCAAATCTGCGTGTTCAGTTAATCACCGGCGGCCACAGTATCCAGAAGGATGTTGAAAAGTTTGAAAAAATGAAAGGAGCGCACGTCGTAGTAGGGACGCCTGGAAGGCTGGCCGATGTCCTTAGCGCTCGCAATGCTAATAATAATTTGTGCAGATATTCACGAAATCTTGAGATCCTCATTCTAGACGAGGCTGACCGACTTTTAGAGCTTCACTTTGAGATTTTACTCGGAAATATATTAGCTGTACTACCAAAACAACGTCGAACTGGACTATTCTCGGCTACGCAAACAAAGCAGTTGGATGACCTGAAGCGTGCAGGACTTCGTAATCCAGTAACTGTTTCGGTAAAAGAAAAGCATAATTTGAAGACGCCTGTCCAGTTGCAGAACTTCGTTACCCAGGTAGAGCCTGAAGCCAAGTTAAGCGTTCTTGTGGCATTTCTTAAGCAACATCGGACTGAAAAGATCATGGTATTTTTAAGCACATGCGCAACGGTCCAGTACTTTCATACCATAATTAAGCATTTGTTTCCAGACTTGTCAATGCTCTTAGCACTACATGGAAAACTCCGAAGCAATCGCTCAAAAGTGTTCGCTAAATTTTCGGGCACAAAAAGCGGAGTTCTTCTATGCACAGACGTTATGGCCCGGGGAGTAGACATCCCCAAAGTTGATTGGGTCGTGCAATACGACCCTCCACTTAGTGGGTCTGTCTTCGTGCACCGCTGTGGACGAACTGCTCGAATGGGCAATGAGGGTTCAGCAGTCGTATTTCTGATGCCAAACGAAATGAGCTATACTAAGTTCCTGACTTTGAATCAGACAATCAAACTTGACCCGATGCAAGCACCAGAGAACGTCGAAGATGTAACTGACGTCATTCGTCATTTGGAAGCCGACAATGAATCTATTTATATCGAGGCTATGAGAGCGTTCGTTTCCTACATACAATCGTATCGGAAGCATGAATGTAATCTTTTATTTCGAGTTGAGGAACTCGAGTTTGGAAGATTGGCTATGGGGTACGCTTTGCTTAAAATTCCATATATGCCCGAATTAAAGGGAAAAAAACTTAGTGGTTTTAAGCCTCCAATAGGCATAATTAGTCATCACCTGGAAGCCAAGAGAGCAGCTAAAAATGCCAGGGGCGGAAGCAAAAGGCGGTATAAAAAAAAGCGGAAAAACTCCGATATAATTTCAACGGACATGAATCCTTCAGCCAAGCGGAGATTGAAAGCTCAACTGAAGGAAGAGCGTGAACTGGATGAACTCATAATGGACGAGAAGCTTATAAAAAAAGAGAAGCTGCATAAAATCACAAAGGAACAGTTTGAAGAACGCTTTCTTTCAATGGATAAATAAAGGCAAAAATTGGCCTAAATTTGGATGAACTCATAATGGACGAGAAGCTTATAAAAAAGAGAAGCTGCATAAAATCACAAAGGAACAGTTTGAAGAACGCTTTCTTCCAATGGATAAATAAAGGCAAAAATTGGCCTAAATTTGATACTACTAGGACGGACGTACTAGGATACTCCTCTTTTTGGAATATTTGCGCTTTTGGGGTTTATTCAAAAAGAAAAAAGTACAGATAAAGACCACAAACTGTTTTATTTTTTTTATAGTTGCTACATAATATGATGAAAAATCTCCTTTATTTAAGTAATTAAGGAATTGATTACAACATAAGCGTTACGTACATATATCCACTACGAGTTTATATCTACTTTGTCCCCAGGCCTTTAGTACGATGCAAAATCTAAGTCAGGACCTGAATAGTTATTATTTACAACTGCTTGAAGGGAAATTGAAGTCGTAGCTCAATATTTGTGCATGATTCGTTAATATAAATCGCTGTCCTTCAATGATTAAAACGTAATTGAAGATGACGCGCTAATTGAAGATGATAGCTTTCACCATGCATCTTTTTAGTTTAGAAAAATCCCTCTGCTTTTTTCTGCGGATAATAGTATATTAGTGTATTATACGCAAAGATATAACTGAAAACCTAAATTTGTTGTTAGTAGTTGCATACGTTTGTTAGAAATCCATATTGTCGTTGCCTCAGGTTAAATTTATCTATTAATTACTCGTACGAGCTGTTCAGGGTTGACTGTACTGCGACATAGTGGGCATTGAGGCCTGTTTACCGCCCATTCAGTGATACAGGTCCAGCAGAATATGTGGCCGCAACGAGTAACCGTACACTCAGTCGTGAGGTCTCTACATAAGCCGCACTGGAGCCCGCCAATTTCTTTATCATTTTCTTCAGTTTTGGCTGCTTTTACTTCTGTCTTGACCGATTTGAACGATATTGTAGCCTGAAACAGCTCGCGAAGAAGTTTAATAGTGTATAGGATTCCGATTATCTTAAAAGTCCACTGAAGTTGAGGCATGTCGGGAAAACCGCGAAGTAAAGCATAGCGGCTTCGACCCAAACGACGCGCAATAGACGAGTATTCTCCAAACAGATAAAAATGAATCAAATGTAGTTGTAGAAAAATGGAAGCCACTAGTTGTTGTTCAGGATTGCCGGTTTTCACCAACTGCTTCCATGGCAGGTGATCAGCAAGAAGTATCGCTCTTTGAAAAAATGAATTGGGTTGAGTTTCGGGTGTACATCGAACGATGTTGACATACTGCTCACCGAGCGTTTGTCGCTCACGAAGTGTGGTCAGTCCATAGTAGATAAGGCTGTTGACTGTTGTAATAACCTGAAATTTGTAAGTAACTATTGATCAATACGGATTTTTTATTTATAAACTACGTTTACATTAATAGGCGTATATATATATATATAGGTCAATTATATATATACAAATTTGTAACATGTCAAGAATGTGTTTATGTATTTGCACGTCGGTTTATTTAGATTTAAAAACACTTTACGACCGTGAATCCTCTGATGATTTCAAAGAATAGATTGAGGAGTTGCTCTGTAGAAATGTTCATATAAGTCAGCAAGGATTTCCATATTTATTATAAATGTGTACAACTTTTTCATAGTCGAAATCAATGAACTTTTGTTTTAGAGAGCCACGTAATCATGGCACTTTTGCAAGCTGTAGTACGAAAGCTATTTCATATGCGTATAAAAACCATTTCATAGCTACATTATAAACCACCTGAGTAGAATGTAGCACACCTACCTGGTGATGTCTTACAATACGACGGAGTCCTATAAGCTCAATGAGCGCATCGAAAATGTCCCGACGAGTGGAATCAAGATGCTGACGGTCCTTTTCGTCTGAACGGAGTATCTCTGCTTGACGAGCCCAAGCAAATTTTTGTGCCATTTTTGTTACTGCATTCAGCTTCAAAGGTCGAAGCAGTCCTATACAACTGTTTTATAGTGGAATTCGACTTGCAAATTGTGAGTGGCTGAATGTGGTAATCACTGCATCCACGATTGTTGCATTGTCCGGAGCCTGAGGTATTTGAGAATTTATACCAAATGTTGCTTCCGGTTGACTATCCGTCAAACGACATTGCTGAACTCGCGTGTAGTATGCATGTGCTTTTTTGTATGTAAGCTGTACACAGAGTGTTGATGTCGAAGAGCACAGGGAAGCCTTAAGATTAAAGAAAACAGTGAGAAAACATACAAACTGTTACATTAAGACAGCAATGCAGTGATTTATTATGAACAATGCGATGCTGCATGTGGAGTCCGAGAACTTACGTTTTTAATTATTTTACTTTCACGATAGCCACTGCGTCCAACGCTAGCAGCTAAAAGTTACTCGTTAATTTCCTGTCGTTACCGTGATGAAAAGCTAATAGCTTCCTGTCTTCTGCTAGTGACAGAGCATTCGAAAATGCGTTCATTCAAGACGGCGACTGCAGCTACCAACTCGCACTGATTTCGCTACAGAAACAATTACATAGTATGCAGGAACATATACACTAGTGAAATCGAACACGTTGTATGACCAGCGCCGGCTGCACTAGTTTAGGTGCCGGTTTGCCCATGTCTTACCTATTACTGCAATAGAATAAGCGTAACAATTAGTTCCATACGATTCAGGCATACGGAACGGTTCTTCCTGCAATGACTGGAGAAGATACAAGCAAGGTAAGTCAACGGGACTGTAAATAAGATAAGTAGATCTTGAGCTGCGACGGATGAAAAACTCAAGAGTTTCGCTGTATTTTTGAATATGAAGTCAAAGAGCTTGAAAGGCTTTCTTTATAGTTAGTGCATGTATATAAGTGCTTATTTGGACCGAAATGAAGTTTGCTTCGTCCTCAAAAATTAGTTGCAGTTTTGTCTATGCGTGTAGTCTCGTGAGTATGTACTGTTCCGGTCTGAGCTACCAGTAATAATTACCAAATACGAGTCGCAGTTTAGGGCGACCTGGGTGCAGTTTCATAACGTGGTAAAGCTTTGCGTGCTTGCTTTTTCTCGAACTACGAACGAAAAAGTTTCCATATGGGTTGTTCTTGTAAATGGGGCTAGTGCTATAAGGTCCAATAATTTCAGTCATGCAGGTATTCACTAGACCAACCTTGTCGGGGGTAGTCCGTTACTCGAAGGCGTTCAGCTGGCAAAGTGGTTGCTGTGCTTCTACTCAGATAATATCCTCATCGGTGTTCGGAGACAGCTGTTGGCCACGAAATGGCAACAGGTTGAGCAGCTTATGGGTAAGTGAGCTAAGTCCAAATTGTTCACTGCCCTTCAAAAACTCAACAGAGAAATAATTGTGCCCAATCAATCATGTATCGTCTCTCTAACCTTATTGCATAGACTGCATAGAAAAAAAAAAGTTATTTCCAACCAAAAAGATAAAGAAAGACGTTGTTATTTCGTCATCTTTCCAGTCTAATCTTGAATGCATAATTCACTCTCTTAGCTTATTATTTTTAGGAGGAGTTTGGTAGAACTGGAGTAAAGATGGGCATTAGGAAACAGTTTGACTATGTTGAGTTCCAAGGCGGCGTGAAATCTGGGCTTGCTTCACCTACTCGAATAATAACAACAATCAGATCTGCTGATAATATTATACACGTTCCATGATTGTTTGAATATAGGATGCTGCAGCCGTTTCTGAAAAGATGGATTTAAAAATTCAAAGTGACGGCAAAGAAAAGGATGAGCCCCAAGATGGAGCAGCAAGGAAAGGCCCGAAAAGTATCAAAAAAGAGGAGAAGTTCATACTGAAAACACCAAAGGTAAGAACTTATTTTATAACCAAACACATCAGACTAGTATTTGGAATGGTTTTTAATTGCTTTGGCATGGTAATACGTTTTATTCATAATTTCTGTTTATTTTTACCGTTCCAAATGACATCAAGTCAAATAAACAAAGCGATCTACTGGTTCTTATAGACGACCATAAGCAGTCCTCGTTCCCTCTTTGTTTCCGTGTACATAATTAATATATGATGTCTTTATGGAATCTAGCGATAAGAACCACTATCGTAAATATAGTAGGTATCTTATTCTAATCTAAATATGTAATACTATCATTACTGTAAATATAGATCTAAAAATGTGTTCTATTAAGGTGTGGCAATTTACTGGGAAACATGTTTACCACAAGTGTACCTTCTTGATTATTTTCCGATTGGAACATTCAAAATACGCACCTAAGCATAGAATGTATGTGTTTTAGGCACTTGAACCTTCGACCTATATTGGCAGATTCTGCATTTGATCTAGTAAAACTGAGGGTGATGTATTTTAGTTTCATATGATTTCTATTTTTACTTTAAGGGTACTCGAGACCAAGGTCCTATGCAAATGGCGCTTCGTGAACATGTCTTCGCCATCGTCAAGGAATGTTTTACACGTCACGGTGCAGAACAGATCGATACCCCTGTGTTCGAGTTGAAACAAACTCTAACAGGAAAATACGGAGAAGATTCAAAACTTATCTACGACCTTGCCGATCAGGGTGGAGAGATTTTATCATTGAGGTAATGGTTAGCTTTTTTTTTATTTCACCTTTCTTAAATCAGTAAGATTACCTTTATTTAATATTCTGTAATATTAAACTACTACAAGCAAATCCGTCGGACAAATCAAACAACTTTGAACTAATTGGGCTAGAATGATAATTTTTACTATGTATTAGAAGTTTTCATGTTTCGCTCCCTCAGCGACCCAACAGTGTCCGGATAGCCGTATACTTACCATATCGCGTTAACTCGCAGTAAATCTCTACTAGGGTATGCATGTCCACCAGTTATTCTCTTTAGGGCTTAAATCCCATAATCGTACGAGCTTAGACCGGAATAATAGGTGGGCTGAGACTCATATATGTTTCCTTCGTTTAATCTAAAAACTAATCATAGCATGGCGATGAAACCTGATTTTGTCATCTGGTAACAATACCATGTTCTTTCGAATGTCATGCCAACGGTCTATAGGTTTTCTGAGGAATTTGAGATGGCGGCCTGCACTTATTATTTCATTTTTGGCGTGTAGTAGCAGATGCCCCTGATGTTTATTGCAAGTACTTCCATCGCCTAAGTTCGAACCTACTTGATCTTTTTCGGGGCGACACTATTCTCTCGCGTAGTTCCTTTGTAACTGGCAGTACAGGTTGAATCATGCCATGTCTATGCCGACCGTATGTTTCAAACGGTTTTTTATTGATTAAAAATCTGAAAATTGCGCATCGAATTAGTCACACTCATTTCTGACTGGCCTGGAATGTTTACTTAGGTTCTGCATTTTCAGTATTTGGGTTATGATTCTGCAACACCCTACATGCAAAATGCTAGCTTTGGCCAATCGGGCCTTCAGACCCCAAGCTCTGGGTTCATAAAAGCTCTCCCCGATTGCAGCAATGCATTCTAGTCCTTCGGATCCGGACATCTGATTACCTTTTTAGTGGTGTTCAATACTTCAGTTCAGGTTTTGGAAACTTTGCACCATCTGCATATTGTGCGTCCGCTTAAGGCCTCCTTGCCTGGTGTCTTCATCAATTGTCGATAAATGCCCGTATCGTTGTGACCATCGAGAAACAAAAAGTTAAGCACTGACGGTTGATTTTCGAAACTAAAAGATGCTTTCCCTGCGAATTCATTTCTCCTAAGATAAATTAAATTGTTTTTCACTCACAATCTAGAAAACTAGGGTACTTACCTATTAAGTTTCGATTGCCAGTAGGGCGCAGTTTAAAAGTTAATTAACTTTAAAACTGCCGGAATACGAACTGGTAAAAAGAATGCCGGATCCCTTATTTAGCTGTCAACACTTTTGGGGTATAACCACACTTTTCAGCACTGCAAAAGGCAGCTAAGTTATCCTTCATGTTTTTTGGCTATGTATCATCAAGTTTTTTAATAGAATGCTTCTCAAGAACCACATTGGCGAACTCATGTATAAATGACGCTGAGCTTGTGTATTTTTGTTATACTCCTCTATTTGAGGTCAAGACGTTGCGGAATGTCTTGATCCCAAGTATGTACCGGGTCGCTCAGATATAATATGAACCGTTCGAGCTTGTTTGTCACATAACTGCACTTTGGCTCTTAACTCTTGCCTGGTCTCTCATTTAACATTTTGAGCCCTGCACCTTTCTGTAAGGTTGTAATGCCCTCTTGGTGAACAGCTTTTGGGGCTGCGGTAACGAGGTGTCCCAGTGAAATCGCAATGGTTTTGTATACTAGAAACTCCACCAAAAATGAGGAGACGTCAACTTAAGCAACTTAAATAGCGACGGGCCCACCGCCTTAACTATAATTCTATGGTGACGAAATTTCCACGAATCTCGTGGGACATATCTTCTAGTTTTGCTCTATGGATTATTTGGAAATGAAGAAATCGACTCACGTTTCTTATTTATTTCTCTTTTCAACTTTACTCATTCGCTCATCAAATGCTCCCTCTGAGTATTTTTATTTGTATTTTTACTTTTGGTATTTTATACGTAAAACATTGACCTAGATAAATTGTGATTACTCTTAGCGTGGACGGAATGTGTGCAATGACATAATCATATAGTACGAATTTTAAAATGCTTAGACGCGCAAAAGTAATATTTGTAATAATGCGGATACGCTTGACATTAATTGATAAGTATGATTAATAAAAATGATGCTTGTGTACTTTTGCAGATACGACCTAACGGTACCATTCGCTCGTTACCTGGCCATGAATAAGATCGCGAACATTAAGCGCTTTCACATTGGCAAGGTGTATAGAAGGGATAATCCGGCGATGACTCGGGGTCGTTATCGTGAGTTCTACCAGTGTGACTTTGACATTGCGGGTCAGTACGATCCCATGCTTCCTGATATGGAGTGTATCCAAATTGCCTGCGAAATTATCAAAAAACTCGACATTGGTGAATTTGTGATCAAGGTTAATCACCGCGAAATATTAAACGGCATGTTTAACAAATGTGGTGTTCCTAACGAGAAATTCAAGGAGATTTGTTCGGCACTTGATAAACTGGATAAAAGTCCATGGGAAGAGGTTAAAAAAGAAATGTGTGAGGTCAAGGGTCTTGCGGAAGAGACCGCTGATAAAATCGAGAAATTTGTTAAATTTAACGGAGGGGTAGAACTTGTAGATAAATTCCTTGGCGAGGACCTGGGCAAAAATCCTAACGCAAAAAAGGGTCTTGAGGATCTCAAACTATTGTTTGAGTATGCCGAGATTTACGGTATCGCTCAGTACTTGTCGTTCGACCTTAGTTTGGCTCGAGGCCTCGATTACTATACAGGCGTTATCTATGAAGCGATATTACGTCAGAACCCTGCCTCTCCTCAGGACGAAGGTGAAAGCGTAGGCTCAATTGCTGCTGGCGGCCGTTATGATGGTCTTGTTGGTGTCTTCGATGCCAAGAATAAATCCACACCCTGTGTTGGCATCTCTATTGGTGTTGAAAGAATTTTTACAATTCTCGAAAATAGGCAGCCCAATGATGCTCATTCGGGTTTACCTATTCGAAGTGTGGCTACCGAAGTTTATGTATGTTCAGCCCAAAAGGGTCTTGCTAAAGAACGCATGAAAATTTGTGCTGAACTGTGGGCCAACGGTTTCAAAGTAGAACAATCATTCAAACTTAATCCAAAGTTACTCGTTCAGCTACAGTATTGTGAGGACAAGCGTATACCATTTGCGATTATCATTGGCGAATCTGAAATTGAGCAAGGTATTGTCAAGTTAAAAACCGTCGTCACTCGAGAGGAGGTTGAAGTTAATAGAAAGGATCTAGTTGCGACGCTTAGGCAGAAAGTCGCGCGGTCGTAGACTTTTTCTTTGCTTTCGCTCGGCTTAACGTATTTATGTTTTAGCCGCTAAAGTATTTAATATTATAGTAAACAAAGCAAATAATATGGTGACGCGAATCTTGAATCTTCAGAGCCCTGCATTAATGTTCCTGACTAATTTAGGTGAAAAAATGACACTTATTTCTTGGTGTTAGGTAGAGGAGGAAGGGAGATATTTGAGAGGGCGAAATACTGTATTTAGACTAGGGTGTCAAGAAGCAAAGGCGGCATGCCATCTTATTATGATAAAGATAAATCTTACTTAAAGAGTCCGAGTTACTCAGCCGGAAGAATGGGAGGCCCTGTTCATAAAAACAGCATCTGCTACATCTGACAACTTTAGATGCTCAAGCAATTATTTACGGTCTCCGAGTCCAAAAATGGTTATTACTACACGAAATCTCAAACTTTTAATATCCAGATGGGTCATAATGATTGTAAGCGTTGGTGACTTTTTTTGGGACCTCTTTTTCCCAATTTATGGCGCTTCTAAATGCACCGTGTTCAAGTCAAGCGGGTAATAAAACCAATTAACATGTTCGTCCTTACCAACAGATAACCAGCCCACAAATATAACGATATGTTTTTTATTTTTTAAAGCACAAAATCTGTTTAGAAGTCCAAGATGTCACACGACACGGGTCCGTTTAGCCTATTATTTAGCAAGATGTGGATGAGAAAAGGGACTAGGGAACTTTTATATATCTGATGGTTGAAAACTCATAGCGGTGAAAAAATTTGCGGCATATACAATTGGTAAAATGATCCAATTTCTCACAGAAAAAGATAAGGCTTCACAATCTAATGAAATATTTAGCGATGATTAATAAGAGATATAGTAATCATTACCATCCGTATTGATATTACTATAATTTATTATAAAATAAATCATGAAAAATCGCTGATCATGCGTTATTGTTATTAATTGTTATTAAATTTGTTTATTGTACCTTTGCTGCACTTAAAATGTTTGTTCTAGGGTAATCGTTAAGAAATTAATTAGAAGTAAGAAAATCTAACCCAGTTTTTAAAGTAAGATCTTGTATACATAAAAATATGCCGAAGATGATTACCTAAATAGCCATTTTTGTTTTTTCATATTTAAATAGTAAGCTGTCAGCTGAAATTTTGTAATAATAATCATTAAGTACTACAACAAAGTATATGACTAATTCACAATAGCAATTTTAGGATTATAATAGCTAACAGAAATGAAGGAACTGTTCTCTCGAAAAATGCGAAAGAGGTGTTGGTGGAGCATTACCAGTAAACAAAATTTTGATGGTAAGTGCTCCAGTCTTGTGGACACTGGTAAAAACCTTCGAGTTTACTTCAGGAGAAACTAGCTAAGAAGACAAAATATTGTTTAGTCCCGAAGATCAACGCTTTTGTTTCTCGAAGGCCACAACGCTGAGAAAATTAATCGAAGATTAGTGAAGACATTAGGCAAGATGGCCTTAAGCGAGACCACAGTATCTGAAAAATGGAAAGAAAAAAACGGAGATTAAAGCGTTAAAGGACAGTGAGAAGGTGATCAGATGTCGAGATCCAAAAAAATCACAATCGTTGCAATCGAAAAGGCTTTTCACGAAAGCAGAGTTTGTAGGCTTTGTATGCCAGAACTTGTATTTTACGTGTAACGTGCTCAAGAATTATAACCTAAATCCTGAAAATGCCTAAACCGAGGAAAAAATGGATCCTCCCTGAATTGACTTCAAGCCAGTTAGAAACGCATATGGTATATTCCACGTGCAACTCTTTATTTACGTGCAAATATATATCAACGTTTGTTTATATTCACATGCAAACCTCCATTAACAAAGTGAAGCTATGAGTATACAGTCGCCATAATGAAGGTATGGCTTGGCCTCCACTGCTAGCCAGAAAAAAACAGGCGTAAGAATAAAAAACCTTTAAAAATAAGTCAGCAAATAACATATTTCTTAACCTTTGACATTTTCTTTTATTTGATGCCGTGTAAACAATCTACTGACTATAATAGGCTTGCAAAAGAATTCATAAATGATAGAACATATATATATATATATTTTTTTTTTTCTTTTTTTAGTTAAAGATATTTGCTTGAAGACGATAAGCTGATCCTAAATTATATGTGATTTACTATTGAGTTATACTTATGTTCAAAGTTTTTATGTTGGAACGGATTTAGGAGGTCAAGGGGGCATAAAAAATAATACCAAAAACGATATACGTTTTATCTTTTCTTAGCTTGAAGTGTTACGAATTGCCACAAATCTGAATTCAAAGCGGCTGTTCCATTCAAAAAAATTGATAATAGTCGAATTGTTCAAAGGTAACAACTGCACAAGAGTAATCCGGATCTTGATTTTTCGATTAAATGTTCTATTTTAAAATATGGTGGACAACTGATGCACCATATGGCTAGATGCCAAATTGTTCTTAAATTAGAGTAATAATATGGGCATTTTTCAATTATGCTTGAAATGGTACAATAGGATAAATATCTCTACGCTGCTATCTCTTTTCAGTATTAGGGTTTCTCTTTAAGCGAATTTCTTTATGTATCAATAAAATTTATGTAATTTTTTAGCATCGAGAAGCATGTTGTCTCTATTGATCCAACAATTACGCAGCATTCAAGATTTTTCTGCTTAAGCAGGTCGTCTTGCTTTTTGGTCTTGTGTACATATTGCGGATTCGCTTGACAGGCTATGCTGTACCCTGAAAAACAGTTTTACGATCCATGTATAGCGCATAGTTTCCTGCCTGGCAGAGACGCGTATCGAATTTTTCACATTAAGTGAGCGCTCGAAGCTTGTTGCGGGCGTAATGCCTTGAGCGCTTGAGAAGAAAAGTGGCGCATCAGAGATAGGGACCGATAAGAGCTAACTGTGGATTAAAACAGGATTGTGGTAGCTCTATTGTCGCACTACTTTTTGACGAGATATAACATAGTGTGCACTAACTGCATACAACCAACTATCCATTTCTGGATTTTCTATTATCGAGTTGCGTCTGTGACAGCACTGGAGTGTTTGTCAACTAGTTGTAATGAAAAAATGTGTGAAAGAGTTCTTTGATTTTTAAGAAAAACAGTTACTCTGTCTATTATCATTATTATTATTATTATTATCAAACACGTACTTGGTCATTAGGTAAATAGAGCAATGTGTTTCTATAAAGCCCATTAAGTAAAGAACAGTCAACGATAAAGCGGTGCACGTTCGAATGACGCCCTATTTAAAGAACTACAGAGAACGTTAGCTATGAAGCAATACGTCATAAATAGTAATGACACATAAAAGGCCAATGCAAGCCGGAACTTTGATACGTAATTTAATGTATAAAAAATTTTTTTATAGCAAACACATTCGAATCCATTATGACTTTTATCTAAGTTGAAAATGAATTTAGAGATTAGCTGTTTTTAACGATTTCCTACATTGTAGAAAAAATCGTTGAGATGGGTGGATCGTGTCACTATGTCACTTTATCATTAGGTCTGTTAATGATTTTATGAACGAGAAGTAAATGCTTGCGCATTATGAATCACTGTCTACTGTCAGTGGACTGGTATTTAATCAGATGATCTCTATTTAGATACCAAATAAAAAGCAGGCAGACGTTAGGTTTAATGATGGCCGTCTTAAATGCACCTAGTGATCACTGAATTGGCTCCTAAATAAAATGCTGATCTATTAATGATTTATCTAGAAGAATATTTAATGGTAGCTAATTACACTTAAAAGGAGAGCTAGTACTCCGCAATTTACGAGTGAAATAATGTTACATACATACATAAATATGTTACATGTTACATACATCTTAAAGCATCGAAGTGTCAGTTAGCTTTATGGATGCTTTTTTAACCATTTTCAATATTTAAAATTTTGGAGGCGACTACTTTTATGAGGAGGAGATAGAAGTGTTACTCTTTTTATTGGGACACTTTTCATATGCACTTATTTCAATTAGGACTCGAACACTGAACAAAGGGTAGCAGCGAAAATAACGGAAAGGGATCTGAGCCTTAGAACGTTACGCAGAAAAATTACGGCTGATTTATGGAGTTATGAGAACAGCTTAGCATCTGTAAGGCTTGTAGCGGCTTTATGATATTCAAAGCAAAATCAGTCATCGAGAGTGAATCAGCTTAGAAGGCAAGTAATGGGTGATGAAAAAGTACCTGCTTCCTAATGTCTTCTAAGCACCTTGTGCACGGAATACCAGTAAGCTCTGACTTTAATTGACCGATTACTGCAAAATATTAGGAATTAGATATATTGCTTGTTGCGTTTTATCTCAGAACAAAGATTTTTATACTTAACACTTATTTAAACGCTGATGTAGATTGTGGCAAGGCACATGGTGTTTGTGAACCTTGATCCCGAGTTAAAAATCCTGCGGCTAATGTTTCCTTGCTCTGCTTACAATTACGACGGAACTTTTTTTAACTACATGAAACTAATGAAAGGGATGGCTTATGCGAGGCCTTCAAAATAAAGAAATATCATTTATGACATATCACATTTAAATAGCCCAAAAATTTAAAGCTTTAATGAGATAAATAGGAAGATACCTCATTATATTCAAATCTGTCGGTAACCGAGGTTTATCAATTGAGAAGGTCAACCATCTAATTATCTGCAGGATAACCAACATCCTGTACGTGATAAGTAAGTTACCTTTCATACGTTTCAGGCCTACATAGTTATTTCTGTTTTTTTTCTTCATATACGCTTTGCTTACATTAAGTGATCTATGACGAAATAATAAGTGTATGTATAAAAAATAGTGGAATCACAAACTATTACTCTTTATTGACTATTCTCACTGTCCGTAACCGTTACCGTAAATATTTTTATTCGATTACATCCTGTTTGGAAGCAGCGTTTGGAATGATGAAAGCTACACCTTGTAAACGTTGAAACAGCGTTTGCTTCTAGCAAAAACTTATTTTCGAAATAAAGACTCTATTACGATGACAACTCGCAAACTTTGCGCAAAATACTGACTGCAGTTTTTGTTGACAAACGTAGCACTAAAGCAATTAATCAAGAAATTTGGAAATACCGTGACCACGAACTGACCCAACAACTCTCCAGATTGTTGTTAAACGGAGCAGTAAGCGGGTCCAACAATCTTACTGCGTCGTAGGACTAAAAATTTTCATTCATCTCGAGGAGTATTTTATGATATGCTAAAGCGAGGGTTCGATCTTCATCTTTACAGGATACAATTGATTTAAAAATTACATGTTCAGGAAAACCAAAAGCATCGTTTATCTGTTAATTATATATTAAAGCGCAAGTGATCCTTTCGATCACATCATTTTGAGCTATGTAAAAAAAAGATTCTTGCATTTGGGGCTAATAAAATTCGGGAGTAAATGTCGAGCAACAGCTTCACTCGCAAGGGGTGACTGCAAAATGCGGTTTGTAAAGCAAAAGTGCCTTTGGGCCCTCGCTCTTCAAACGAGACAGTAGAACAAGAAACAACCAATCTGTCTACACGCATGCTTCTAGAATAGTTAATTTTGCTGCGCGGCAATGACATTTAGTGACCATTTCGGTCTTTATTTGAGTCCTTTCGATTTTCTTAGGAGGGGCCATGCATAAAATAATTTGTGTCAAGCAGCGCCGAAAGCAATCATTGCCTTGAAGCAGCATATTCATGAAGTGAATGGCCAAACTGGCACTGAACGATGAAGCGCCGCGATTCGAACTTACGCGAAGCAACTCGAGTTCAAATAGTCCCTGAGGGAACATCAGCTGATATAGCTTTGCGTGTGCAGCGAACAGTAATTAAGCTTTTGCTCTTCATTTCGAGAATATTTAAAAGCACGGTCTTTCTACCCCATCCTATAGATCCTATAGATATATACACACTATAAAAACAGTGTTTAATCATTTGCTAGCAGACTTCATGAGACCTTTTGACAATATGTTGAGGTATTAAAGGACTAAGAGCATACGAAGTTTTCAGTATGATTTGTTCTTGTGAAGTTTAGATCAGCTTATTTAAAGGTTGGTTTTTTAAAAGGTACATTCTGCTATAAAGGATATCGTTTTAGACAACACGTTCAAGCTCTAAGGTGTGTATATTAGAAATGTATGTGTTACGAAAATGCAGTTTCGATAGACAAGTCATAAGTGTTATTCCGTCATTTGAGAATAAAAAATATGTTTAGAAAGCAAACTAACTAATAAATTCATCCAATAAATCGGTGGTAAAATTGTCAAGATTTTGTGTTAATTCTAAGAATATGATGTAAAGAAAAGCATAGTGTTTTATATACTCACATTATGTTCTTCGCTATACAAAAGTATACTTAAATTGAATTGGTTGCAACTAATGTTGGCTCACGCTGGCACGGTGATTGAATGCTTGCTAGCGAATGATTGGGTTGCTCCCGTTCAATAAATAAATGAAATAAATGAAACAACCCCTTCAATAAAAGTTGTTAGCCAATACTGAAAATACTTCTTCTGTTTATCTGTCATTGTGTAACATCCCTGTCGTTTGCTATTTTAGCTCTGCTGGAATGAAAGCAAAATGACTGTGCTGTTATTAAGCAAAACTGTTTTCCGGTCTACTATACTATATAAGCATTAAGTACAGACATTTAATGACAATGGTTGTGGAAAATTCGCGATCTGTTAAAAAGAATCGTTTTTTTTTCTACCTTTTAGCATAGAACTGTTTTGATTATCATTGATATTGTCGCTTTGAAAAGATAGATTCAGCCTGGGTAGACAGGTCGATAACGCTGGCATACGGTATTGACCGTTTTAGTTATATCAGGGGCCTTCAGTCGACTGGTGTCTTTATCGTCTTCCTTCTCTTCGACGCCGGTCAATTTAACGCCCTCCTCTTCCCCAATTTTCTCACTTTGTCTCGCTCCTGTTTACGCAAAGGTATACGTACCCTTGTTACTCAGCCGCCTGCCTCAAACGGTCTGGAGGGTCTATCACACAAATATTTTGATACAGTGACCACTGGCTACTTGTAGATAGTGAGACAGTTCAGACTCGTACGACAAGAGGTTTGTCCTAGTGTAGAATAGATAAAGCCTATAGAACGTATCTTACGAACTCCTAGTGCGTTTTTATACGGCGCATGCGTATTCAAGTTTGAAGTCTTCAAGTCTAAAATCGCGAATGTTCCCCAATGCATGCTGAATATGAAAATAGCGTTTAGTCTATGTTTTCTAAAGCTTCGTGCTGCTCTTCCTGTGCCGATATCGTTTGTAAGTGTGAAAAATATTCTACTAAACCTTACATCGGTATCATTTATTTTTCTTTCATAAAATACGATGTGATTTGGGAGTAGTCAGCACAAATATTCTATATGACCAGTTTTAACATAACCAGTATTTCATAATATTCAGTGAATACAAAATATTGTTATTATGAACAACTTTTATGATTTAAAACCTAAAAATGCATCAAAGTTGTATTTATTAACCTGTGCCTTCTGCGTCAGGAAAGTGCAAGGGCATATAGCTCTGTTTCTATTAAAATAATTGTTTTCTTACAAAAACGCATTGAGTAGTTAAGAAACGGTATTAAATAATGTATTCAGTGTTTTTTTCGTAATAATGTCCGGACCTACAGGATCGCATTATGGACATAGTTTGACCAAAGTTGTGTTCATTAGCCTGTGTTTTCTACGTCATGGAACTGCAAGGGCGTATAGCTCTGCTTCTATGAAAATAATTGTTTTCTTAAAAAGGACATTGAGTCGTTAAAAAACAGTATTAAATAATGTATTCAGTGTTTTTTTTTCGCAATTGTGTCTGGATCTATAGGATAGCATTATGGCTATAGTTCAGATACATTTATCCAGGCGTGAGTAATAATGTATGTACTGTTTGATGAAACAACGCCTCCTATCAGGCACGGGCTAAACTGCGTGTCCTTCGTGTATTTACTAGATGTTATAATGCTAGCAAGATTTGTAACACATGAACTATGTATCCGCTTGAAGTATCCTCACCTGTGTTGCCAATATGTATGGTAATCATAGCCAAGACAACCGAGAAAGGAGTCAACATTACAGTCCACTCCTAACTTTATTAATTTGAGTACATAGTTCTATACACGACAGTTAAGAAGTTAAGAACCATACTTATGAGGAGCCTGCATAGAGATCTTATGTCTACCTCGAGATCGTTGCGCTTGTACATTGAGACGGTCGTTCCTGCTGACGACGACTCAGCGTAAGCACCAGAAAGAGGACAAGTATCGATGGTTATTTCCTGTTTAGTGGTAGATCGAGATAAAGAAGGATGGTTCGGTAAAAAAACACGTAGGTTCGTTGATAGCCTAATGTGCTGGTCAAACGCAAAAATTATATCAAAACAAAGAAAAAGTACCTAGCTTGAAAAATCGTATCTCTCTGGCCTATTTGGAACAAGGTTCGTACTAGTGCTAATTTGCATTTGGGTTGCATGTCGTGGGTTTTTGTAACGAATAATCTATTACTTCCAGAAGCGAAGCCTCATATCGTAGCCCAATGGAAAAATATTACTGGCTGTTCAAGTGAAGAAAGCGAGCTCAAAAAGCTAAAACATAGAAAGAAAGACACTTTCCTCACGTATATGCATCGAAAATAGTGAGATATCTTATAGAACACATGTTTATGGCATAAGTTCCCAGTTGTCGTCAAATTTCAAAGTTCCAACCGTCAAGATTCAATTTTTGTTAAGTCATATATTGCAACTGCGAAAGCTCAAATAAATATAAATCGATAAAAACAGCTGAGGATAAGATATGCTTGGGTTAGGTGTGTTGCTGGTTTACACCAAAGTTTTCTCCTGCAAAAAAATTAGTCATTGTGATAGTATGTGATAGCCATTGTGATAGCACGTTACCAGGTGCAGAATATAAAGCAGGCTCGGATATACACAACTGTTTGCTGTACACATGCAGCATGTTGATTACGTACGACACTGACGGGATATTACATTCCTCTTCATTAGACCATTCATTTATAACTTATTTTACGTATAAACTGCCTTCTTCATCCAAAAAGATAGTTCTGCGGGAGTTTAGCTAACGATGATATTTTTTAATACTATGGTACAACAATGGTCATTCATTCCGAATGTGACGATCAAAAGAACCTTCTACAGCTATCTCTCTCTGACTCTCGGTAAAACGTAACCTAACGAGGAGGTTTTTTGAATGACGAAATCACTCCGCCTGTCACTACGATGGCATCGCGGAATCGCTAAGTAGTTGCAAAAGACAGAGTTCCAATAGTCACAAAACGAATCGAATCTGCAGACAGCAACATATAGACAGTTGAGTAGTCGTCTAAACCTGTACGATTCTTTTCTACACAATTCTACGAATGTTGTGTTTATGTACACTTGCTAAGCTAGAGCTATAAACAAAAATGGAAAATTTCTCATAAAAGTTTGCTTCGGTTCTATCAGACTAACGCTTAAGAGGTCTTCTCCTAGTTCAGAATCGTACTTAGAAATGAATGTAATGTACCAACTAAGCTCCTTTGTAATGATATAGGCGAATGATTCAATGGACGCTTGTTGTGGATCAACGGCATTTGATGGTTTGCATATTTACTATAAAGAAATATATTAAGCAGTTGGTGTTTTGCAGATCGCCTTAGAGAAGCCAAATATGAGGGTGTTGGCGGCTACGTTTTTGCTAACCGCTATCGCGGGAATTAACGGGACCTTATATCTTCCTGAAGACGCGACTGAGTGTGACGAAAGTGAGCTTAATTTGAATCATGTTAAGGCAGAAAATGGTAATCTGTTAACACCATCCGCTGAAAATGTTCGCTGTCCTCTGTTAAATGCAGCTGCTGTCCTAACGATCAAGTAAAAAAAAAATGATATATTGGCCTGTGGTTACATTATAGCGCAATCAGTGAACTGTTTAGTTTGATAATTATGAATCATCCTGACTTTTTTTTTTATTTCTCTCAATTTCGGTTGATTAAATCAAATTTGCAATATTTGTATAATAATATAATACATTTCGCAATGTTGAATGAAAATGGAAAGCATAACTATGAGATTGATTCTGCGTTACAATTCGCCACCTGTAAAGACGTCGAAAAAAAGGTCTACGACTTCTCGATGAAAGACATCTTGGAGAACGGGACCGTGTCGCTGAGTAATCATCAAAAGAACGTAATGCTTATAGTCAATGTGGCAACTTACTGAGGCAAGACTTACCAGTACCACGGCTTGAATGCGCTTGTTAACAAATATGGCGGAAAAGGATTCACAATTGTCGGTGTCCCATGCAATCAGTTCGGTATGGTAAGCAGCCTATTAGCAATTACATCTTTGTTAAGCAATGTTTTTGAGGAGCACATAGCGAAAAGTAAGCTCAAATTAATAACTTAAAGCATTTTCGTTTGCGATAACTGCGTTGGAATCATGTGCAAGGATAAACAATTGTAAACAAATTTTACTATTGCCAGAGAAATAGTGTGCTTTGTAACAAATATGTGTAATTTTTGCAACAGTGTTCCAACATCAAGCCTCATATATGTTCTATTTTGCATGAAAATAGTACTAAAAGGGATCCAGGTCGGTTTTCTTGGTAGTTAAGATGACTTTTTGATTAATTACCAAACTTATAACTTCGTCGCAACATACAGTCGTTCGATTTCATGCATCAATAAAATAAAGAGAAAAACTTTTCCTTTGAAACATCGATTTTATCTGCTAGATATGCAGATCCGGAAAAAAAACATTCCAAAAATTGATCTCCAGGGGGTGTCTATTACGAGCAGCACAGGATAGGACTAGAGGACAGGAAACAACGAAAAAGCTTTATTCTAAATATGGAAAACTGGTCATGTCAAATAATCCTTGTCGACTAAAAATATAAGACACTTTAAAGATGAGCACAATCGAAGCTATACATGAGAGTATATTAACTGTTTAAAATTGCCGGCTAATTTGCTTCCTTATTTCCCCTATAAAATCCAGTGTACTATGTAGTAAAAAAACTGAAATTAAGGAAAGCTTGATATCAAAGACAAGTGCATATCATGCGTTTTCGCCCTACATGTCGCACTGCGACCTCCTTTGATCTTCATTAGATATAAAGCAATTACTTTAGCAATAGCTGACATTTTGTCTCATTTGAAAAAAATGCCTAATTGCAATTAGCGAGTTTCACTGGCTGTTAATACCAATGCAGAAAATTCGCGGTTAAGTACATTATGTAATACGTAGGTTTATAGTTAGATTTACAATGAAAATCGTCCAAAACTTATCAGTTTTGACTAAGCTAGTTGCCATTCTATAATTTTAGCAAGAACCAGGTAAGACCCATGAGATCCTCAGTGGTATAGAGTTTGTGCGGCCAGGAAAAGGTTACAAACCCAACTTTCAGCTGACCCAGAAGACTGACGTTAACGATGATACTGCCTGCCCACTATACAAGTATTTAAAGGTTAGTTCAAGGAAACATACAAAACAACAGTGCTTAATAACGATATAATTTTGCGGTTCAGTTTAACAGTAAAAATAAGTCGCATTGTCATTTTTTTTTTATTTATATTGTTATGCTCCTAGTTTGTATAAAAGCTGCTTGGCGTCATGAGGTCCTGATTCAAATTCCGCAGGGCATAACAAAACAGTCCGGAATGTGGCCATCAAGCCTAGTTGCAGTGAATTCTCCATACTAGCACACATGTAAAACTCGTAATCATACTCGTATATATAATCATATATAAAGTAGGATTGAAGTAGACATATCGCAACGAAATACATAAAACTAAACCCATCTTGATGTATTCAATTTTCAAATAGTTCTACTGGACATATAGGGGTTGCGTGCGTACTATGAGGCCAAGCGCGCACACCTCAGCGCTTCGGCTGCAGTGCCCCAGTAATTCCAAAACTGAAAACTATTAGACATTCCAGGCCGAAGGTCAACTAAGGACCAATAACCTTTCTTAATACCCAACTAGCTCAGTTTTCTATTAACACTTAGTATAGATACTAACTAGAACTATTACACAGCTTTTTTTTGCTTTTTGTTACATTTCTTGACACGTTTATTCACTTTGTAGTAATACTCTGTGACACAACTAGATAGTTTCAACTTGAAAACAAATAATGTTAAATCGTTAAATTGTAGAAATTATAAATAGAAGACATTCTTAGCCAATATATGGTACGGCTGAGGTCCCTTCTGTTATGACTAGGTCCATTTCACAAGATAAATTAGAACTTAAGGCTATACTTGCGACCTTATCCTTGTTAATTCTACTATTAGCAATAAATATACTTTTATACTCATTTTGGCCTTTAGGAATTTTGAGACACTAGGACTTATTTACCTAGTTCCACACAAAAAAAAGGATCATCGACATCTTAACTAATAGTCAGTGCATTTGATAAGTGTGTTATGATATTTGGTTCATCAATGTTACAGAAAGCCTGCCCAATATCACCTCAGGCGGAATTCAGTGAAAAAGGTCGTCTGTCCTACCGGAATTTCCATGCTTCTGATATCCGTTGGAATTTTGAGAAGTTCCTTATTGGTAAAAATGGAAAACCTATCCGAAGGTAAGACAGCAAGTTACGGTTTGCTGTGATCAAGTTTTCTCACATTCCATGTCATTTGATGTCATTTTTTAGTTACTGATCCAAAAAGCGAAAATTATCTGACTTTAAAAGTTAGAGAACGTAGTACTCTTGATAAGTCTTCTCGTTGTGCTTATTACAGATACCATTCACGTGTAGATCCACATCAACTACAGGCGGATATCGAGACGGCTCTTAGGCAAGACTAGCAACAGGACTAATCCTTCCTTCAACAAAAAATCATTCGGCCACGTACATATATCAAAGAAACCATTGTGACTGTACGATCAACTTAACAATGAGCAAAATGGCTGGCTGGCTGGCTGGCAAAAACCTGCGCCCTTGACGACTGATTTTCTCGTTACCGTGTTTTGATTATATCTTTTTGTTGCAAGTACGACTTTTCAAGTTCATGTATCGTGTACAAGCTAAGCGAATGAAAGGCTTCCCACAAATTGCTCTGCAAGGGGGTGGTCTGGATGACTGAACTTCGGGACACTTTGGGATCTCTTGCGCGTTCCGACCCAAAGGCGTTTCGAAATAATTCAGTTGAAGCCTACATGATACATGCGTGAATACTCTTATAAGAAGATACATTATTATTCTGTCTTCAATAAGCAAAATTCAGCGTCTCTTTATTATTTTATTAATCATTCTCTATTTTGTGTTTCTTTTACTAACTAGTATAGTGTATAATACAGCTGCTCGCTGTATAAATAAAAATAATTTTTAATTAAATTGTAAGAATAGTAGTATAATGCAGGCTGAACCCGATTACATTTGAGTGCTAATTCTTGAATTTCGCTTTACATAAAGGGGCCAATACTGTCCAATGAGTCCGTGTATGAGGTAGGCAAGAAGATTTAAGGAGTTTCTAGATAAAAGATATTTAACCCAAGTATAAGGTTTGTGGTCATAAATGTTTGGTCAAAACGTCAAAAAACACATTTACTTTAAACGAGGAAAGGAAGCGAGGCTTCTTATATAAGATAAGAGAGTTATTTCGGTGGTTGATGTTTTTACGATACTTGAATCAAATAATCGATTGTTTTGGACCACCTTAAATTCTACTAGAATATTATATCTCTTTCACTCCATTCAGACGCACTCGCGAATCTACATTGCTGCGTTAATGATTTCCTTTCGAGCTAGTGAAGTCATTGAGTAGTTTTTTGCAGTCCAGGAATGAGTCGCACTTGTGGCTAGAGCATGCCTGCCTAACACAACGGAATTCAGTTAGGTCCAAATTGTCCGTTATCAAACGAGCGAAGTCGCTGTTCGCGAGACTTCAACAGCAGATCACAAACTTAGCTTTTCCTCCTGCTCTCGTGAAGATCTCAATACAGTAACATATGCGCTGTTATGTATCGACACGTCACAATGCTAATGCTTGGATTATGGTAAAATAGATAGGCTTCGACACATTTTAGACGACTAGGTGTAGAACTAGGTTATGCTGTGAGCGCTAAATGAAAGAGTGGACACCTTGAACTCGATTCACCGCCTCACTAGATATAGTATGTGCTTAGACGGGTTACCCTTGGTGAAAAATCAAAGGGGAGCGCTTTGTGAATTAGCCGTTATGAGCGATATGCAGATGCAGTAGAAAAGCAGTTTGACTCCTTCTCCGTTCTTATCTGCGATAAGCCGAGCGACGGGCTTGGGCCAGCTTCTATATAATGTCTGTATATGCCTAGCGTAGGTAAGCTTCAGACAGTCATTCGGGTCTATCAGGTATATATGAAAAAATCTTCAGCTAGATAGGCCAAATAGCTGCTGGCAAGCCCAGGCTCAGTCGACCCAAGATAGGAACTGATAAGAAAGAAGAAATGTACGATGCCCTTTTCCCGGGAGACCTATATGGACCTCCATTTTTCGTTCGAGCAGCTTCAACGAGCCTGCATCTTCCTTTCTTGCAGCTCTGTTTTTCTATAGAAAAACGCTTCTGTTTGCTCCGCTTCGTTGTATATTCATGTATTACGCTATTCACCGACTGCTGAATCCTTTTTGTAGAGTTCGGTCAACCCCTCCAGAAGGACGCGCATTAAAGGCTATGATCTTACTGAATCTAATTCAGATTTGTTTTAATTGTTTTGTTGGCATCGCTTGTGACGTTAAAGCATCTTCTAAAATTTCGCCACTTAAGCCGATAAAAGCACCTATTCCTCGCTCATAATTTCAGTGTATATAGGTTCGAACAGAATCTATTCAAGTACGTGCTGTGAAAATGTTCGCAGCGGAGACGCTTAAATGTATGGGTTGTTGCTATATTATTGTAGCTGGGAAAGTTGGAACGCCGCTAGATTTGATTGTACGAGAGAATTCTGCTAAACTATTTACTAATTCATTTCCGCAAAAACTTCAATGAACAAAACTGAAAGGTGCTTGGAACGACAAATCGGCCCGCCATCCAAATCGTATAGATAACCTTCTGCTCATTTGTTTAATACGGCCCTTTACCAAATATATGTACATAAATGTAAAAAAATTAGGTCGCTTGATTAATGGATCAGCAGATGGTGAGTTTCGGCTCGATGCTTCAAACTATCTATCTCCGTTTGGTCTTTTTCTTGTTATATATCTAATGCGTGCACTTCTCGGTTATAAGTTTAGTTTTCGTAGTTGCTCACAGCACCCCGCTAGACGTTTCGGGTCGAACTTAATTTGAAACCAGGACGACGTGAGAAATTGGCAGGGATTTAGTAATAATACAGTCGAAACTAGGGAAGCGTGCGTGAACAGGAGAACACGTGTCTAGATACGAATGTTGCCGTGATACAGGATCTGTTCGTCCGACCTGTCAGCTTAATTACAATTGGTCACATTTGTTTTTGGGAGGTTGCGTGTTTGAGGCTATTTATTCTTCATAAAACCTTAGAATAGAAAATATAAAGGTCTTTAATTTTTTAATTTATTAAATTACGTGAGCAGCCTAAAAAGTTTTAAACCTAGGGCAGAACCAACTCTTTTTTGGTCAAATGCTATTACAGTTCTCAATATAGTCGTTCTGTAAATCTATACTTTTTTAACGACGCTACCGTTTCCGTTCAAATAGTAGCTGGCATCTGGGGATGAAAAGCATGCGTTCACAATTGTGGTGGCTTTTTCATTCGGTGAAAATAGCCTCCGATTCGTAATTTTTTTGTTATGGCGATCCTTTACGTTAGGAGCAGTATATTTGCTTGATGAAGCAGCATGTCTCTTTCTAAAATCTACTGGCTATTGGATAACAGCTGAACATCCGATATAGTTGAAATTTTCGCGGGCATTTTTAGATGCGGCTGTGATTATATCATCAGGATATTTTTGACAAGTAACGCCATCTCTATGTTGATACTAAGCATTTTTTAAGCTACCGAGACAATTTTCGTTTGCATTTCAAATGTAATCGATTAACAGTCACATTCACGTTATAAACTTCACGGTTCTAATTAATCAACTTTAATAGCCTATTCGAAATATTGTTGCTTTTTTTGTCAAAATTCAAAAGGCCACACAGACAATGTGCTTCAACAGGGGAAAATCCCCTTTCTTTAGAAAACGATTGGGGTTAGTTTGCATAGTTGCAACAGTAACGGAATTCCGAATCTACTGGGTTAATTCAAATTTCCTTGAAAAAGAAAATAGCTTTAACTATTATTATACCCTCATGCACTGTGGGCTAAACGTAAAGCCATCGTAATAATACTGTAATAGGCTGGATTGCGATTGCCTTATGTTGCGTGTGTGCCAACAGCCATCTTAAAACTAATTGTTGGCCACTAGTCGTCACAATGGAATCGAGTGCAGTCTTCATTAGACAACGCTTGTTATGTTGCTGGCATTTTGTTTCATGTCTATTGCCAGCGAAAGGTTTGTAATTGGCGCCTTAAAGAAGGAACTTGCTGTATTTTATAATTGGCCTATTTTTCAAAATATTATTTTTATAAGAATACTCGGCAAAAAAAAATATTGACTCAGAATCGTCTCAAACACCACGAATTACTTTCATTTACAAAAAAAAAAAAAAAAAAAAAAGATGCATTAATGATGACTACGAATATTTGGCTTCAGTTTCTAAATGTTTTACTTTGAAGTACCCATAATAGCCCAAGCTCTACTGGGACGTTTGGTTGCATTATTTACGAGCTGATAATAACTCGGCTTGCGATGAGTTCAATCCGCGCGGCCCAAGAAAATTACAGTCAACTTGGATTGTCTTACTGCATTTCTAGCAACATGCACGTACAATAATAATCATATTGCTCAGAGCAGATGTAATCCATATTGCTTACCGTGCTTGTTCGCCGTGACTACATAAGATCTCGTCGATGCAGACATCTCCTATATGATACGCTTTAAGAGGCCTCCCTTTGTCGGTAATTACGATTGGTCGCTAGGAGATTGACAATCTGACAGATTTGCCAAGACGGTTACAGCTTCTGCTCTCCGCCTACCGATGCAGATTGGCTGCAAAATAAGGGTCGACGGTGCAGGTCGAGGACAGGGTAACGGGGATTCGGGCCCAAATCAAGAAATGTATGTTCATTAAAAGTACTGCAACAAGACAACCCGGCGGTAGAAAGCTAGCTCCCTCAACAACGATAAAGGAATGCCACAAGCTGGAAACGGGCACAGCATATATACAATTATAAAAAAAAATCTACAAATTTTAATATTCCTAAGCAGGATCACACGTGAGGACCTTCAATGGAGCCTTTTAAGCGACTATGTTTATATTCATCAGGCTTAAAAAGCGTATGCTATGACAGAAAAGAATGGACGTCTTATAGTAATAATAACACAGGAATAATGTGTCGATGCTCTTGTGGTCCGTCCCTAGACAGGTATTGTCTTTTCAGCAGAAATGTCCATACTACCGGAATACACTCGGTAAATTTGAGGAAACATCTCAACATTCTGTTGTATTGGCACTTCATAACGGTTGGTTTGTTATTGATACATTGCAATTTATAGAATCGTTTTGAGATCCTAGTGACCGTCTTATGTGAGCAAAGCTAAAACACGTTTAATTAGTTTTATGTAAGTTGCGCAGAATTCGAAGCCATAGGAAAGAATATTTCCTGCTAGACATACTAGGAACTTACTTAAGAAAAATCATGGGAGCTCTGAAGCTCGTCTTAGCCAACCGCTAGCAGAAGTAAAGCACGTTTACTACGAATTCCCTTCTGAAGGCAGATGTGGCGCGTCAAAGGATCTTGGTGGACCTTGACAAGTGCAATAATTGGCCAAATCAGGAAAAGACACTCACTCAGTGTCTTTTGCTCTTCACAACGGCTGGTCGACCACCTGTTATTTTTTTGGCGCTTCAGATGATAACGAGTAACGCTCACATATTGTCGTTACCGCTGTGACTATATGCGAAGCTCACTGTGGATAAGATACGTGGCATGTTTTCACCTCGAAATCGATAAAGAAAGTAGCAAATCATTGGGTAGCCACGATATTCAAACACTAGATACCGCGAAATGTCGGCATTTTCCCGTCATCACCACCAGAAAAAAGTTATTGCCGGAATATGGATGGTATGTTGCACTTGAATGAGTCATGAAAACAAAAATGGTTTCTGTGTAATTATATTGTGCTACCGTATTCCTCAGTCTCCACTTTTCGTCATTAAGCTATCCCGACCTGCTAATGGTATCTCAGGGCCTTAAGAGTAAGAGCATGGACTCTATCACGGATTTAAGCCGGTTTGGGCCCGGACTAGGTTTCTAGCAAGGTAGCCTGGCTTCTTGTCGAAAGACCTCCGAGGTGGATTGCCTTCAGATGGCCTCTCGCTCCATCGCGAAGTTCTGTCCATCGGCTCCCACTTCCAGCGGGTGAGGGTGCCACCTCGTTGAGCTGCTGCAAGTTCAGCCTTGACTGGCAGACGAAGCTTCTACTTAGTACGGCTCTGCAAGGAGGACTAAAGCGGCCCTTTTTCACCTGTACGGAACAAAGCAAAGAGCTTCAAAAGGACAACACCGTCAAGCTGCCAATGAACGATAAATTTTTCCTTATTTATAAGATTCCCCAATATACCAGGCGTGGTGTCTACTACAATGTCTACCTTAGCGAAGCTATAGGTATCTTCATTCTCCTTGCAATATATCTATCTATAAAGTCTTCAAAAAAGTTTCTAAACAGACAAAAGTTGCGTCTGCTGTGAGCGTGAGCAAGGATTAAATCACGTTGAAGACACTTGAAAAACAACTGCAGATCTTTCAACGGAAATCAGATCTTTATGGCGGTGGCATTGGTGCCAAAACGCAGGTCAGCATTACTGCACTCTTTGGTGCTGGCAATGTTTTGTCAAGTTGTGAACAGAAGCATATTATAATTCAGCTGGCACATTTTGTTCCATTTGGGTGCCGCTTTCAAGATGAACAACAATATTTGGAACTAAGCAGGAAAGCGACGCAGTGCGAAAGACTTCATGAGAGCTTACTTCACCAGCCCATGCAAAAAAAAAGTAGTGTAAAATAATCCAACACAGTCATCAGCTGCAGCTGTTTACATATACACATACGTAACAGTTGTCTGTCAAGTAAATTATTTGTTGATATTTCTATTGCACACGTCACGCGACGGTCGGTCACAACTTCAGTCGTTCATCATGACTACCACCCAACAAGCAGCTGACAAGAGCGTTCATGCGGCATCAAAGGTATCGTACTTATTTCAGGTTATAAGGAGCAGTGAAGCAATGGTCATTTTTACAGCTGAACCATTTACGTAACTTGCCAAAAGATAGATAGAATGATAACAAAAAGTCTTGTCTGTTTTTTTTTTATTAACTTGCACACATACCGCCATCATAGGTCAGCATCGTTTTTTGAAACATTATTAAGCTGAAAGGAGTACGACCAACCAGTAACAATACCAGACGCATACGGTAAGAGGTTACTGAATATTATCTCGTTTATTACGAATTTCCGACAACAGTTACGCGTACCATATCCCGTCTAAGTGACAACATTCAGCCGGCAAAAGTTAGCAGTTGAAATCTATAGAGAACTTACTCTAGCACAGATCCGATGTTTCCTAGTTATGTAGCCAGGTCGTTTTCAACAGGGAAAGCAGGAATACCTCCGACGAAGTGAATCAGCTTCCAAACAACTTTAGACGTTCGACAAACTTATTTGCACGAGTACTACTACTGAAAATAAAGGCCTTAATTAGGGCGACAAATTACAATTAAAAGTACTCTAGCTTATTTCTTAGGGTAAACGTATAATATATGGCAAAAGTCTCTACTGTGATTCTAAGAGTAGGCGCTGTCTTGATTGCATCGGAACCCATAGCTTACTTGAAAAGGTGAAAATAACAGAAAAATGTTTTCTTATCGATGATGCAATATTTCATCCGGTTGATTTATTGTGCCAGGACGCAATAACGTGCACTTGATTTCATTATTTCGTCAGAGGAAAATCTCGTTTTGGAAAGTTAACTTTCACTACTCGTGATCGCTTAAATGTAGCGCTTAATGTTTAATGTAAAGATTTATAGTGTTCAAACTGTGCCGCTACTACAAGGTGATCCGTTCTAGCTTTAGTGACGTTTAAGCCAATTGGAATTTTCTCAAAGTAGCAATAAAAGAAGATGACGTTTCCCGTACTGATCGATTTGAATGAATCCTTATAACTGTTAGAATTTCCTTATCAACGTCAGAAGCGCATTCGGCGTAATACCTGGAGCCAGAAAACTCTCAACTTATCTGCTAGCCATATTGATCAGTCGCGAATTGTCTGCAAACGACGGTATTTGTTAGAAGTACTAGAGAAGCTAACACGTGCTCCATTAGCACCTCGAGGTTAGGCTACGTACGATATATGAAAACGCGGACTGGAACTTATTGCAACGAGGCATACCTTCGTTTTACCTATATAGTAAATAATATTGCACATTTGTTGATCAGGAATGATTTCAGCGGAAGCCGCTTGTGCCGTTTTTAATTCACCCATTTTGGAATATATTGGTATAAGCTCATCATAAAAATAGCGTATTTTAAGCTTAAACTAAGTGACCTAGTTAAGAAAACGGAAACGCTTCGTTGAAGTTGAAGTGCGCAGGAGCAGAGCTGATTGTATGATAAACAGTGAGATATTACAAATGGACAAGGCCATAGTGGTGAGACTGTCGATGGTGGGTATTGTTACCGTGATGATGGTGATTGCCGAATATCGGCTGTCTCCGTCGAATCAAAACACATAAATGGACTGCGTCATATTCAGAGTCGTATTCTTCGTTGAGGCCCACAAAGTACTAAACACAGAAAGTCGAAATGCTCATGATTTCACATTGACCCTCTGGCCGTGCGGCGACAAACAGCCTCTAGAAACAATAACCCGGTTGACATATAGCTAGCAGAAGATAGCATCAATATGAAAACAACGCAAGTTGTATCATGGCTTGATCGTCCTTTCTACGCAACGTTGCTGCCGATAGGGCTAGCGTTTTCTTCTAGCTAAATTAACGGATGCAACAAATGTAAAATTGAAATCGTTCTCGTTAGGTATTAGTTAATTACAGTAATCGTTCGAGGCGCGAACGGATTTGATTCGAGGCACATTGAATTTAACACAGCACAAAGTCACTGGGGACGCAGGGTTCCAGTGAAGTAAAATCTAATCACTCTGAAGCGCGAAGTGCAAATATTGAAGGCATATAGCAAAGCGTTACGCTCTATCCTTATTTTAAGAAAATAGGTCACTAACATTTTTAAGAGCACACTCCATTACTTCAGATTTTACGCACTATTAAGTACGTCGATTCATGATTGTTTTCATAATAGCGAATCGGTAACATCCGTTTCTTTCAAAAACTCGGCAAAATTAGAATCTACAGGTAAAGGTAGCGCCCTTGTTGACTAAGGGTTGTTTGTGCTATGCCATCGAGTAACCTGAGAATTAGGAGGATAAGCCTTGAACTGCGTGTGCTTCCTAGTATGTAGTTCGCCTGGCCAGCGATTTGTTGTAGAAATGAAGAAGACTGAGTCTTCGAAGGTTCCATTGTCGCCGAGGCCGTGGCTTAGATCCATCATGGTTTTTTGTACTTTAAAAAATTAACGGGAATCATTCGGTAAGTTTAAACGTAAATAGAATATAGATAGGGAATCCTTGTGAAGGCCATCTTAATTTTCCTGAACAAAATGTTATATATTTAAAGAAAATACAACCCGCATCAGCCGACTTAATCAGCTACTCCGAGGGAAGACTAATAAGTAGATTGATTTGAATAACAAATTAGCACATATACTTTAAATCCTATCGTGTTATGTCAATAGCACCTATTGGCGTAGCCAATGCTGAAAAATCTTAAAAACGTTTTTATCGTACAGTTAGCGTTAAATAACACATTATGATTTTTATTTATTAGACATACTTTCTGTGTGTCGTCCGATTCCTACGGACTTTAGACTAAGCAAAGACACTAGCTAGAATATATTTGGAAGGCAAGTCCTTATGAATGAAACTATTATAGCTCAGACGAAAAGTTATCATGTATTTCCCTCAGTGATCTTTTGAATGGAGTTTTCTGTGATTTCATAATTGTATTATGTGGCACTAAGAAATAATGGGGTTTGGCGCGATGTGTTCTATCATTGAACTGGAAGTTTTTCGCTAAATAATGTACATTTACTTAGACGGGAAGTAGCTGTTCCTCACTGATTCAGTGCACTCAGTAAATAAATTCATTTTACAACTCCATCGTCTTATTTTGATTGACGAATCCTAATAACACCTCAGTTGAGGTAGTTATTTGAATGGTTACGTTATGTTCTTTCTCGTCCTGGAGTCTTCTTATGACCCAAGGTATTAAGATGTGATGCACTTCCGTGGTGAAACCCGGCACATACACCTAATCCTTCTTAAAATAAGTGAAGATCGCAAAATGTCATATACCATTATTGTAAGCTTGAAGGCTAAAAATAACTTCATTCGAGCCTTCCGTATCCTCCGCGGCGGAAGTCTAAAAATATCCTTTCAGGTTATTAGGAAAATTATCCATTTGGAACCATTTGGAACAGTATGGAAATAACGTTTTCCCTTAAGGGTACTGCACTGAACCGATACTTCATTGATTATACTACAAACTCAATGGACTTTTTTGTGCGTCTCTCCCATTGACTTCAAATGTTCACCTACCTCTTTGTTTGTTAGATGACGCCATCTGTCATTAGGTGTTCGTCTGTTGATACGGCCATGCTATAGCCATGGTTTGTTATATTAAGTCGTACATAGCGTTTATTTCTGTTCATTCGTGCAAGTACGTACGGTACAGCGGAATGTCTGATAGCACAGAGTGTATTATATAAAAGGCCTCAAGCTGAATATCGTTCTATAGACTAGAAATTAAACATTTATATCAACACAATATTAATAACAGTTTTTAGTGACAAACAAAAAAAATCAATAAAGGGTAAATTGTTCCTTGTATTGGTGTCTCTAAACGACCCCATCGACTTGGCCATGGTGGAATTAAAAAATATTCAATGACGAAGCACGTTTTACCTCAGATAAAAAAAAAAATATATACGAAGCCTTGCGTCTAACCACTTCTTTTCTAAGAAGGTAAAAAATCGTATTACGAAAGTGACCTCAAGAACGTAAAACTTCTTGAAAACCTATATGTTATTATATTGTATCAGATTCTGATACCCAATATTCGAGAGACCAAATTACTTAGTCAAGCCTACTCCAAGCTAATTTCGAAGAGATTCATACAATACGATCTAGATGGAGTTGTCTATCTACCACTCATGCTGACTGCCTGTGAGTAGATGACGGCCTCGAAGGGGCAGTTTCGGTGGCTAAAATCGTCAATGCCATCTTCAGACTGCCCCAGCAGAAAGCAGGCGGGGCAGACGAAATTCATGAAGAACACATCAAAGAGGCGATGGTGTTTCGATATTGTCCGACAAGCTTGTTTAACGCCTGCTTGGATGAAGGTAGAGTTCCACCAGTTTGGGGGAGATGTATAATGATTCTTATCCCTAAAAACAAAAAAGACGCACACGATTTAGGAGCACAGAAACGGATTACAAAGAACAGTCGCGTCTGCAGACGTTTGTCAAGCATTCTCTACAGGTGTCTGAAATCTTGTCTGGATTATTACAGTGTTCTTCCTGACATATAATATGACTTCCACGACGATAGATCGATGGTGACGACTTGTAAGATCTTCAAAATGCTAGAGCTGTTAAAAAAATTTCCTCATCGAGAAAATCGGGTAACTGAAAAAATAGACGACAGGATTCTCTCAAGAAAACAATCTAAATCTATGATTAATCTCGCTTCTCATCAGCGTCGTCACAGCACGAATGATGGAACGTTGTTTCATGAAGATGATTCTTTGCCTTTATGATATCGTAAAATACGGAAAAGTGCAGTTTAGGACAGAAAACAGGCTTGTACGCACTGGTTAGCTTAGCCTGGCCGTAAAACGCTCCTAAACAATTAACTATTTCGGATACTTCAGCGCAAACCAATCAACATTTGGGAGGCGTTTTACGGCGCACGTTGAAAGAAGATTCGAGAAGGCACCAATAGCGGCGGTCACTACTGACAATACGTAAAAGTTATTACTAGACTGAAAATCATCAATTTGAAAATCGCATAAACTTCTGCTTACCGTATTCAAATAATATGGGAAAAGTTAAGCACCCAAAATCAATGAAAAAGTAAAATATATTATTATACCCACCCAAACAGCTTAGGGTGTTTACTGGCCGACGCAGAGCGACTGCTTCACAGTCCACAGATGCTATTGTCTGGTTTGCGAGGACATCATGGAATGGGATCCATTTGTAAGTATCATTAAACTGGATGCTGCAGATCTCATTCCGGGCTATGCAGCCATCTTTGATCAATTTTCAATTTCAATGTGAACTAAAAGTCTTAATAATGTTAACAAGGGTCTATATATGTGTACACTCAGATCTATTTTATTTGTATATCTCATGATATTAAGTCGATTGTTACTTAGCGATCATCCGTTCCCAACATTTTTCGCAAATCGGTATTCCTCAATGGTGCCAATATTTGAATAGCGTATTTGAAAAAGATCCCGCGCCTACTTCAAATCCGCGATATTATCTGCCAGCTAAGAATTTCGAAAAATGGTCATAGGTTTAGATAATTTTGTACTGGGAAATAGCGCAGCGATCTGGCACTTTGCCAATATCAAATAAGTTCTTATCGGCATAGATTTCTATATGGTGTAAAGAGATTTAAAACAATGCTAAAGAACGGTTCTCAGACTCAATATATTTTTACTCATTCTCAATGGTAATCTGTTCGATTGTAAAACCGTATTTTCACGCGGGCTGACAAGACGAAATTTTATAAACATGATAACGCCCAACGAAGCAACTTTAGCTATCCGTAGGGTATCGTTCAAGCGCCAGCAGAGACCCAGCCTGGTCAACTGCGCCCATATATAGTAATCACGCACGGATGACTGCACAATGAGTTCGAGGAAAAAAATCATCCTCGTTTGTTCCACCTGTTATTAAAAAGGCTTGCTGTCGAATTCGTCAGTCGGGTTTGCGAAAACTGAGGAGTCGGCGTTAAGTTAGCAGTAAAAACGGCACGCACACACACACACACACACACACATTCAACTTCATGAAATATACGCGGAGTCACAATATATCTAACACGTAATTTGTTCTTCTATAGGTGGGCCGAGAGCGGTGGGACTCGAAGACTGAGTTCTTGTTAGCCGTGATCGGCTTTGCCGTTGACCTGGGAAATGTGTGGCGGTTTCCGTACATTTGCTATAGAAACGGTGGAGGTATGTGATTTCTTTTATATTTTTGAGGTCGTTACGTTGGTATTTCTGAAACAGTGAACAACAACCTGTTGTGATTTAGGTGGCTGTTAACAAATTAATTTTTACTTTTGCTTACAGGCCGCTTTTCGCTATATAGGATATTGTTTATTAGTGCGCCAAAATAGATAAACTATTCCGAGCTATTACTTACGACCATACCCTTACATTGAGATAAACGTGCAAACGTTACAATTACAATTCAATACATTTCGGAACAATTTTATTGCTTGACAATGAGTTTATCCACAAACTTTTCTAAACGTTCAACTTCTACTAGTCGAGCACGTGCGTGATACGTGCATAGTTCATATGATGTCAAGCTAAAGATAGCACTATAAACAATTTCACCTCCATCCATAGAGTATTTGTACTAATAATGTTTTATGTTTATATAGCTACGTAACGATACGTTACTGTGCGTAATAACAGAATGTTCGATTGTTAGCTATTTTAAAAAGATCTCTTAACCGATCTTGTACTTAATTTTTCGGGTGAATATATTTTTTTTGACGGAGCACAGAACAGTCAGCTGCTTGAATCAGCTGCGGTCCTATTCGTTCATATCTGTATGCATTGATGGGAACGAACGTCACTGGCCAGTCAGAGATTAGATCTCGTTGCATTTGTATATGATACCTGATGCACTTCACTAAGAAGATAATCAAGTGGGTGGAATTGTATTAGATGGGAATACATGATTGTCACTATGGGTTTGTGTTAAAGGTCGATTACCATTGCCTCATCAGTTTTTTTTGCCAGTTTCCTTTTATGACTTACCGCTAGTGGGATAAAGACAAGTTTGAAATGGGTCGAATCGTTCAGAATTTTTATTTTCTCCAAAAAACCAACGAGGACAAAACATCCATGAAGTCTATAGGACAATCAAATCGTGAGCTCAGCATTAGCAGATCGAGGGTCCATTGTACTTTGAGACATGAAAAGGCCCAACAGTTCTGACTGCTACCAAAGAAGATAATTGTAACCGAAAAAACTAACTTTACTAATAACACTTGAGAAATTATATGCAGGAAGCACAGTATCGGAGGGATTCAGTTATATTTACTGGACAACTGTAGATCTATTTGTCACGCAAGGATGCCGTGTCAATATTCCAGGAGTTAAAGTACGGTGCAGCGTTTCAAGCAAAGGAGTAATTCGGCCTTTTCTTTTTGATTGTACAATAAATAGTTCTAGTACAAGAATCTACCACGTATTCAGTGGAAAACTATTGAAAATGGTCAGTTTCATTTCCGCTGAAACTAAATACCTGCGCACGATGTGAAGGCATATCCTGATGGAAACTCCATAAGCACATACGTTGGCCGAAAAGGCCTCATAGAGTACTCTACTCAATGTCCAAGCCTGACGCCGTCTGTCTTTTCTGGTACAGATACTTTGAAAAAATGCCAAAAAGCTATTGAAAAGTTTAGGTTAGCAGTAGAACTACAATGCAACTCAATACCATAATTGAAATGTGTGTCTCAATAAAAATGATAACGATTTTGAATATCTGTAGCATGAGATATATATATAGATTCTTTTGCAATTAACACATCAATCTCATATATAACTTTATATAATATAAAACGTTTATCGAACTATCAAAATAGAATAATCGACCTATTTTTCAGCTCCAAGGTTTTTCAGCAACTATATTTTGCTCTAAGGTCACACTTTCCAGAAGCAGATGGAGAACTCTCGACGCAGGTGACCGCGTAATGAGATAAATATTACATGGCCCTTTTCGACTGTATGAATTAAGTTGACCTTGGACTATTGTATTTCGAACATGTATGAAATAGGGGGTCGTCGATTGATAATTTAAGAAAATTAAGCCACATCAGAGTACGGCTTAAGCTACTGAACGTCTCAAGACGGGCCAACGCATTGTATCCTTAGGCTTACTGTGCCCTCCGTTATTCCAATCAACACGTGCGGCTGTGACGCCATTTTACGTAAGGCATCATCGGAACTATAGAATCAACGCGTCACGGATGTGTCACGTTCTGGTTAATTACAATCATATTATTTTATCATCAACCTATCACCTATGCAATACATTATATAGAAATCATCGGCACTTACGATAGCTGCCTACTTTTCACCGCAATCATTTTTCTATACTTCTTAGACAAAATTTAATCCCCTATTATGCCAGTATTTGGGCCATTCAAAACTAAACTTTAAACAACTAAGCAGAGCTTCGTGAAAACCTACGGTTGACAAATCTTTGACACAGAAAGCTTAGTTCTAAGTGATCGTAAAATTCACAGCAGTTTTTCAAGAGCTGACAAGAGTTTTTCTTTTAGTTTCTCCAGATGGCAGACTTATTTACAAAAAAGATCATGAACAGGCTATGTGGCCCTATCTCAGGCTCGTGTACAACACCTTGCGGGACTATATAAGACAATGACATAGAATTCTTTCTCCCACAAACTAATGACTGATTCTTCGCTCCTTTAGGACACAAAATGATGGGGCTTTCGATGGACACAGCGGTACAGTTTCTCTCTAAGACCTTCCAAGCTATCAGCGGTCTCGTTGAATCAAATTTGACCCGTACACCTCATTTTCCATCGAGTAGCCTCTGTAAAAGACGAAATCTAATCTTCACATATTATACTAGCAGCGGTTAGATATTATTTCTGCACAAGATCGGGAGTTTAAGATTTTGATCCAGGCAGCCGAATTAGATGCTTCGATTATCGGGCTGGACAAGAAGCAATATCTTATTATTCCGCGTCCTCGTTTCCTATTACTCTGGTCCTAGAATTCATGCTCTAGGGACAAGACGCATATCTGGCCTTTTCTAAATCCGTCCCGCAAAGCCCTACAGATTTATCAAATTTACCTAGCAGTTTTGACGGCGAAACCGCTCAGGCAAATCGATACAACTTTCAAAGGCGCTTCGTATCAGTCTCGCACAGGGCGTCTTGGATAGAATGTTGTCACTCAATGAAATTTGCGAATCACTGATACTTCATTGCAAAAAGTGCGTCATACCATAAATGGGCCTATCGGGCAAATATGACAATTAACTAGAGTTTTAATAAATCCCTAATTAGATATAATTTGTACTAATTAAGTATAGAAAAAACCTTAAAGGATCTTTACCACTGTAAAATTGTCTTAGACGTTTAAGGATATCAGCCAGAAGTAAATGCGTCTCGAAAGCATATAGAAAAATATAGAAATAGATGTATAGCTTTTTCCCTTGTGATAAATACATTCGTCGGGTCTTATTTGTAACACTACCTTAGATAAGCGTTGCTTCATCTAATACTACAGTCAGTTACTCCACTTTGCTTAGACATAAGGGGTAAGGGTACACACGTACACAATATATGTGTCTGTATGTATCTATTCTACAGCCTTGTTAGGGGATTGGGCCGGAGGCTGTGCAGTATGGATCGGCAATAGTTCGCCCAAAATTAGCATGTTCTCTATATAGATGCTATGGGCTTGTAAGCCATAGAAGCGGTCGGGCCGCGTTACGAATCGAACACTAGTGTTTTCGTTGAAAGGTAGCGCCCAATTTGTAACAAGACCGTAAAAGTACCCGTCAAGCTTCGAACCACCGACGTTTATAGCCATTTATACATACTAATCACTTGACTGTGACAATAGCCATAGGGTTACCGATTGTACCATGGCAATTTGGGAATCGAATAGCGTATCGCGTTACTGTATAAGGTATCGAGCTTATTCCACGCGCCTAAAAGTGTGACGAATATGAAAACAACCTAAATTTCATAATTAAAAAAACAACTCGATATATGTAAGTATTAGCTCTTTGGTTGGTGTCCTATAGGTTCTCTAATATAAGCATATTGCCTGTCCCGGCAGCTAACTTCGGGGGGTGCGTAGTTATTTGCTTTAAACTTCCCCATAATGTTCATTTACAGCGACATCTAAAATCATCATATTTGATGAAAACAAAATTAAAAGTTTGAATTCGAAAAGATCGTCTGCCCTTTTTCCGTTCGGTTTTAATTAATCCCTTATGTAATCACCAATAGCATTATTCATTTTGGCTACTTAACAAACGAATCTCCGATTTCTATTTTCAGAAGACCGTTCTGTTCTTACAGAAAGCTTGCAAAGGTTCCCTAGTGACGAAACTGTCTACATTGAACTTGCGTCCTTCATGATGTTGATGCCGTGATGATCTTAAAGGCTGTCGGGCAGAGCTTTGATATGTTATTTCGCAGCTTACGAAACAGTTGCCAGTAGGGCACCCCCTTCCGCGAACGTTTCGTGCTGCCCGGAATGATTCGCACGAGCTTGTTTAGCATGGCGGCAACTGGAATCGCTTTCAGACTATTTCAGGAACAAGCACAACAGCAGGTGGCACGAGTTCCGCTCTGATTCAGGCGCCGTCTCATATGAATCTAAACACAGCTCCGCTTCTGTTGTGCTTCTACTGTATAATTGTACTGAGAAAGATTACCTGTACACAAAATAATATTGAATATCCTTAGCTTTGTTTGCCAGCAAAAGCGTCGTCAAGAATACAGCCTTCGAAGAGATCACCTCATGCGCTAAATTTGAGATATTTATTTGAATAGTATAAAAGTTTTAGACATTTACGTTCTAGAGACAAAACAGAGTAACAAGTAATATAATCTTGGTTTAACAACTTTTTGATGGTCGTTTACGAATCGTTAACTTTCAGGTGCGTTTTTAGTGCCGTATTTAATAATGCTGCTATTTGGCGGTCTTCCACTCTTCTACCTCGAGCTTGCGTTAGGCCAATATCACCGATCTGGATGCCTCACCATTTGGCAGTATATTGCACCTGTTTTCAAAGGTGGACAAATTATTGATTGAACATGGTAGATGTAGATTCATTTGGTTTACCGAAGGAAAATATGTAAGCACGGTATGACTGAAAATCGGTACCTGGTTCAATAAAAGGCTAGATAAAACGAGACTAAGACCAACTTGATTAGCTAAATAACCATATTAACTAATCGTATGCGCTATCATAAGATACAACGATAAGCGTTACATCTTATATAAGTTTGTGGCCGTTTTACAGGCATCGGCTACGCGATCTGTGTCATCGACATCTATATGGCCATGTACTATAATACGATCATTGCGTGGGCTGTATACTATCTACAGGTAGAATATACTGAACATTGAGAAACAGGATGCATGATGCATGTTAATTCTCTAGCTTCTCCGTAGCAAAGCGGACCACCTAAATTTCAATAAAGGTTATGCTGGTATTGTTCCTGAAACGCTGCTACCGTTGCTGAAAAGTTCGTTGCAGGACAACAGCCTGTTCAAACCAATACATGCGAGTTAGACACCACTTAGTAATATCCAGTCAATTTTTTTTAATTACTATAATTAAGCGATATCGGGGAATTTCATAAGAGTTAATAGAAACGAAGTTTAAAGTTAAAACTGATCATTATTAGCAACATATAAATGATACCTTCTTACGTCATTTTGGATTTTGCAGGCTTCATTCACACCGATATTACCGTGGACATCTTGCAATAATCCCTGGAATACGCCTGAATGTTCCGAGCTTGGAGGAAGGACCACTGAAGAAAATCCTAACTCAACTGGGGTTATAAAAGAAAAAGTTAGCCCGGCGGAAGAGTACTTCGAGTAAGCAGCCTAAATCGAACGGTTAATTATCTCAGATCTTACCTTTTATCTCGTTATAAAATGAATATATTTCGTTGTTGGTGCTAGGGTATAGCAACTCCGCCGTATACATTCAAATACTCGAAAGGTATTTATACACTTGCTTAGTAATATTTTTGTTACAGACGTCATGTTCTGGAGATGCACAAGTCGCCAGGGTTGGGTGAAATGGGCCCTATCAGGGCGCCCATTGCGGGCTGTTTGCTACTGGTCTTTGGGCTCGTTTACCTAGCCCTCTGGAAAGGCGTGAAATCAACCGGGAAAGTGAGTTTGCTGCTAACCATATAAATCATTACCTTTTAATTAGTAAGCTGAACGTCATACCGAGTAATGTACGCATCAGTATAAAGGCGCTGTAAAATACTTCGAACTTTTTCTCCCTACTTCGATCGCCATCGTCAACGATGTTCTAGATTTACGCAAGCTTAACTGTTTGCATAAATCGGTTATTTCGAAAGCGAAGACTACGTACATCTACTACATAGACAAGCAATAGAATTTGAAATCAATATACGGTCGCGTAGTTCGTGAAATCTTTTACATTTACGCGCTATCAGACGGCATGATTCACTAGCATGCTACTTTATTTCGATGCGATGAATGTCGTTGCCCGATTGATCTGTGCACCTCACGAAGTCGATTTGTTCTCAGAACAGTCGAAACAAAACTAAGCAGCTATTTCTGACTTAAATAAAAGCCTCTCTGCTAGGTCTTCTTCGCTATTATTATTATTATTATTATTATTATTGAAGTTTCTTTTACTCTAGGAAAAGGAAAAAGCCTTTAGTGCGGATCTTGCATATCTGACGGAGTGAACGTTAACGCGTTGTTGTAATGCATCGGTCATGCTTACCTCAACGCAAGCGGTTAGTCTGGCTTGCCTCTATATCTAAATAACCATGTGTTCGTTGTAGCGAAGGGAGATAGATGACCCTGATGCTCCTAAGCAGCTTTTTAGTGAATTTAACATTGAATTTTAATACATGTATCTTCTTTTCGCAGGCGGTCTATATCACGGCTATTGCTCCATACGTTGTTCTGCTTGCTCTACTTATTAAAGGAGTCACCCTCGATGGGGCTTATGACGGTACGTGTCAGTGTAGCTTGTAAATGGTGGTAACTTTCACTCTGGGTAGTCTGATTTTTATTCACGTTCAGAATGTCGATGCAGATATCGAATATACGATTCTACTCATCTGCTTCAGTATCTTCGAATAAGCCTGACATAATTTAGAAGGACACCGGCTTCTTCTTCTTCTTCTTCTTCGGTTAGCGTAAAAAAGTTTTAATCGGAGATCAAGTTAATCAATACAAATCAGACTCATATAACAATGTGCATACATCTCCTGACGCATCCGAGTAGTACAGAAGCAACTACTGATTTTCTCTGATCATTGCAGGAATTGCGTATTATCTGTGGCCTGATTGGACCAAGCTGCAGGAGCGCGAGGTGTGGGTGGACGCAGCAACACAGATCTTCTTCTCGCTGGGACCTGGGTTTGGAACATTGCTGGCCCTATCATCGTATAATCGATTTCATAACAACTGTTATCGGGATGCTTTGCTCACATCCTGTATTAACTGTGGCACCAGCTTCGTCGCCGGGTGTGTAAGCAATGGGGTACCTGTACCCTCTGAGCATGATCCAACCTCTCTAGTTACTGTTCTAGGTGAATATCAAACCATTTAGCCAGCACGAATTTGCTAGCCATACAGAGAAGCCACTATTCCCCACTAATGCAGTCGTTTGACGAATCATCTATTGAACAGATTGGTTATCTTTTCGTTCCTCGGTTATATGGCGAAAATGTTGGGCAGAGATATTAGTAGCGTCGCTGCCACTGGACCAGGGCTCGTGTTCATCGTTTACCCTCAGGTAATTGAAATATAGACTTTATATACATTAACACTGATCCAAATCAAGCAAGGTTAAATCGCAATTCATCGGAAGCTGGTAATTTATTTGGGGGTTTAGGGTCGAAACTTTATGTCGTGTTACTTATTTCAGTAGTACGACTTGTGGGCGCTTCGCCTGAAGACAAGTAATATGAATTAAAATTATGTCGTAAACATACACATAAATCGCACATTAACGGAGCTTAGAAATGTAGCACGGAGGTAAGTTTAGCCGAACGAATTAAATTGAACTATTCCAGAATGTTAGAAAGGCAAGCTTTTGCCGGAAACCTACCGAAATTAATATATAGTAGTATTGATTCGACGATAATATATCTCCTCTGATGTCCCTACTGTTCACCGGCGCCATTTGTTCGTTTTAGGCAATCTCAACACTCCTTTACTCGCCATTATGGAGCGTCATGTTCTTCCTTATGCTGATTACCCTCGGACTTGACAGCACGGTAAGCAGTCACTTCGTAAAATATAAGTGAAACGCTATCTGTTAGCTAACTGTAGACCGCCATTTAAATAAAAGCAACGACATCCAGACATTTATTTCTGTCGTATCTTTTGTATCTTGCGTTGAAGTTCGGAGGGTTGGAAGCGATGTTAACAGGCCTATGTGACGAGTATCCTGATCTATTAAGAAAACATCGAGAAATCTTCGTCGCCGGGGTCCTCGCCTTCATCTTCATATGCGCTCTGCCAACAACAACCTGTGGAGGATTTTATTTGGTATACAGAAAAATATGCCATTTTAACCAACTATTTATATAATCCGTACCTTGTTTCTCTTTACATTGCTATTGAACTGTGAAAAAAAATCTCTATATGAAGCATTTGTACACGCTAGTAGGACATGTCCCCACTAACGTTTAGCATCCCGAACCTAAAAGACTCCGGTAATGTTCCTTTTCGCAACGTAGCATAAGTGAAAGGGCTCTAGACACTGGAATTTTAATTTGTGTACTTAAAACTTGTTCTACAGTTCAGCAATATCAACCGGCACTTTATATTTTCATAGAGTCTGTACATCAACTATAGTTTAGCTACGCCGCGTGTATGGGTGTGCTTGGAGCTGTCCTACCCTTTGAAACCTGCTTCTGCACCCACATACAGTTTAGGTACACCGTCGATTTCGTATACCATTTCGTTCGCGGGTCACCTATTACCTGAGTATCTGATATTTGCTCAGATTTTAAAAACAACTTCTAGTGGCAGAAGTGGTAGATGGTAGTATGCTCGCTACGATAGATAGCTTGCCAAAATGTATCGAGCACAACTCGTGGACTTCGCAGCTCTGCCCGTTGAACTAGTCGATTAAATATTCATAACGGGCAGTTAAAAAAAGCTTAGACAGATCGGTTTTGTGATAGTTTCCTAAGTACGCTGACATAAAATTTTAGTATGATATTTTATAAGACTGCAATCCGCAGGCTAGATCATAATTCTTTATCCACGGCAGCTTATTTCCACGTAGTGACAGTACGGAGGAATAACACGACTTCCGGAGTGGTTCGCAATAGAAATAAATCTTGTTTTAATGTTATACTAGACCGGACCACGGACTTAATCTTATCTGTTAGCAGATCTTGTCCTGTTTAGTAAAGGCAACGAAAGTTCAGTGATACTCCGTTTGCTGACTGAACTTTCAGCCTATGGTGGTCTAGATCCGGAGTGAAGCGTAGATAAACCTCGTTCCGTGCTGAGAGCTAGTTGTCTGAAGCATTCGTTCGCTTAATGGAGGTACCGGACATAAAAAAACACTACATTTATTAACGGAAGCAGTTTTCGCTGCGATGGCCATGTTGTCTGTAGATTGAGTCGACAATTTTTTCTTACCTATGCCCAGCTCGAGGAATCAACAACATCCTGCGAACGGACATTAGGTCGGTCACACAGACAGACACACATAAAGATTTAACACTACAGAAGATGGGCCCGCGGGGTTCGGGCCTTGCCTGCTTTGTCGCTGATTTAACTAATTGACTATTGATATTACATTCAGCCTAACATAAAAGTCCACCAGCGACTAGATTCAGTCATGAGTTGTCTCGTTGCCATTACCTTCTATCATGTAATTCGTTGTCCTTTTGGCAGTTGTTTCAATAGCTTATGCCAATACGTTTGCCGGGAGTTCAGTCTAGATTTGTGAACTTGATTACGAAGCTTTTTTAGTGTTGGTCGATTAACTGTGCCCCCGGGAAGCACGTGAATCAGGCAGCATCAAGACGTAAGGGTTTTTTATTTATTAAATAATTAACTAAATTAGAATAAACATTCAATGATAATTCCATATCTTCTGGTTATTTTGACCTTGTAGCTGCAACGTCACCGAGACTCAACAAGCTCTTTTTGTTTTTGGTTTGTCTATTTTTAAATATTACACTTTATACTTATTATATTCTATTATTTCTGGGACGTCACCAATGTTTGCGAATTTATTTCAAGTCAACATTAGACGCCTCAGCCTTTAAAATGAAACTTAATAGAAATTCATCCCAAAGGAGTTCTTTTAGTTATTTTTACCCCGTAGGTAAATCAGTACGGTGCGATATTAAGCTTATGGTAATAGCGTAATATAGGGCGGCCGTACGGTTACGACACTAAAACGGCTCGGCTAGCTGGACATCCGTGGGATTCGCCCAGTTCATTTCGCCCGGTTTATTTTGCTAATAAACACATTTTGTCTGATAATAGATTTAACATCAACACGCTGTCAACTATTCCCTAATAGCTATAGGCGAAGACAATAATACGATTTCTTCTTTCACAGTGGAATATAAAATTCGTCGTGCAATACAGGTTAAGCACACTCGTTTACCTAAATTTCACGTTGACTCTAAGACAAACGCTAACATCGCGCGGACGATGTTAGCGTTCGTCTTAGAGTTTCGAAACGCAAGGGCGGTGTTTCCAAAAATAGAAAAGAAGAACGAAGTTGCTATCGTCGGTTCAGAGCCAGAAAAATTGCTGTCCCGTTCTATGAGAAAGTGCAACCTTTTTCCTCTGAAGAAAGTCAACCGGCTCCATCTGCTTCGCAGATATTCAGGATTAACCTTTAACGATCAGCCAAAATAGCTTTGAGTTTATCAAATAGACAAACACAAACATTCAACAGTTAGTAGACAGGTGTATAGATGAGTAGATGTAAAAATGATAACTGTGTAGTACTAATATATATAAGAGTATAGTCAGCTTCTTAGTTAATCCTTTTAAGATCGCTATTGCATGGACGCACGTATTTCTGCAGGTGGAGCTTTTAGACACCTACGCGACAGCTGTTAGCGTCTTATTTGTGGTGTTCGTCGAAGGTGTAGTTATTTGCTGGATTTACGGAGCTGAACGGTTTTCGCAGAAGGTGAGTCGAATTATTTGCTATTGCGAGGCGTTCTATTGCTATTCATATAGCATGCATTAATGAAAATATAATTATTTTGGTACCCCCGCTCGCCCTTTAAAGTTCCCCTTTCTGTTTGGCTGTCTACAATTTGTTTATCTCTGAATGCACCCAAAAGTGCCTTATTTCAACTAACATATCGTTCACAACATTCTCTGTCTAGCACTAAGCAATAATACGCAGTCAAAATGATAAAAATTCGACACATAATTATCACAGATGGCGATCGTAGTAATATAGATCAAAAAGAAGAGTGAGTCGTTCCAAAAGACGCACCCGCACCCAGGGTTTGGCATACTCTTCATCTTTTAAGGCCAGCATTGTTTCCGTGCTACAGAAAAGCTTTTAAAAGTAGAAAGTGTTTGACGGTCAATAAATATCTATACTTGGTTTAGTTGTATCAAGCAAGTTAAGCCAATCGGCGAAAAAGAGCCTATAGAAAAGTTATTTTGCTGAAGGTTAATTCCAAATATATATAGCAACTGCTTGGACGGAATAGCAATAATGACGCGAAATGTTTTCATAAGTTTGTTACAAAGGCATCATCTCTACAATAATATATGAGACAATAACGCTATACAAATTATTGTATGATCGTTGCATAGCGCGCGGAAGACTCTCCATGAGAATAGGCCATTTACACCGTTTTTTCGTTATGTAAAAAGTCCTGTAATGTAGAGAATTGCGAAGGTTTTTCTTTAATAAACGGTGACACTGACTTCTTATTAATGAGCTCAACCTTTATGTGCTGGGCTGACTATGGCTGCTGAGATCATATCTCCCACCTGAGTACTTTTTAGGAATTGTCCAAAAATGTCTAAAAAGAAGCTATAGATTGAGATCCGGGAGCTTCTAAATAAATAGCGCGAAAACCTGCGAAGCGTAGTTTCTTTAGGTGTTCCAGTATTTTTACTGAGACGTTGCCGGTACTATGGACAAAAAATTAGAAAGAATTTTAAGGGAGCAAGTAGAATATCTTTTTGATCGCGTCGCAGAAGTTTATCGTCCGACTATTGTGTAGATTCAAAAACAGCACTACATGTTTTTGTCAACTTTTTATTTAAATTTAAAAAATTTACTTTGATTTAAATTGTATTTATGTGCCGAATAAAGCTCATTGCCTCTTCACAGTTATTCTGTTGCGAATACTGTTGGTTTTAGGTCACTGTTCTGCTGTTATTCTCTGACCGCTACCTCCAAGTTGAATTATTAACTTCTTTTAGTAGGTACGCAATCTTACGCTGATCACACTCTTTTTCTGGTGATAGATGCAGCTGATATACGTGTTCGTTAATTAGCGACCGTGCTGTCCGCTTGAGTGGGAAGTGTTGGCCAGTCAGTTAGTGGTTCAAAAGGCTGTGTTTTCAAGCATACAATTCACAATCCTAACACCTAAAACCACTGGATATTACCTCTCTGATCAACGGCAGATTGAATTTGTGTTCTGCTTCTGCGTTAGTGGCGCCAATTTTGAAAAAAAAAAGGTCAATTTAAGAAGCCTTTACATTGCAAGGTTTCAAAAATCCTTAAAGAAAATCATATTCCGTCTAGGCATATGGTATTAGAAACAGTGATAGACCTCCTGTAGGAAGCCTTTCTTTAAACTAGAATTTGAACTAGATTAATCCACGTAGAGGGTCTCAAAAGACGGAAATAATCAAGACTGAAGTTGGTTGAACTTTGTATGGAATAGTTAACGAATAATGTTTGTTGTATAAAACCGAGATTGTCAGCAGAAGTTTTTTCTGTACCTAGTATTTTTACTGCCTAAATGTGCTATGTGGAAATCGAGATAGACTGAGAAACGACATCAGATTAAGGAAAGATGTACAGAGATCTTCCCCGTACATTATATCCTACGCAAAATATAATATAATTTGGATGAAGAATTTATGTATCAGATATCTGTCGTCCAAAAGCGAAGTATTTACCCTATTCTTCTGGCTCCAATAACGCTTCTTAACTCTATGCGAACTGTTTTCTTCACAGGTTTACCAAATGCTCGGTTCCCCGCCAGGCCTATATTGGCGTCTGTGCTGGACCTACATCAGTCCTATATTTTTACTGGTGTGTATTTTTTTTTTCTTATTAATGAATGAACTAGCAAGGTTGAAGGCCACACAGATCAAAATATTCATATATCAGAGTTAATTAGATAATTGGGGTAGATTGGAACGATTAACTTACTGACAATGAATTGTGTACAGAGAACAACTATTGAATTTAATGTAATTGCAGGTGGTATTGGTGTTTTCTTTTGAGCGAGCTCGTACTACAGATTTGGACGTTTCAAAATATCCGTGGTGGTCCGTTCGCGTTGGGGTCGCCACCGCTCTCAGCTCGATGATGCTTGTAAGTTACATTCGTTAAGGTTTAAACTATTGATTATATAGTACGCCCATATCAGTATCAAAATTTACCTCCCACTGTCAGCGTAAGGATTTAACATTGATGTTACTATGCTTTTGAAGGCCTTATTCATCACGAAACAATAAAAGGCAACCTAAAAGGAACTTGTGCCTATACCTTGATAGGATATTGCCGTTCTAATCATATGTGAGTCCCAGCGTAACACACCGGCGCTCCGCTGTTAACTTAAAGCAATAAGCTGAAATCGAAAATACTCAATTCTAAGTTAGAACTGCTTTTTATAAATCGATGCTTTACAGGACAAAAAGAAGAGCAAAGTAGATTCTCAGTTGGTAGTCTATTGCAAATAGCAGGAGATAAACTCAAACTGAAATTTATTGCAGGTGTTGCTAATTGGTAATTTAAAAATGGGTTATCTTTGTTGTAGGCACAAATCGCGATAATTTAGATAAGATATCAATTTTTAGATTTCTTCTGCGAGCACGCTCACCGGCTACAATTGTCATCCAATGATGAACCATTGATACAATGTAGAAACAGGCAGCTTTACGATCCAACGGTCTGCGCTATCATCGTTTTTTTTTATGAACATTATTCCGAGCGCCATCCGTGTAAACAAGGTATTCAATTGACCAGATGTTTCGATGATCAGACTCGCCGATCTGAATTATACTTTCTGCTTCCGAGAGGTCGTGCAGCTATCTCGTCTGACAGCTCCAGCCGCTTATATACTCCTGTACTCTATTCTGGTAACACACGTTTCACTGTCTCTTTCGTCCTTTTCTCTCTCTCGAAAGGACTTCCTGGTAGTTTTCCACCTCATTGTCTGCCTGTTTCTCTATGTGGTGCTGGATACCACTACCACCTTTAAGTAGACGCTGGATATCTCAAACCTGCTATACGGCTAGAGTGGCAAGTAATATAGTTGCTTGAATGTATTGGCCGACTTTTCGACCCAGATCCTCTCCATGTCCTGAGAAAGAGATTTGTTTTTGGTCTAACATGATTCGGAGATATCTATAGAACTTATTTTTGCTTACCTCTTCCCTTCCATTTAAAGAAGCCTTTGTTAGCCTGCTTACATGTGTAACAGTTTAATTATTGCATTTCAGGCAGAGTTTGTGCCTTATTCCTCTTAACATCTTCCGATGTTTGTTGGCTATATATCTAATATTTTGAGAGCATTAAGAAAAACACATGCTGGCTGTTTGCTATGGTCTGTCGCCAGCCAGCTCCAACATCAGCCTAAGACTATTACTTAAAGATATCTCCTCGCCTGTTCTTCCTGAATCCATCTTACATTTCTCCTAAGATTCGTGTTACAATATCTATCCTTTATACTTTTACGAACTAACTTTGATATTAATTTATATGGAAAGCTAAATACTGCGATGGATCGGTAAGTTCTGACAACCCCCATACTCGACAAACCTTTCTCGAGTAAGAATACCCGCATCCTCAGGTCAGTTAGGCAAAATTTTAGACTATAATGGTATTGAAAAGGTTTCTTTTTATAAATATGCATAAATGTACACTATTATCTATATTTAGTTCTATAGCGGATCTACTTTATGTAGTCTCGAGCATTTTTGTTTTTTTTTGTGTGTGATCATTTGCAGTCTAATATTTAGCGGTACATGTCGGTTGTTTCCTTTTCTTCTAATGTTTAGTAGCCACTTTAAATAGTTTTATCCCTCTGTTAAGTACTTCCCTCCCACTGTTGTCTTTTACAGTCACTGCTTAAGCTCATAATTGTTTAGGTTGCGTATACCCTCCCCCCCCCCGCCCCAAGGCACGAAAAACTAGTTCTTAACTAGAAATAATAACATATGGTCATGTTGTTCTTTCTCAACTGTTCACTTTTTTCTTGTATATATATTTCTCGGTCGAAGCGAGCTATCGCTTTAGAGATCAAACGACCCGGTTAAATAATGATTCCTTTTGGTTGTAACGTGTCGTCTTTTTATGTCTGTGTATCTTGCCCACTTGCGTTATTTTCCTAGACCGGAAGGCCAGGTTCGAGTGCGCAATTATGATTCAAGAATTTCGATTGCATTATTCATTGTTTGAACGGTTCTCAAGGGAGTACGTACTTCTCAGAGTTCATATTATTATCCGTGAAGTCACTAATCACTTCGTTTGCCACGCTCTTTGTGTCCATCGGTCGTACTAACCTCACTTTTCCTTTTGAATAATCTATGGGAAGCCTAACATACAACATAACAATATTAAGGCGAGATCCTTTGTGTACGGTCGCGTCAGGTTCCAGCTTTCGCTACTATTTTGAAAACAAGCGCCTTATTTTGCCTGGTTAATTGTGGGCAGTAGGAACCCCAGCGGATGGTACAAGTTGATACTGTGAAGTCACTGGAACAGCGATTCCCGAGAGGCTACCAAACGCTGAAGTGATCCCAAGCGAAACAGCCGCGGTCCTCAGATAGTCCAGAACATGACGGCTGGCTAAATAGGCTAACCATCAAGGTGTCCTATGTTTTGCCGCATCGGCTAGTGACCAACTAACATTGCGAATCTTTGTCAGATATTATTTGCCTCTAGACATTTACAGGTTGCATGAGATACTGTGTCCCTAAAAGGAAGTCGCAAACGTGAGCCTCTCCACACTTTCAGCCCCTCGCGCTTTACGGTTATGTATGTCTTCCGCTATGTTATTTGTTTCAGATTCACACCGACTTATGCGTGCTTCAAGTTTATCTGCATGAGAAGGCAGGCTTACATATCAATTTGGTAGCAACAGTCACCCAGCCATTACCTGTATCAGAACCTTCAGTTGGGAGATTATCGAGCATTAGGGGACAAATGTCATTCTGACCTCGGCTATTAAGTCTGATTTCCCATTTTAGTTACTTTTTTTTTACTCGTCCGGTATAGGAGAGAGCAACCTTCGAATTAGGCCACCAAAATGTCACTAAAATAGTGAACTCAGTTGTAATAGTTCTTGCTTGTCGATCGATTGTTAGGTGCCATTGTATGCGGTCTATATGCTGCTCAAGACGCCAGGCAGTTTCAAGCAGCGATTGGAGATCTGTCTTCGACCCATCGAGCCCAATACCAATCCAACCCTGATCTAAATCCTCTTGAAAATGTCGTCGCCGCGACATCTAGCCTACATATGTATAAGACATATAGCCGTAGATCATTATTGTGGTTATAAAAATGATAACGATAATAATAATAGGAATGACAGTAATAATAACATTAAGATTAATAACAACGATAAGAAGAGGCAGTGGTAATAACATGTCTATTGACTGTTACTGCAAAAAGAGTTCACTCTTATTATTATACACTAACATTAGTGGATTAGCTTTTACAACTGTTGGTCATCACGCCCAGTAGCTATTAGAGAATTCGTTTCTTCATTTTATCCGAATTTATATATAGGAAATGCGGACTCTCGCTTATAAACTATTTTTAATGCGTTTGCTTATTTCTACTGTGTTAACAAGTAGATTGGAACTTTTAGGTATAGCATCAAAGACGAGCTTACGATGAGATAGATCGAAGGTCCTGATAAACGTTTCCCTAACAGACCTATGAAACAGCATAGTAACACTAAGAAAATAATTTATATACTATAAAACTAGGCTTTTCGATCACACTTTTAATTTGTGGCCTAAATTGCTTTTGCCACCAATAAGTTCATCTTTTGAATCGTGCAGACCCATCTGTGCAGACGATTTTTACCGACATTTTATCACCAGAGAAGATCCGGCGACCTGTTGCTTCACTCCTAGAAGGAAACGGTAAACACCACGGGTAAATTTACTGGCTCTGTCAGCCTTAGAAGGGTTCTCTTTTATTTTTTATGACATACGACATGAACCTAAAATCTTGGTGAGCAACTAATAACACGGTAGCCTTGTCAACATTAAAATGCCCAAGTATCGATGGAATCGAAGTCAGAGAATAATTAGAAATTCACTATCGGGCGGTACCAATTCACTGTGAAGTGTGCACTGGGTTTTATCTGTTGTGGGTTAACCTATGCTAAAATCCACTTTTGCTCTTTCTGCCACCGTACACTTAAATACAACGCCGTGTACTGTCGATTTACTGTAATTGAAAGAGCTTAACTGCCACTTTGTGGCGCATGAGGCGAACTCGGCACGTTGAAGTGACAGCTAGAACGTATCGGTAGCACAGAACGCTGCTCGGGAACGAATCACGAGCGTCCTATACGACACGAATCACCCGGTTAGATACGGTGCCGACATTAAGAAAATGGCTTGCTCGAACGTTCTGAGGGTGTATCAATACATATCTTTCCGCCATCTTTTGCCAAGTCAGTACGAAGCAAATTAGCTCTAACATGTAAGTGATGATTTGCAGCAATTTTTCCCTTTGTAAAACGATTTAACACTTCTCAATAGTCAGTGTGCAGCTGAGACAACTCGTGTTATGAGTATACGATATATCGTTATGATGATAAATACCCTTGATATTTAAAAAATTAACAGTGTTCATGTTTATGAAGTAGTGACTGATGATGTTTTATTATTGTTCGGACGGAAAGCTTCAGAAAGCTTTTTCCCATACCTGACTCCACGACAGGCCTACGCCTCGCCCTTTAGCATGGCTTCGCAAGCCTGTCATTTAAATACATCGTTTTTTTGGTTATACCTTAGTTGCTTAATCTTTAAATAGGGCCCTGACGGTACTGGAATCTTTCGGACTGGCTTGAGCCAGCCTTGTTTTGGTTAAAAAATGAATTAGATTTTCTAAAAAGTTACAAATTATAATGATAACAATAGGTCAGCTTGAGTCCGAATGTATGAGCAGCTGGTATAAATAATAAGAATTCTACAATTAAACATTTCTAGTAAAGAATAAACGAAAAATACACTGTGACAGAAATGCGTCAGTACGCAGCCGCGTTGTCTGAACGCTGACGCGACAAATAAGAATTAAGTGAGCATTTAGTACTTGGTATGTGAATTCCGTTGCCGAGGAAGGCAACTGAATATGCATAGCACGTGTGTTGTATATAATATATTAAATAACGACATATCGGGGGGCTAAACTGGGTTACGTAGGTCTGCTATTGTAACCGTTAATCTGGGACAACTCACGTTAGTACCTATAATATCCTATTGCTGTTCTCCTCCCCATAGTTACAAAATATAATAAAACCTCTGGCGAACTACCGAATCAACTAGCTACCTCAGATGTATCGAATAGCGTTGTAGATAGTAAACAAAAAACGAACAACGTCCAATTACCCAATATATATATACCAAATACCCAATATAATAGAATAATGTGAGAACTTCCTCTGCTGTGCTTTTATTTCTACCGGATCTGACAGTTTAGTTAGAAACTGATGATTAGTTACCATGGATCGACAAAATAGCCCACTCCATACCACTGACGAAAGCGTCCAACTTATTTGGCGCCAAATTAAAGTAAAATTTGTATTGTGCGTCGGACGAGAGGACCGTTTTTACAGAGTGTACCTTGCATGATCAAAGCTTTTCATTTGGACGTTAGAAATACACAGAGAAAGAAAGGGTTTCTACGGCGGTTGAATTTTAAAACTGCGTGTGGCCCGATAGGCGTGTGACTTAGACCTATTTTTCCTCAAGGTATCACATGGCTTAAGTGATTTTGGAATAATCTCTCCCCCCCCCCCCCCGCCGCCGCCGCCGCCGCTTTTGGACGCACTTAGCACAGAGTGCTAGTTATTCAATAATTCAGCTATACTGGTAGATTCATTGTGACTTTATCTGCGATCGCGTCCAAGGACCCTGCTTCGCAAAGCTGCGCTCATCGTTGTCTATCGTGTTAGTAGCCTTATTTGTACGTAAGCGTTGTAGTTATATCCGTTCTTGTCGATAGTGTTGTGGACTTTGCGTTTTCTTTAAGATATGGTTTACCGAATCGACGTTCAACTTCACAAGTTCTGACAAGTAGGCACTGAGCGCTTTAGAAATGTTTGCGGCTGGTATAGCTGAGTAAGCAATACACCAACATATAACCTCACTGCTACTATTCACGATTATAGAAAGAGCTATTCGTACATATGTATGTATGTATGTATGTATGTATGTATGTGTGTGTATGTATATACGCTAAACAATGAAAGCGTGTCAGTTAGCCCTGCGGCTGCATGTCACTCAAGTCACTTAATAATAGGTCTAGTTTGTGAACCTTTAAATAATCAACTTTTATTTTAGTTATTTGGTTCATCTGTTACTGCCGTTAGAACTATGACCGTACTGTTCAAGCCTTTTTTACTTATACCCTATTTGACAGAACTATAACAGACTATGATTTTATTTTATGCGATGGTAGCTTTTTATTATAAATCATGTCACAATAATCAAACCATATGCGCATTCCCTGATAATATTTCAATACATTTTTGCATGTTACATAATAGGAAATAATAAATAACATTAATTCTGTGCCAAAAAATTATTTTAGTTTTTCATTTAATTATTTAAAATTGTTGAAAATTAAACTGCATGACTAACAACTGCAGAGGGCCTGGAATTATCTTTCTGACAGCCTTAAATTAAAGCATTTTTCCAAATATTCAAGCTCGAAGATTTTCCTTCTGCTCTCACCTATATATATATATATATATATATATATAAGAATATCCTTCCCTTACCTTTTTTTTTGGCAAGGTCAAGTGCTCTAAAAAAGTGAAATAAGTTATGTGAACTGTTTAAAAACGGTGAATAATTATCTATTTTCTATCTTACAAATAAACTTATGTTAAACAGAATGATATCACTCATTATAAATAGCAATAGACACTTAGTCCTCACTTTTGCTACTTATCAGTGAGAGCGGCTTTCGCTAACCAGTCAGATAGTATTGAATATATTTTAAGATTTATATGATTATATAATATTTCTTTCTACACATACCACTGCTACATATTCTCCTTGAACTATCTAAAAGACGTAAGCTAGATGGTAATTATAAAATGCTATTTGTATTAAATGTTTTTAATTTTGAACATTTCCAGCTATTCCTCATAATCGCCTCTTTGGTATAGTATTAAAAACTGAACCCTAACATTAGCCAGAGTGAGTCCTGTTGGACTTATCTAAGGTTCACTCCACTAGACTTATGAATCACTACGGCAACAGTAAGTATTTACCAACGCTAAAAATTATACCAGCGACGACTGAATGTTTATAGTTCCCATGGTAGCGTTCTTGAAGGTATTGGTATTGGTCATCTAAGTTATATCGGTTTCTATTTCTAATAAGTTCAAATTAAATACAAGTGCCACGGAATTATAAACCTGGCGTAGGCACGCTTCGTTTCCTCCTGGGGAGCCAGCCGTCTCAAGCAATGTTCGGCGGTCATACTAAACGCCGAACACTTTGAAGCATCTATTACCGTATGCTATGGTACACAGATTTTACCATAACTAAAAAAACATTGTTTGGAGGCTATTTAAAAAAAATCCTTTTCAATTCGGTACTGTGGCAATAACCAATTTAGAAAAGCAATTTCAGTAAAAAAAACTAGGATCTTGCCGAGTTGAACGTAGATTATGACTAAAGTAAGTTTTTCAAACGGTATTAACTGAAATAGCTACACTATGCGAACAACGGTTTATATCTAAACCTGTTCACCTTCTTATATGTGAGGTAAAAAGAAGTTGAATAAACTTAAGTATATCATGAGCAGATATTTTCTCACCTTTCAAATGTAGACGACGCAAATTTAAAAATGGTTTTCTTTTTTGGAACATTAAGTCTGACGCTGGTACAAAAATTAGATTTGATTTGTCCTTGTGACCCTTAACTTTAAACTATCTGTTTTAACTCTTTAATTTAGATAACATCAAAAGCAACTTGATCTATGATAATTTTTTTATCATATATATAATATTATATATATTTATGGAATTATCTAGTTTGGCTGGAGAATCTTTCAAATAGTTTGCTTACAAGTGAAAATGGTGGGAAGGTACTTCAAATTAATCTATTTCCGTCCAAGTTTAGAGGATTATAAAAGAAAGAGCTAGTAGCTAAGTTCGCTGTTGCCGCATTACAATCAACTTTCCCGATACAATCAGCTTTTTTCGTGTTTTCTGACATTTTCGTTAAAACTAAAAAATTGTGTAATCATTGCAGTACTAAACATAAATTTAACACATATTTAAAAACGGCGACCCACAAAGAACTGCCCAGAATATTGACACAATACCAGACACGGGCCAAAAAATAGGATCCATTTTGGCTTTTTTGCAACTTTTTCTTCTTCTTGATCCCTTTTTAGTACATACCCAAGTAGCACAAGTACCTTACCTTTTTATTCACTCCGTAAAAGGGTCGTCTGTACAAACAAACGCGCCGCAGAGAGATGGGGCAGTTCTTGGTTTTGAGTCTCATCACGTCATATAAGTGCCTATTTGCTTTCATGCTCTGTCTTTTTTTTTATAGTGTATAGCTTACGATAGGGCTAGCTTGCCTCGTTCACTCGGTGAATTTTACGATAAGTGGGGCAAATGTTTCTGAGTAGTTGACACTTCTAGGGTGGTTCTTGGAAAAATTTGGAACATCCTGATATTCTATGCATTGTATAGTAAGAGATTCCTAATTTCAAACTATAAGCTCTATTTCATATCTTGAAGCCCTAACCTTTTCGGACGTACAGGTACTTTTTAATTTTCATTCCCCAAGGTACAGAACGAGTTGTTCATAGTAAGTATTTGTACAATAGCACACCCAACCTATAGACGGCAGCTTCATCGATATCACACAAACTTTCTTCCGTAGCAAATAAGATCCATGGAAGAATATAACCGTTATGGAAATCAAATAAAAGATAAATTCGGTTTTTTTTTTTGATTATTTAAAGGTCAAGCATTAAATTAAAAATATTATCACACTTGATACATTGGCCACAAATGCGCGAGGAGAAGCCAAGATAAAAATAAGGATGATTAGACAGGCAAAAAGGCCTTTATATGATCGAAAGTGCTACCACGAAAGAAAGGCAGGTATCAATGATCCTTAGTGAAAAAGGCCGCTTTCTTTCAAAGGCACCTGTGGCAGTTTTCTCTTTTAATATCCCTCTATGGCCAAATAAACAATAACATTGCCGAATTTTCTCAAATAAAGAGTTTTTCTTTTCAGATTAAATTAGGTAGATTGCACAGTTAAAGCGTTTAGACGTACAGTTTCTGTCTTTTTTTTTTTCATTTATGTCATTGTCAAAAATTGTTGCGTTTATCCATCATAGCGTCCCTTTGAAGTTTTGGCATCCACCTGTTCGCCTTTGAACGACGCTGAGATGATAAAGTTTTTGCCAGCGTCTGCCAATTCGCTCACACTGCTTCTGGCGCTCGTAAGTTTCCACATGCGTAAGTAGCCTCTACGGGCTTTTAATTATGGATATAAGTTAAGTCTTCAAACCCAGTCTTTCCAGCGATATCAATAAAGTGTTTTTGGGAAAGATGGCCGTCCTGCTATATCTATCTAATATCAAAGTACTTTGATTTTTATAACTCATTATTCGATAGGCGCAAGTTAGTTACGCAAGGCGCAGTTAACGACGCCAACCATCTTCACCAAATAGTACATACTACCACCGGCAGTCACAGAACCGATGTCATTCAGAAATGATCTGAGAACGATCATTTCATCAGAACGATCTTTTTCATGAGGATTGTTTTGGTATTGTTCGGAGATATGTCGCTGTGTTGTAGCAGACCCTGTAGCAATCACTTCTAATTTGTGTTGCTTTGTGGTCGCCTGCTGATCACCGGTCAGGATTAGTAATGGAACTCGCCTCTCGCGGTGTTGATATCTTCTTTGGAAACTATGAGACACTAAGCGTGAAGCTTCAACTGTAGTACGAAATTTTGTAAAAAGTTTAACATTTATTGGTGGCGTTCGATGCTGTCCTATGGATACATAAAGCAGGTCTGAAGAAATGGGGATTGCTTTTTGTTTTGTGGCATCAGTAATCCAGTTTTATGATAAGCACCATTTTATATGATAAATGAAGTAACGCAGATTCGTTAAGGAGGACGATATATTTTAATGACAGCAAATAAAGTCATCTAAAATACACCATTATATCTATGTAAAGCCTTTGCTACTGGTGTGATGCTTGTATATAATGTATTCGTTATATACCAGTCAATTTAATCCTTAATACGATAAATGTGACATTTTTAAAAATCAGCTCACTAGGACCGCTATAACATTGAGTTGAATGGCCAGACAATGTTGGTGGAAAATTAGCGGGCGGGTAACCTATCCGTTCGGCATCCGCTAATAAGTATTCTTTCGTTTAATAGAACCAGTTATCCAGACTTAGACTTGCCCTTTTATACTGAGAAACAGGTTGCTCTAAGTTAATTCATTGTTACGCGTTTTGTATAGCTGAAAATATATGCAAAGTTGTGGGGTGCGTAATGTCTCAAAGTGAACATCCACCAATTATATTCTACTCTGAAAATGTCTCGTAGGCTTACATCGAAAGTCGCTGTGGGGCTTTCGTTCTTCGTATTAGGTAAGGTTCCTTAAATCTATCATTAAGTCTAATTCAACATTATTCGTTAAGATTTCACTTTGAAGCTATAAGGGGTATCGGCTGAGACGATTACCGATTTTCCACACCTTGGGACAGGGGTAACACTAGCAGCATGGAGGCTCAATATTTGGAAATAGTAAAAGTTTGCTTAAATACACACAGTCTCCGCTACCGATAGACGTCTAATGCTATCGCTAAGGCAAATCCTCAACGATGCTCAGCGTTTTATCGAGAGTCAAATCGAAATATTTTTTAACCGATTTCCAGTCTGGAATGCTTCAAATTTCCCACCTTCGGAGACGGTCGAAATGGACTGATCATTGGTCTTCGTAACGGTCGGTCTCCTCCTGCATCTCCAGTGCTCCCGCTTTTTCAACATTTTACAGAAAATTTTGCACTTCGGCGCCATGCTCACAGAAGACACCGCTTTCCGCTTGTGTATGGCAAGTCCCCACTCGAGATGTGAGCTACAGTCGGGACGGATGCCGAAAACCAACATATGCTAGAAAGAGCGTTTCACCACTAAAAATTCGATAATAACACACGCACGTGGAAGAATACATAAGCATATATATAAAACGTAGATTAATGATCGAAGATTAATATTATCCAGGACTGATAAAGGAACGACTAAAAGCCAGGTTGTGATCTCCGTCATAGGGTGTGTTCTTCGTTCCGCATCTTTTGGTACCGAGCAAAGTATTGGGTCTTGTCTTGGTTAGAGTGGATCAGACGTTTACAAGGGCGCTTCTTAACAATGTTCAGGAGTCTACGAGCATACTGAGCTTAACATACCCGGCCCCGGCACAGCTTAGATCTATTTCAGTCATGCTCTTTAAATATTTTAGAGTGTCATATTTTGAATTAAAAGCTGCTATCACACGATTAGCTCGTGCTTTGTATGCGAGACGAACAGAAATTCGCTAATACTGAAAATCGGTTCTCACACTGTCTAATGAAATAACCATCCTAATGCTCTTCTCTTAGAAAAGAGAATTGTGCAAATAATACTAGTGAAGTTAGCAGACGATGATAGCTAACAGGAATAATTTACAATTTATTTGTGGAACAGTTTCCAGTGCACGCGCACAAAGGGTTCGGAAGTTGAGAATAGTTTCACTCTGTCAAATACCTTCTTAAGTCTGTAAGATGCCAACAAAATGTACGCAGTGAGAGAGCGGGTCTTATTACTACTTTGGTTCGATCTCTGATTGTTTTTTTTTTTATTTCTGAAAAACTGTATAGAAGTTTGAATGTGTAGATTTGTAATTGAATATCATGTCTTGGAATCGTTTTTGCAAGAACAAGGTCGAGTGACTGTGTGTTTGAAAAAGAGTGCAAAAATAAGCTGTACCACTCTGTTCTTAATAAATCAACAATCAACGCGAAGTATATAATTGGTAATAAAATCAATTCGTCAAAACCAAACCCACGGCGTGCGTGACAAAATAACAGGAACATTTTAAATATTTCTATCGGAATATACGTAAACTTTGGTATGAATCGAATTCACAATATATGTGAGAGCGCTGGATCCGAGTGGAAGTTGTTCAGATATTAGCGTGTGCGGGGGCACTCAGCTCATATGCGGATGGCAACGCCTCAGTCAATGCGACGGCGAAAATATCGAAAACAATCTAAGTATTGTTGAACCAAAGAAGGCCTTGAGCAATGCTGATGCAAAGTTGGCCTAGCTGACGGTCTGTATCATTAAGGAATAATCGTTAGATAAAATTACAACTACGAAAAACCCAAATGTACTTCGTTAGATGAATGATGTATGTTTGATTCAGCACTACAGAAGCTGGATTTAGATCTGATCTTATAAAATCAACACAACATACTAAATACATACATTAAGGGCAGATTTGCAGTTTCAGTTCAAAGGCCCAGCCGTGTACAACATCGTAGATAGCTGCCAAACCTATTTATCGCTTATTAAGCTTTGTAGCCTTTTCCTTTACGATACGTTTATCCATTTTAAAAACCATATTTGTTTGTTTTCCATTAAACTTAATTTGGTGTTCCATTAAACATACGCCTAAATAAAATAACTATCGAAAATTATTACTATAATAAACAGTTTAAATAAAATCACCTGTCTTACGAAGGTCACAAATGAAAAATATTTAAGCGTTTTTCCTGTTTATCTTAGCGTCAGCATATTGCTAGCAACATTGCTACGTTGGTTGACTAACACTTACAGATATGTGAAAATTATACTCATATAGGTCATATCATAGGTCAATAAAATAGCATCAATCAAGAAACAGCACGTGCCTTCGATACTGATACATATGAATCAGGGTATGCTTCAGCAGAGTAGCTAGGTGAAAACTGTAATCGATCAATAAAGAAAAGACGAGAAATTTTATTATATTTAACAAATCAACATTGAACATAAGATTTAAGGAAAACTGTATAGTAGACGATGCAGCTACGTTTGTTCTTCAGTTTCTGGCTTCCGCTGCGTCGGAGCAATGCGTCTTGCCGCAGAGTACAATTTGATAGGATCCCCGATATCGTTGGCGCAAGCGGACGTTAACTGCACACCAAAATGGTCTGGACAAAACGCGGTTCGTGTGTACAGCCAGACGCATCTTCGTTTTCACCGTCAAAGCTGCGGTTATAGAATATCTAATTTCCGTTAAATTTGGTAGTATCGATATTTGCTTTACTGTCTCTAATTCACTTCAACATTATGCTGTTATCCCATTAGATGGGGGACGCTAGCCGTTTTCGGTGTTTACCATCCAACGTTTGTGACAGCATCAGAGATATTGTATGTACCTATCTGTCCTTAAGAATTAAGATCTACTGCATGCAAAGGTTGGCATTATATAATACATATATTGGCTAATATTAACTTGGATAAATATCTAGACTAAAATTCCGCGGTGTTACTCGAACATACACCAATATTATGATCATCATCATCATTGTTTTTGCTATTATATTGGCGACAAGCAAGTGTCGTTTTTAGAATTGTATTTTAGTACGTGTGTATTACTAGGTATGAGTAACAAGGTAGGAACCAGACGGTCTTAAAAATCATTCCATCTGAGTAATTCCATCCAAATAAAAAAAAAAAAGGAACAGACAAGAACAAATGGTGCTTGCCTTTTTGGGATTCTCTTCGCGTGAGTTCATGGCCCTGTTGGGAACGGTTGCCAGAGTTCTTTGATTGAATATTTGATTTCAATGTATTGATACTATGGCCATGTTAGATCTTACTCTCAATACTAAAAGTGTTTATCGACGCTTGTGTCTCGCTTCGAACATTTCATGCTTACAACAAATGAATAAATATAAACTAACATCTATATCTTGACTGGCTCGTTATATGGCTGGCTCATGTGATCTGGGCAGTCATCGTAGGTGCCGCTTCTGGCCGGGAGGGCAGAAATTCGCCTTTACCACACAAGCGGACAAAATGATCCCAGTACATATTTCAAAAAGCTTATATCGTGTGGAATAAAATAAATGGGTGAATTTTTAAATTTATTTTTTCTAAATTTGCTGCAGTCGAATTATTTTTAAGAAATTATCAATGGATTTGACCCGTTTGATTGGCACATTGGCGACGTGCGTGTAGTCCGAAACGAGATGGGGAAATAGCAATAATTTGCACACTGTTTTTCAGAGCCAATTCAATCGGACTATTAACATTATAATTTATATGTGATCGTATTTATCTAAAATATGGTGCATGTCTCGATAGATTGAACGATTCAACATATTATGAAAGTTGCATCACACGATGCTACACGTTGTTGACAACAGCGATATCCGCCACGACAAATGTCAATCAATATACAATGCCCTAGTTCAACATATATATATATATATATCTATCTCAATTTTTACATGGCAGAGCTGCACTCTGAGGCCACTAATTCGTCCGATTTCTTCGTAAAACTACGAGCGATCGGATCCGGTTTTATAAATGAAGCGGCCCATATAGCCCCGGAGTGATCGTCTAATTTAACCCAGTGTAATGACTTTTCGAAAACGTAACTTACTTCAAGTTTACCTTTTAAAATGTATATTTTTTCACAGTACACCTTAATGTAACTTTTATTATTCCAACTCTAAGAAAAAAAAGCCTTTCTTTTTTTAGAATATTCCTTCTCCTCGCAACACAATGCAAACGTTTCGTGCAGAGTTTAACCGAGCTTTGATGTGTTTGGTTTGCCTAACTATATGAATATCTAATATACGATAGCTTTACTAATAAAGGAATAACATAATTCGGCAAGGTTGCTGCTTGCCTTCTTTCACTTCCCTACTAGTTTAATTTTATAGAATTGCATCTGATACTAATGATTAGAGCTAGATTATTTAACCTAACCTTTTCTCTCGGAATCTCTTTCGTAGCGCGAAACTATAAAGACAGGCAACGTTGCAGTAAAAAATTTCCCTTTCAAGGGAATTCGGCATTAGCAAGGTCTTTTTATTGACTAGACATAGTGAAAGTCTAGTCCCTTTCCGGACAACAAAAAAAACGAGGGCTAATAGAACCCCGAATTCGATCAGGTTCGCTTTCCCCTTAGTTCCCTCATGACAGGTCGCCTTTGAATCCTCTCTAACAAGGAAAGATTTATGCTCGATCCAGGAACGATCGCTGGCGTGCTCACGATTCAGATTATGTGCTTGTTGAACGTAAACAGAATCGCACTCTTAGTGTGAGATGTAGCGAAATAAACGTCATGTCAACTCGTTCTTTAGGAAAGGCAAAACCCCTATCTGCAAACTTTTGTAAATAGCTAAAATATTTAATGCTTGGGTATACGTCTTTTAGGAAAATGGTGCTTCAGTCTATGTTGCGTGACTAGGGTGATTGAGGACTTGGACATATTCTACATATAGCCTCCGGACGGCCTGAATTTTAACCCGTTCAAATACTGTGTATAGTGAGTGCATTATTAAACGAAGGTCGAACACATCGCAACAAAATGAAGTCGACTTGTTTACTGGTTCTGCAAAGAAGAAGTTTCTAAATTTACAACGGGAACAGGGTCTGTGAATGGTAAGGTCCCCAGTTAAAGCTGTTATGGAGATGACCGTTACAAATGGCTTTTCTGGTAAGTGTAAAGGGCTTCGTCGAAACGTCTGTTTCTGCCTAGATTCTGTCCCAGAAACATAATAACATTGTTCATTTCAACGCACCATCCTGTAGATTCTATACAAAGTGAAAATCAAAAACTACGGTAAAGGATACTTTTCAAGTACATAGTGCATGGAATGGTTTATTTTTTTGGAATAGAACAGAATTTAATATCACAAAGAGTTTTCCAGTAGTTTACCAGCAATAATTATCAAGGTGATGACGGTGCATAAAGTAGCAAGCATTGAATTAACGTAACATAAAAAAAAATTAATTAACGAGCCGTTTTAGCATGTAGTTGAATGATAGGCCTATCTACGACGGTTTCCACTAGGCGAAGACAAGTAACCTTATAGCATCTACAAACTTGCGCTTACGATTCACAAATGCTGCTAAGATGTACAAGATTTACCACAAGCATTAAAATCAGGGAAAACCAAATATTTTCAAATTACACAGCTTAATATCATATATAAGTTGCAAAATTATGTTTATTTATGTTGACGACATGAATTATCTTCCGATTGGCTAGTTTATTGTAACAACGTATAGCAGCCGCAGTGAGCTTCATCCAAGAGAATCCGCTTCGCTAAAGCCTCAGTATTATCTGAGAAGAACAATCCAATCAAACACAGTCATCGGGCTCTTGTCGATAGCTATAAGTCGCATAGATCATTTTGACTCAATGAGAAATAATTACATTGGCTAGTAGCACAGTTGGCACATCCGAAAGGATGATTTCCTACAAAAGCTTCAATTTTGAAGAAATCTATTTTACGTAGTGAAGGCATGGCCGAACATCAACGCTGCCAGGAGACTAATTGTTGCTACAGAGTGAACGTACTCTCAAAGTTGGATGAGTTGCATCTGTTTCAGGTCTCTCAAGGGGGTGGACGAGGAGACGTGTCAGGCCCAACTCAAGTAAACTTTTCACTGCTATCGGCCCCGAGGGTTTTGTATGAGTAAGGAGAACTCTATCGTGTCTGGTCTTGCATTTGTCAGCAAACCCGCTGTAACTCTGCTACTCACTTTACTGTAATATCATGTACAAAATAGGTCTAATTCGTTGAAATCTATTTTCCAAAGCAAACTGATTTCCGTGCAGTTACATCTCTGCTCTATAAAGCGGCCAATCTTTAAATCGACAATGCCATTACAAGCTATCTTTAATGTTCAGGTTGGAAAACGGTCCATTAAACAAGCAAGAATTCTTTACTGGGCAATCTGTTTGCATTCAAAGTAGCTTGCCCAACAAATTTAATCGGACCAAACTTATTGGACATCAGTACTCAATAAATGGGCTACCGATTTCATCTGTAAAAACTTAAAATTTTGAGACTTTCAGTTTTTTGAGCCTGATTTTTTATGGCCACATGCTACGTCCAGCTGTTCCCTGGAGAGAAAGCTTTGTGACTGGATAAATTTGCTATATGTTGTAAATTCATACTGTGCATCTCAACGCCTGGACTAAATGCTATGCCGCCTACACCTCATTTATTTTGTCATTTCCATTGTGTACATATGTACCGACTGTACGGTATGTGAACACAGCCTAATTACATTATTGAAAATCCATTCAAACATTATAATGGTTTCTATAGTGTAAAACTCAGTACCTCAATAATTCCTAATTACCCAGGGCGGTATTCAGGGATTCAAGCCGAATTACGGGATGTTTCTGAAATATGAAGTCTATCTTTCGCTAGAGAGGAGGAGAAAACAACTTCAAGAGCCCCTAGAACGCGGTTTAACAAAAATCGTTCTGCATGATTTTGCTGCTAAGAGTGAAGCTTATGTGAACGTGGCTACCCTGCGTGTAATGGTATGGTAATCATGGCTTAGATTAACAAAGTGTAAATGTGCGCATTTTTAAAAAAAACTGCTGTTTCGTTTTGTAGCCATTTTGTTACTTAATCAAGCACGCTTGATGTAGTAGCATTTTTAATCAACTGTTGACGCTCAAATAAGGGTGCTTTACAATTCGATAAAGCTGATTTTTTCGCCTTGAAATAAGAGCATTAGGAAGCCTTCTCTAAAATGGCAATACCTGCATTAACGTCTGCTCGAAAATTTCACCTACCTGTCTATTTCGACAGGTTTCTTGACGTCAGCATTTCAAAATTAACGAACGAGTATCGTACGCTCGCTCTTTATATACGTCCTTACAATAAAAAATCCAAAGTTAATAAGTTGAACTATCACAACGGCAAAATAACAGGTACACCGATTACTCGAAATGGTGTATTCTCATAAACAGGTAATACGATGCCAGTATCGAAATAGCTACCCTAATCCTAATTTTGGACTGATATGACCTGATCGCGCGACTAGTCTTAGATATACACACACACACACAAATGTATTTTCAAAAACATATATCATTCTTTTTCTTTTTTTGGTACCGGATATCTGTGCTAACAATTCTTCAAATCTTGGAAGCGATCTTTGGTCGCATCGATAACAAAGCGAACCAGAGAACCATATGTAACTTCAATCATACTTCACCCCTGAGTCGTATCGAATAAAAGAGCACAGTCTTAACTCTGTGTCATCTATTGTAATGGTAATTTCGTAGAACTTCGAGAAGATATAGAAATACTAAATCTTGTTATTTGTTGTAAAAACAGTTGTTATTTGTTCCTTATTTACTGGAATTTAAGACTAATACAAATAGACAACTAAACGGCATAAGCCTCTTCAAGCGTAGGCGGCCTTCGCAACCGGAACTTTAAGCAACAGTACAATGCCCTGCTTTTATTTATGGATAGCAAGCAGTACTTATGTGGCATCCCTTCGCTGTCGGCCATTCGTAGGATTACCTTTTTTTTCTAGTTTCTATAAAGTGTCGTAGGTGAATGTTTGACTTAATGCTCGCCGATACGACGTCAGTTGTCCACGCTTAACAAATCGACGCATACACGCAGGTCTTCTCACTGCAAAGCGGTGATAGAGTCTATGTAGTTTTAATGCTTACACATGGACCGGTAACCCTTCAGATCTATTTCTGATTTAGCAGTTAAGAGCTCGATTTTTAAGTTCGGCTCCTTACCCAGATGTTGTTTCAAATGCCTCTTTTTGCATCGACTAAGATGTCTTACCTTTGAGTGTGGATCTCTGTTTATGCCACGCACATATATGTAAGGGTTCAATATATTTATGAAGTGCACGGAAAATTTAAAAGCCATATAGGGCCGCAAAAATACACTGAACCCCTGACATTACTTCGGAGAGGGTAACCTTGATTATATATATTATACACAGTATTGATATTAACCGATTTAATTTACAAGGTAGTGCTACGTAATACCCTTTACGTTACACTTTTCACAAATATAGATCAAAGGCTTTTCGAGCCTGCGTCAGGGAACCTATAAATAGGACGAGACTAAGGGTTATGTGGAGTACATGATTGTTACGATGGTGGGTTGTGTTGTATCAATTCTCGACGAAGATAACTGGGTACCTTGTATTTGCAGACGTTCCACAAAGCTCAGCTGCAGATATTTTCTTTTAGGACCCCATTTAACCGATTATATCCAATATATGTGAATTTGAGTGCTCAAACGGTATTATCGTTGTATTTAGGAGAAAGTAAAAGAAAACGAAAAGAGATTTTTTTTGCGAGATGGCTGTCGGTAGATAGGCCAAATAACACGCAAACAGAATACAAAATAATATCTCGGTACAGCGCATATGGGTCAGTGATCGTACAGATTCCTACTCACGTTCGAATATGAGCAAATTCAATCGTTGACAGTAGATTAAAGCCATAAATGCGATCGAACTTTATGCGAAGGTGGCTAGGAGTCTTTTTATTGACCGCATAACACTTGCGATGTGACTTTGCCAAAATATGGAGAAGAAAAGGCCGACATCGATCATTGCTCGAGGTGACGCCTTATCCGCGGTATATAATAGGCAACTAATAATCCTCGTAGCGCCTATGTGAAACTATTTCTTTCTATTTGAAGCCCCTAGGCAAATTCATTCGACTTTTACCTACTGGCTATTTTGGGCGAGATCTGAGTGGAAACGATCCCGGTATAAAATTTCAATTACAACCTCTTAGCAATATACTTCGTATCAGCAGGTAATAAATCTACTTGGACTCCCCCAGATAGGTGTACTAATGAAAAACATGTAAAGCTATAACTGGGTTGGGGATGGAGATAGCGTATATATCTTGGACGCATAACCGTGCCTTCAACAAGTTAGTCAAAGGTACTCATTAGATCAATATCAATGAACATACTGGTCATTTGTAGTGTCCTGATTAAGGCTAAACATTATAATTATTGGAAAAATAATTATGACTTTATTCAAATATTGTATGGCAAGCAAGATTATTCGTCCTTCTATGTGACTATGCAAATCACGTTCCTGCTCGCAGCACTGCCGAACGGCATATTAACATTAATCCCTCTGAAGTGTATTCATGAAAAGCTCTACTATGATATAAACAACCGAGATTCAACAGTATACCTGTTATCAAACGAAGTTCTGCACAATACGTGGACGACTCGTGGCCTTGTACCGAGGCTACGTGCACACTTTGTGACAACAAAGAAAGTGGTTCATATTGACGGTTGCTTCGTATTATAGTTTATCGCTCGATAAAGCGAATTAATTATAGCGTTGAGTGACTATAAGTTCATAAATACGTGGCAGGCACATGTCTGTGTACCATGTCGTCCCTTTCCCTCTGTGCACGTGAATAAACAACAATTAGAAGACTATCGCGGAATAAACGTTTGCGACGGAACGTTACAGTTTAAAGCTACGTTTATTTTTTGCAGGTAGGCGGTTAATCACGATAACATTCCGTAAGTGTTGCATAGAAGATAAACGATACTTCTCGCCGACCGATACAACTAGGACGCGTCTGATCAAGAAATTTGGCCCACGGGCAGATGAAAAAAAGGACAGAGAGACCACGAACCAAATGACCAGGACGTAAGATAGCTAGAGCAGGAAACATATATATGCCGATTCATCGACCTCAATGATGCCGAGCTCGACAACTTACCCTTAGAAGTTCATCTCGCACGGCCATGTGAAGAAAAATGTGTATTACATCGCAGCTAAAATCTCGAATACTGTAGTCCTTTTTGGTCTAATTATTACTAGAAGGCCACGACTCAGGATTACGCGAAATGGTCGAGCCACGCCGGAATTCTGTGAGAAGATGTTTAGCTGACACTTTTTACCCATGCGCCGTGCAAATTAAGCCCTGTGGGCTGAACAAAAACACAAACTTCCATTTTCTCATTTCTGTCTCCTTTTTAGAAGAATTCAAATAGAACGTGAACTTTTGCCGAATCCCATGGAGTTACGACTGTTGTGGTCATTGAAACGATTTTATTTGTTTGTATCAGAATATCCTGTAGTATGATATAAATGATAACAGAGTGTGCAATTCAATCTGTTTCTTTATGCAAAAATTTGCGTATCTTCAGTTACTTTAGTAGATGTTAAGCGCAACACCCCCCAGTTGTCCGGAGATTTTTAATAACATCTAGTGCATGACAATTGGCAAGAAATGGTTGACAGATTGGAACTTTTTGCCACAGCGACCTCAAGGAGAGTACTTTGCTTTCCAATTCAAGAAAAGACAACTGCTAGTTAAGTAAATTTCAATTTGTTCTCGATTCATATTCAGTTCTCGATTTGGTTGGGTGTAGCTCTTATTTTTGCAGGGGTTGGGAGGCGAGAAGTCGGAAACACGGAGGAAGAACCATTTGGGTAGCTTCACTGGAAAATTCTTGTACTCTTATAAACGATGCCTAGCAAATTCCCAGCTACTAGAGGCGATATGATACTATTAGATAGCTTCTCGTTGACGAAACTATGCGACTTAATTTTTGGCCCAGATATTTTGTTTCTGAACCCCCTAGAGCCAGCGCTGCAGCTAACGACTCGACGTAGCGCTGACAGTGCAACCCAATTCCGTATGGAAGAGACTTCAAGAATAAGCTTGCGCTGATACGGAGTCCGCCTCATGTACGTAGCTTCTTTCGGAACAGACGAAAAATTTCGGTTGGAAATCAGCACCACATTCTTCAAAGATAACATACATTGATATATTATCGGATCCGCGTGAAAACCAGATTCAGAATGGTGTGCGTCCGAATCAATCTTGATCCTCTCCACTATCCGCCCTATCTACTGTCACTTGCCAAAAGTCTAGGGCGACGGGATCGCCCGATCCAAATCGACCCCTTAGCAAGGGCGGATTAGACTCGCTTTTCTTGAAGTCGGTATAGTTTTGCCCCAGGAAGAGCTTCAATATGAATGCATAATGAAGCATTTACTGTTCTATGCGATTGTAATTGATCCGACATCACCTAGGATAAGACAAGGTTGATTAGCGTCGCGTGCTACAACTAGCGCGAGGCTGGTAAGGCTAACATTATAAGACTTATGCGATACAGACATTGTGCCCCAGTTATACACTTGTAAAAAAAAAAGATAGCGCGCTACAATTTTATTCAGGGTAGCCAGTGGGTCAGTCACTACGCGTACCTCTTATCATGCTGCCCGAACGACGAATTCACAATATAGTACCGTACGCCACCTGTACTTTATGTGTCTGTTGGCTCGTTCTGCCCAATGGTTCGAAGCCTCGCAAAGTGTTGCCCGACTGCACAATTCATATATTCGCTATCCCATAACAACTTATGACTGCATCATAAATGGACAAGGCCCTCGCATCATCGTTGATCCTGACCGATGATTACTAGGTAAGCACGACGCGTAAACAAATCGGAATTACTGTTTCGTATGGGTTTAGTGGAGAAGCACGGATAACTCTAGAAGTACGGGGTCTGCTTTTAATATAATTTCAGATTAGGGCTGTTGCAGTACCGAAGGCTAATTCTACATCTGAACATTGAGTAAAATATATACGGTTGTATTTTAGTCACTTATCTTACATGCACATACACGGTACATGTACATACAAGGTACATGCAACGCGTTAACAGATTGCTTGGAAGAGACTAACAAGATCACTGGAGCAATAGGAAAAGAAGCATTATTTCCTCGGCGAAATAATTAAGCATTATTGTACCGGAGAGTCGCTACGAGAACGGGAACTCCTTATTCATACAGCATGGTCCCACGAGAACTGCGATGGGCGTCTATAAATGTGTCGGTAAAATCTCCCATGCTAGACTGGGTCTAACCCATATCAAATCTAACAGCAGGCTGACAGCATCGCTGTGGCATTGGAACTATTAACATATTTTAAGAAAAGAACGATATACATGAAACACGGTAACTACAGGAAGATAATTATTAATAATATTGTAATTGGACCAGACAAATAGAATTAGTACAAGCTAATAACACAATTGGCGCTGCAGGACCTCAGGCTGATTTCGAAATGGACCTTGTCAGCGTTCATTTATAGACTATATTAGAGTAGATGTTCAGTGAATCGAATCCGTTCATATTAGATCAGGCTGATGAAGTGGCGGTTATTTTGTGGGCAGGGTAAATGCATCGTGCGGAGCGTTTGTTTATTGGTTTGTCCACCTGAAACAACCGTGCGTTGACTGGCTTGGGCTAATTTTTTCCTGGGGCCGAGACAACGTCAATATGATGATCCCTTTTTCCGGAGGAGAGTTTGTAATATTAATCCAGGTAGATTGGTAGGTTGTTCTGCGATCTACTCTATAACCGTTGAAAATATTTTTGTTTCTTTAAACGTGCGTAAAATTAAATGTCGCATTCACGTTTTTAATCGATTCTTTTGCCCGAATGATCCATAAATGCTGACCTGTTCGTCTTAGATCGTCTTAGTTCAATTTCTTGAAGGGTGCGAGTATTTTTTTTCCTTTAAAAAAAGCGTACTTTTGTTAATTCGAGAAACCGTTGCTAAGGTCCCCTATACATATCTATGAGAAAACCGGTAGAGGGATAGGATAAAGAAAGGTAAATTTTGGTTGAAATTTTCGTGAAATGATCATTTTAACCGGGACCATCAACTAAATCTAGAGTAGACACGAATCAAATGCTGGAATAGGCTAATAACAGAATTCTACCGTCGGGCCGAACAGACCATTATAATACTCCAATCGGAGGACAGGAGCAGAATAACTCCAACAGGATAAACGACGCTATTAAGTCTATTCAATTTATTATTATAGCCGATAGCTGCAACGAAATATTAAACGAATATTGAAACGAAGAGTTCGGGCAGCTTTTTTTTTTAAGCCAATTTGTAGTAAGCATCAATTGAGAAGTTTAGGCGGCTGATACGGCGAACGTTTTGGCAACACAATTCTTATCCGATGTATTTTTTGAGAGGAAACCCAAAATTATCGAACACATTATTTGCTCTGCCCTATTGATGGTATTCCTTAGCACCAGCCGATAGATCTCGACGAACTGATTACGATGTGATACAATGCGTTCCTCACGCCTAGAAAGGATATTTTGTCATAAAAAGGGTCGAAGGCTAAATGTTTTCCATATGTGCCAATAGAATGTAGTAACCGTAAAAGGGTCCGGTTTAGGTATCCGACTGATACCGCGTGCATTGCTTGGTGTTACTTTCACGTATCCCGTAAAATTTGCATGGGTTTATATCGGCATCTTGGAGGTTTGGCTTAACTACATCCTTAAGAGCGTTAATAAACTAGGCGCCTCCTAATTAACTTCTAAATGAAAGGACTCTTAGTAGGTCGCTAGAATTTCATCACAAAGAGAGCTGCACGAGTAAAATGAAGCCAATCGATGCACGTTTTATCTCGGGAAGTTTTTTCATGGAGTGTAACATTAATTAAGGCAAATTGGTCGTTTTTGCAGCGTCCTCAGCAGTCGTTGAGAATTTCTAAAGGATTCATGTGGAAACATTGTTTGTAACTTTTTCGATTTTTACATAGCGATTTGAAGCGAAAAATTTTACTTCTCACTTTTCTACAATCCATTGGTAAGTTGGTGATTTTCTCCAAAAATTTTTATCGTTAATGAAACATAAACTGTCGCAGCTCATTCTCACTAAAAATGCTAATAGATTTTACAGGTGGCACTTTCTTTCTTCCACATAAGTGCGTTGATAAAATTTAAAACATATTAGGTCTTTCGAATGGATGAATACTTTTCTAAAGAGAAGAGCATAGTATTAATTAAATCAAATTGACGCTTTTTTCAAATTTATTTATATTACAACCTTTGCGAATTCGTGAGATGACCACACCGAAATGAATTTAAGAAAATCAACCTGACAATTAATTAATAAAAAAAAAAAAAACGAAAACGTCTAATTTTTCTTTTTTTTTTTGACCATTCAGCGGTAAGATGGCGATTTTCTTCGGGATGGCTCACGTATGATCAAATGTTAAACACTATGTACTGTATATTCTTCAAACGTGCGAATAAGCAACTGCCTTTGAGTGTATTGCCATGGTTGCCAATAATATGCGGCTGGCATCGCTGGTTTACATTTAAACTTTGGCAAATGGTTACCATAGCATTCTACAGGTTTGTTCAAATAACCTCAGATAAGTACAGCAGGACTCGGACCCGGCAGGACCTTGATGCTATATCGCAGAAGGGATTCGGGAAACTTGTTCACGCAGTAGAAATAGCCAACCTGTTAAAGATTAGTATCCATATATTTTCCGAAAGACAATTTCTTAGAGAGGCGTGGTGGTGATTTGCTTAATTTGCGAAATTCCCTGACAGAATGAATATTTTTTCCTAAGCGCATTGCTTCTTTACACAGAGTGTAATTTTAATATGCGCAGATTGATCATCTTCTAATAATTTATCTAACAACTTATGATAGGAGTATACTGTATGGGTTTTTCTTTTTTAAGCTCTACAAAATATACTCAAGGTTGAATTTGAAGGGGAACTTTCGATTTTTTGTTTTCCTACGATACAATGGTAAGATAGCGATTTGCGTCGCAGTGGCTCAATAATTTCTCTTCTCATTCTCAATCTTCCTTTTCGTTATTATATTAATACTAATTCAGATAACTTTCAAAATAATTCATGATTTCTGAACCACCTCGGCACATACGGTTTGTGTTCTTCGATTGGATAAACACTTCTTTCCGGGAAATATAATTAATTAAAACCGAGAAATAAGTCAGATGTAGGAGGGAATCGAGATTACAACAACGTTTTAATGAAAGATTGGGAATCATTATAGCAGATTACGGGGTCTGGGTTAGGAAAAACCTCAAGGGTGGCACACTAGTGACACACAAGAGTGCACAGCTGAGACAGCATAACCACAGAAAACATTTTTGGGTTCATATTAACAATTTGCCTCCCATTTTTGTGACTGAGGCGCTGAATCTGCAATGCTAAAGTGCATGTCTATGTCTTGTAAGTCGAATCATGTTGTTTCGATCTACGTTAACTTCTTCTCTATGATCACTACCGTTCCGTTATGCTTATGAAAATTTGCGATGTCCAAGAGGGCCAATGTCAGGAGGCCCCAAGAGCATAAGATAGAAACGAACAGGACTACTTACTTACTATACGTGCTAGTCCGGTAGAATCTTTCATTTGAGCTGCCTAAATTAATTATCACAAAAAAATCGATATAGTTATTATAGTAAAAATATATGTGAATGTAGAACTCAACTGATAACTAGAGTACCATAATACACCTAATTTCAAACATGCGCGTTTGTAATCTAAAAAAAAATAAAACGAAATGATTACTTTCTGACTGGTCTGGAGCTTTATAAATGGGGATATTTAAGTTAGTCAAAGTTCCAATCCATTCCGAGTGTAGTAAGCCTAGGACCGATCCAATACCGTCGATGTGCTCACGTTATAAATTTCGTTTGTAACTCGGATCGAAATGAATCCACCATCCTTAATAATAATAATGTAAAGTGTGTTTAATATTTCGAAAAAGATCTGGGTATGGGCGTGCAATTGGTAAACGTTGGATCCTTCGGATTCGTGAAACTGGCACAGCTCGTAAATAAAAAGCTTTTAGACGCATATTGAGGGTGGCCTCATATGCATACATACAATGTTATAATATTTTTAATTTATTTACCGGTTACACTCACACAGAGCAGTTACGTACGGACCCTTCTTTTGGTAAGACTCAAGCATATGATGAGGTTAAACTGGATTTTTCCATTTTTCGATACTGAAGACCAAGAGTGGAAACATATATGGCGTCGCCTATATAAGCTTTGATGGCCGTTGTTCAAACCCTGCAGCTATGAAGATGGCGCAAAGGATAAGTGACAATACCATGTTCTGAAAGATTAAGAGACTCAAAAGCGACGACTCAAATGAGGCTTAATACTGAAATTGCTATTCATTTAAAAATGCAGTCTTTAATATAGGCTGAATTTACTTCCAGTTGGCCAGAACACAGATCTGACAAGGATCTGCCAACCTGACGAAATAAAGATAGCGCGGCAGGTGCTATCAGCCTTTTTCACCTTTTTCTATGGTAACTCGAAAAACTGATCGGTGCTTAATACACGAAGGCATTGTGTTTCTCTCACGGCCCCACCTTCGGCCAGTTATGCCTTGCCGTGCATCGATTCTTCTCAGAACACTCAGCGAAAAACGAGGCAGGTCTGTGTTTATCTTTATGTGTTTATGGAATTTAGAGGGCTTGGATGAAATATTGTTTTATTTATTCCCTGACTTCTGCTGACACTGACGTAGCTTCATAGTGGCGATCTTCGCAAATGTTCCGCCTTGTTTATCGGCATCTGAGCGGCGTATTGCGCAGATATTCGTATTGCGTACCTAATAATTGAGGCCGGCCAACTATCGGCTGAATCACTAACTCTTAAAGTAGAAATACGAAATCACAAACCTTAAGCTGATCTCACGACGCAATTCAATTGCCTATTTAAACACTTTGGCTGATTAATATAGAACTTATAGATTATGATTCTCGCTTTTTTAATTAGAGTTGAAAGAGGGCAAAGTTAAAAATCAAAACTTGCAGCGTTGGTCTGATCGTAGATGGTACAATATATCTTCAAAATATATGTCAACAATGCCCACTGATCGTTGGCTTGCTTTTTTTTCAAACGCACGTTTTGATTAGACAAGTCTACCCACAGATAAGCCTGACACACTACGACAATTTCTTCTGCCGTACAGTTCGAGGCTGGAAGTAGCAGACAACAAAGTAGCGTTTGTACGTATTAGAGCAGGTCTTTACTAGCAAACTTGATAAAAAGAGCATATGCTGAGCCCTATATCTGATCTATATCGCTTCAGATTAAACGTGATCTATAAATGTGATCAAAAGTTATACGTGATTGATGCTAGTACGTGAATATTATGGACAAGATCAGAATAGTAAACCTTCTCTCACATTACTCCTCCTACCAAAGGCTTGCCAAATACCTATGACGCGGCGGAAACCATTTTCAGCGTGCGCAATAGTACAGACGTAATGTATATGATGGTGGTCAGAGAACTGCGCGATATTCCCATATGGGTAAAGTGATGATTGTATAGCATTATAAATAATTTGTAAAAAATAAAGCTGGCGAAGGAAATTAAGAGCTCACGGCTATGTGTTTATTGTTCTATCCATTCTGCCGCCGTGACATTTGTTACGAACTATTAGCGTATAGGGTTCTCCATAAGCTATATGAGTAATACTAAGTATTGAACTAAACGTACGTGTTTACTGCGTTAATTGACTTTACTAGTTTGATTTGATGTGATGTAACTTTTTTGCTTGGACGATGTATGTTGGCGTCGCCTAGCGAATTCTCAATAAACTTTTTAATAATAATTTAATAAAAAAACGAGTTTGGCTCAAGGGTAAAGTTCTTAACGGTGTACTCGACCGTAGATAGTTCAACTTAAGAGACTCGATGCTTTTGTCAAACCAATAACAACATTAAGCCTACTAACTGCGTGCAGGAATTAGTTGACTAGATTAGAAATAATATGCGACATTTTAACTTTTAAGTACTCTCTAGACTGTGTAACAGTAGAGCCCAGCAACATTTATTTGAACAACGTAGCTAGATTAAATTCGCGTATGTCTAAAGTCTTCCGAGGGAGATAAAATTAAACAACGGAATTTTAAGTTGAGAACAGCTAAAAGCCTATTCAGATCGGTTGTTTGTACCCTAAGGTTAACTAACCTGAGTATGAATTGGACGATAAAGGTCCCCTTGTCAGGGCAAGAGGTAATGTGAAAGCTAAAAAAAAAAGCCGCTACAGTTTAGTACGAGAAAAACAAAAGGAAGTGATAGTTTAACATTATTATTATATATATATATATATATATATATATATAAAAACAAAGTGCGAATGGAAGACGATTTTACTTCGTCTGTTAGACTTCATCAACAACCTAAAACACGAAATCATAAGTAGATCACAAAATTCTGATACATACTATAGGAATCCATTGAAAAATAATTAAGATTTATATTTGTTCAGTCTTCTTGGTATCAGACAACATTTTCTAAAGTAATTGTCAATTAGAATTCAAAGCAGCGTATATCAAAGTTTTTTTTCCAAAGAGTCGATTAAAGTTTTTGCTATTTTCTAGGTTTGCCTAATATTTGTGCAGGCTAGAAACTGTCGCTCTTGTTTTGTTTGCTGTCCACCCGGGTCGTGTCCATGCATAGGGCAGGGTTTCGTTGCTTATAAGCTTATATAACAAATACATAGTAAACGAGAGATTCGGAGAGACCGTGTCTCCCCATAAAGTTCTACCGGTATGAGCAGACTTTCAGTTGATACCAGCTCTATTCCGTTGACGCTGGGGGAAACACGGTTAACTATCCGAACATACTTTAGATTGCATTCGCCACCTCGGGATATCCTTCAGATAAAATATGGAGATTTTTTTAAATGCATCGAATTTTTGGCTGCTTCAATTGAAGACCGACTTTTTCTTAATAGAAAATCTTCTATTCTTCCTGTTAACCGTAGGACTGCTTATTTCCAAATGATGGCTTTACTCTACCAAACTGTTACATAATTGTACTAATTAGATACAAAATTTAAGGCTATATGATGACGTCTAACGTCCTGCAACTGTGCCCCGTTGTATGCACCATCGCTGGGCCATAGTCTCGCTTTCTAATGCGGTCATATTAAAGCCGGCTCCTAGTAGTCTTAATTTTCGGAGTTGTATGCCACTCTAAATCAATCAGACAGCGCCACAATTAATAGTAGCATAGCTGCCTAGTGAGAGGGACTCCGTTTAAACGACTGCGAAAAGGGCACATGGTTCAGCTAAGAATTTTAAGATTGTCAGCCCCCGTTCACAGAAGGTAACAGTTTAGTGCACTAATGAAAAAGTTCTCCATTTACGCTAATCTAGAGATACAACTGCAAGAACAGAAAAGATCCGACCACGTTAAAAACTGATGAGAATTTGGCCTCAGGTGGTTTGCAGCTTAGATTCCTGATCATTTGCACTTCACTAACGCTTGCAAAATACTGCCGACAAATCGTTACGGGGCAAGAAGCCGTAAATCGAATGGGATTCGTTTTACCGGTTTGAGCTACTGGGAGAACCTGGTGGAAATCCTCCAACTGAGGAACAGAGCGTAACTTCAACGAAAATAAACAACACCAGCTTACGCTTTCTGTTCAGACAACGGGACGCCGCGAACCATTCGATTCTTTTTTAGTTTCACATGCACATAAATAATCCATGGATGATAGTTGTCACGTAAGTACAGCTTTCCATTGCCAAAACGTAGCCCGCGGTCCACTGAAAAGGCAATAACGGAACTGAATTATAAAAATGAAATATCTGTTTCGATGGCAAGCTTTGCTGGAAATAAGGCGGTGCTGCAGCGAACTTTTCAACATTAACAAGTGTATGTCACTGGGCCAACGGGGGCGTGACCCCATCAGGTTCCACAGATATTTACAGTCATGGTACGATTTGTGTCGGCGTTTCTTAATTGCTATACTATAATATTATCGGGTTGGTTAGCTGTTAGCTTAACACTATATGAAATGATTAAGTAAAAGGTGTCCTGTCCGTGGCCTATTAGCAATAATTGAACATAAATAACGTCGCTCGCATACTTTCGTAGTATTAATATTTCCCCGAAGGGGTTCAGGGCAGCGACGCGCCTCGTTATTCTCCCCAGTAGAAGTCAGTTAGGCGTCCAACGCCAAGCAGACGCGTGGAGGTGCGTGTGCTCGAGCGATTAGGTCCAGATTATTATTACTACGAGACAGAAACACAGCAGACATCAGCAGAAACAGAAACAACGAAATAAAATAAAAATGTATTTGTTAAAGGTTACCGGAAGGTTGCTTTATTTGATTTGAAACTAAACCATTTCATATATTAGATGTATAACTTTTTGCACTTGTTGCGAAAGTGTACCTTTCTGAGCCGGCTCAGACTCGGCATTTTTTGTGCTCGTGTAGAGAGTCTGATCTCCTAACTGCCATTGAAGATCCGCGAATTTAGCACGCTACATGCGCTGTACAGCTGTTTAAATGCTTTGAAGCCGTGTTTCGTGTAACGGTGCAGGAAAAGGTCGCATCTGCAATGAAATCTTAGTCAGCGAGCCAGTTTTAATTTTGACTTCGTTTCAAAATCATTCGTTGTTCTCAAACTAGCTACCAACTTGAAAACAGATAGATAGGTAATGTATAGTATAGAGTATCTGGTATATGAATTTTCATGGGACTAATCCTGAATGCGGTGAACTTTCGTGGGGATTGTTAATGTTTCCAACGCGCTATCTATCTCCATGCGACAGTTTGTGCTTGGTAAAATTAATTTTAGACTGTACTTTAGTTCCTCTAATCATTTTTTTTTTCAAATCCTTGCCATTGATTGCCGTTGATTTCCGGTGTCCGCAAGCAAGTCTTGGTCGACTTGTGCTCTTCAGGGTCCATAAACGTTAACTGCATGGCTTCGCTGAAGTGAGTGAAGCATGGAACTGATTCCGTGTGATTAAGTGTATCTCAGAGAGGCGCAATGCCATCAAAGGACGACCTGAATGATATTCGAAGCGCGGAAGTGTGTTTTAGGTCTTCATGAGCGGCGACGGCACGCCGAATTCGCTCGTCCGTTTTACTGCATCCACATTGTCTCCATAAAAAGTTTTGCTCAAACACCATCAGCAATATCGGATATCGTAAGCAGCACCGAATTGTTTTTTTCATTGTGCCATACTCATATAATAGTTGGTGTAAGTGTAAATTTTGCGATATTTTTTGTCATCAACTCAATCACCTTTTGGGTGCCATAGACTTTGATGCGTTACTCAACGCGATGCCTGCTCGACCCATTTTTAAACTCAGTATGCCCAGAATTGATTAAATACTATCTATGATCAAATACGGCTTAGTAAATAGAGAAAAAAAAAAAAAGGTTATGCTTGTAGACTCCGTACTTCATCAGTCGTAGAAAATAATACTATCCAAAAATTCACTATAAGACTCTCATCACGAAAATTTACTGAGTTTACAAGTACTTTAGTAAAGCTGATATCTATTCAAACTAATGATATCAACATCTAACAGGCCACCGGTTTCCTTTACATAGATCTCAACCATGATTATAGATGCCGCTACTTTACTAATAATTCTAAGCCCTGCAGGTACTGATTATACAAGACGCTTTTAGCGCGATGAATATCGATCCGAGATGATACGGTTAAAATACACGCGCCACACCTGGGAATAAATAAAAATAGATCCGTCCATTCGGGTGTTTCAACTGTGAGCAAAGGCGTTGGCTGGTTACTCCCGATCGAATAGATTTTTTTTTTGCCTAACGTGACCACAAAGTTAAGCTGAGGTATATTATTTTAGAAAAGTAGGCTTAATCCCGATCTGATGTTAAAGCACTTACGTAGTAGAGATGCGTGAATAATTAAATCAGATCCATGAGCTGTGTTAGGCTTTTCCGCCAATTGGTGCTGGTCGCTTTGTAGATTTAATCAGTTATATTTTTGTAATAATGTCAATGGCTTCGAACCGAAAGAAGTTTATTTAAAGGCAACCTCAACATGAACTATTCACAGGAGATGAAAGCTGAATTAGATTTCGTTAGCCTGCAAAACAGTTGTTGAGCAACAATTAACGCCAGTATATAAAATCAGACAAACGTAAATTGACCTGCAGGTCATCTGCTACTACGTATTCTCAGGTCCAACTTCTCGATCCTGAATGAGGAGCTATTCTAACTTTACACAAATCTAACAATCGTAGCTCCAAAGTAAGTCGTTTGTCATCAACATTCTGGGCTCCTTATCTATCCATACCGAAGATCTAATTAGCTTATTTATGTCCGTCCTGTTTTTGGATAACGGGGGCATTCTCTTACGGAATGTCCGTTCCGGTCCCCTCAGCGATTCCATTACGACAGCTCTGTCCCGCTCTCTCAATCTCGCTCGCTGTAAACCTTCGAGCTGCTACTGCAACAACGCTGAGGGGTGAATACCATCATGCAAATTTTGTTCAAGCCTGTTCGTCCATCCACTGCCCGGTTTCGTCAGCGTCTTTCTTTTGCTATCGCTTCTTATCGCCACCAACGCTGTCGTCATTGTTGCCCTCATCTAAAATCCTCCTTCATTTTTTCATTTAACGCTCGGAGGCGTCAAGATTTCGTGGCTGGGTAACGCAAGGCGAACGCGTTAGAGGACTCGGTAGGGGACCCCAACTGCTTTGGCTTTGTCAAGTTGCAACTTTCAACGCTTAGCACTTGTTCGGGAAGACGAAACAAGTTCAACACCATTATTAGATCAGTTGCTTGGCTCCCTTCAGCTTCTTCTTCGAGGTGCTTTGGAATAACAAGGTTTACTTCGTTGGGATTTGGCCCAAGACACTTTGGCTAAACAATGAGGCAACGATGAGTAGCACCGATGGCAACAGAAGTGGGATCAGGGTCGCAATGGGCCGTTTGCATTCTCGATCATTATGATCCCGAACTACTTGAGCTAGCCTGAGGGCGACGCGATGCCGCTAGATAGGCGAGCACCAAAACGCTTAGCGTATACTATGTTTTGGCACGTAAAAAGTAGTGCAACTGCACTAATGGTGCGGAACGCCGACGCCCGACGGTTTGGAAAGATATGAAAGTTGGTCTCAAGTTGTGGTCTTTGAGCTTTGAAGCTCGAAAGCTTCGAAAAAGTAGACAGTAGTACAAATAGACACAGAAGTTGTTACATATACGTTTGCAAAGAAGCTGAATTAATTTTATTGAACGGAACGCTTACCGTTTTACGTGCTGAATCCAGCAGCCAGGTTGTGCATGACGTCGCCGGGTTTTTAAAGTAGCTCGCGTGGCAATGACATCGAAAGGTAAACCTATGCAAAGATGCAAAAAATATTTATTGTTTAAATTAGAGCACTAATTATATAGCTTGCAATACGAAAATGTTCGACAATATTGAGTAAAATAACTTTACAATTTGTTGTTGTTGTTGTTGTTGTTGAACGTTGGACAGTCGTTACTTAGGCTGAAAGTCTTGATAGTTGAAATCGTCCAATTAATTTTATGTAAATAAAAACGAAGATGATTTGTTACCTCTACTTAAGTTGTTAAGCGCTGGAATTATAAGCTGTGTCTTTAAATTAGTAAGCAATGTCCTACGGTTATGTAGGTTTATATAAATATCTATAAAAGCGGAGCGAGTGGTTGTGGCGTGGTCAAACAAACCAGCAAACAAAAAAGACCGCTTCATTTTGGTGGCAGGGGTGCAATGACTGGCGGAATAATTGAAATATCAAAGGACTTCGCTGAACGGCTGGCTCATTGGAGGTCGTCTTCGGTGAACTTTGACGAAAAGGATCCTAAGGAATGTCCTGAGGAGTACGAGCTATTAATCCAAGCCGCAAAGCGAGCGCATATACATTTACAAAGAGTAGCGAACGTTTGATTCGATCAGAAGATCACTGCAGGAAAGACATGGGAAAGAGAAGATGTACGAGTGCTTTCTCTCGGAGAAGGCCGACTTTACTCTGGCTGCTTACGTGAAACACACAAGGCAAGAGAGGCGTCCAAGGAATCTATAAGTGTCACGCTGTTTTTTGGTAAATGATCTGGGTGTCTAACTTTGGGTTTAGTGTGATCTTTGTTAGCATTCGAAGAATTCTTCTCTATTTTTTTCACCACAGCGAAGGCAACCTCCTGAGTTTTTTTCGGATATTAGAAGATAGTATGTGAAAAGAATATAGCATTTGCTGGTGGGAGCGTCCGAGGCGAATTGTGCTGGTTCTGCATTATCAAATCGACGACGGGAGTGTAGCTAAAATCACTGGCCAATCCAACTGCTCGATTACCACGACGCTCTAAAACAACGCCGATCTCATGACACACCAAATGCCAAACGGTCGGTTTGTACCTCTAATCAATACACTGTGAGAAAATTGGAAAGCGGTTCCTTACTCAGGCAAGGCACCCTCCATCGTTCCAGCGCAAAGCAATTACGACCCGCGCTTCTTCACGCGGCCGAGGCTTGGGCCTTTCCTAAGTGTCATGAGAGTCATCTAAGTGCAAAGAAAATTGTCCGGCGCCTGATAGCATGTAATTTTTTGGAGAAAGCGATTTTGCTAGAGCACGTGCGTGCGTGCGTGCGTGCACAGCCAAGGCGTGTGCCAACTTGTAGCGGGCGAACACCAGCAATCGCTACATGTACCACTCCGGAAACATGATGTTCGTGACGACGGGAGGTCCACTTGCATAGCCCCGCTGCCGCGGACTTGTGCGGCGCTACCTCTGGCGATGCCAAAGGCCGGCTGTTATGCTACTCGTTAGCCGCCTTTGGAAACGGTGAAATCCCGTTCACACTTTACAAAGATTATAAAAACAGACATAAAATAATTACGACTACCAAAGCCGAGCAACGGAGGGTGTATCAAAGGGGTGTACTTTAGTCTCTGAACATACAAGTTCCACACGCAAATCTATGTGCTGCCATTGTCACTATGTAGATTGACCGCTGGTCGAGGGGCAAAACAATGTTATCAAGTCAGTTTTTAAAAAATACTCTTATCATTATTGTGATGTTGATGGTGATTATTATTCAAAGATTGCAGTAGCGGCCTTTGTTGTTCCAGTGGGTGTTTTCAGGCCTGTAACTCGAAGAGCTTCGAATTTAGCACAAAATCGATTACTGCGTCGTCAAGAAATTTAAAGTTCAATGAAGACAGGGAAATTGAGCTATGGCCTCGTAATCGATGAACAGTGGTCTTCTCTTAGGCAACATAATATGAACAAATGTTGGACATTGATTGAAGTGTGCACTGTCTTACAACAGGTGACAACATCAAATGGGGTAGTTGCGATCGCTCGTCGTATTGTTTAGAGAAGAAACATACTTAAGGAATATACACCGTAGACGTAGAACTCCAACGTAGAACAAACGATTTAAATGAAGACAGAGTCTTTGCGAAAATATCGGACATGACTGAATAAATGATCAATGATCTTGTGAATCTTTCTTGCGCTGGCGTTTAAAGAAAGAACGCCGAACAGGAATTGCAGCGATTTCATCGAAATCCTATTTCGAACGGACGTCATTAACCTGTTCTGGTCAGTTTCCTTTAGGCATATCGACAAATTGGGACAAGAAATCTAAATGGGTCTTTTCGCTAGTCCACTATAATCGTCAACAAAGGTATCGCAGTCCGCATCGCTGAAAAACCTTGAATATGCATGAAAAACACAATCGATCCTATAGATCAATAGAAAGCCTACGAAAATGTTTATCTATCAGTCTGTATGCCAGCACTTGTCTAGCCATGTTGATTCGTAAAGTACGCCTCGAAAGACGTTGGTGCGTACCAAACAATTGTATGACTTTCGACATGAAACGAAACAAAGTTCAATCGGAGTGCGGTTTTACGTTAGTCCTAAATAACTAGTTTGATCAGATATTCTACTATTTGGCAATTTCCATTATACTGAAAACATGACATATATATATATATACTATTGAATTAAAAGCCACAAAACTGGATCAATGTAAGCCATAGTAACACTGTTGCAAATGTCGTTAATTGTGATTTTCGAAGTTCTCGAAAACTCTGTTTTCAGGAACACGGCCGCTAAGCACTTTGTCAGACTAGCTTCTACCGTATATTACGGTATATCAACTAATTTTGTCATTTGAAATGGGTTTAGCAAATACTGGGATAGAAGAGCGCACGGAAACATAATTCCACACCTTATGCCCCTGTCCCAAGTCGTTATGTTTAATAGAATAGTTGCGCCTGAAGGCCACATTTGTTCTACAATACTAAATAGAATTATTTTCTTGTCACGCCTAAATATATCTTTAATAAATAGAATCACCTGTATTCAAGAAAACAGGAAAATTCATTCCTTGAAGCTAAATTTATTTTTTTTTTCTGATGGATATCGCGAGTCAGAGAAGTATAAGCCAGTTTAGTCCGTTGTGTGGCATCTGCTTAGTAATGCAATAGACGGACGGCGCACACGCATGGAAGGCTTAAAAGATTAAACGGGTGACGATCGTAAAACGAGCAATATATATATATATATATATATATATATATATATATATGCCATTGTAAAGAATCAAAGCTGACCGAGAGAGTAATGGTTAAGGGTCAAAGTGAAGAAATACGATGCAGTACTATTGTAGTTTTACCAGTATTTTAGGACGAAGAAATAACTATAAAGGTTCGGCTTCACTTCGCTCATGATCGTACCCTATAGCAGAGGCAGTCTTCCTATGCTGTCTTTCTTGTTTACATTTTATATCGGCAGTTGTTGGAAAATTTGATTTTACAGTTCCGGCCCAACGAAACGACCGCTTCGACCAATGAAAGGGTCATATGTTTTTCTTGGGAATAGCGAAGCGCTGCGGTCCCTCGTTCGGGCAGGCCAATTTTCTTGAGGCGTCTGCGAAGGCGAGCAAACGGACAAAACGGCACGCTAAACCCGAGACGAGAGGGGCCCTCTTTTTCCGTGAAAGAAAAGAAAGCCGGAATGGTGCGAGCTTTTACGAAAAAGCAAACATTAGTTCGATACTAGCTTTCTGTATAGATTCACACTTGTCTACAACAAAGTGAGCGTTTACTGTTCGCTCGTCTAATGGCAAAAGATGGTCAGTGTTGCAGTGGGTGCGGCCGATATGGCTTCTTAGAACCATATAAATATAGCTGAAAGGCATATAATGATTGGTTTTATAATTGCCAACGTTTGCCACTTTTAGTTCAATTGGCTCGCACGCATGTACCCTCTCTTCAGTTTTTCCGCTACGGTTCGACCGATGATACATTGGAAACATTTGCAGCGGTCAGAATCGTCTCCTTGAGAATGGATCTGATCCAATCTGGTCTTACTCGACCACATTTCCCGGTCTCACTTATTCTTACTCAAATCAGCACACATGAGATAAAAAAACATGTTTCGTTACCCCCAGTCGCTTTAGCGATAGGAGCAGTAATAGCAATTGTAGACCAAAAGAAATGAAGTCGCTCTTGTAGTTGGCTTATTGTCGTCGTAGCGGCGTCCTGCGAACGCCAACTCATTTTGAGATTACACCAGGCGGACATGATGCCCCCAGCACATGCTATAGGAAAGTCCAATAATTTCTAATACCTTCGCAGCGTTTAGTCGTGCTAGCCTCTTTCTTCCTTGACCAGACTGAACTATGGTTGTGGCCTATCCCTAAACAAGTCCGTGTTCGTCCGCTCCTTTTAACGTTTTAAGATCCGAGATAGGGTGGCATAGATACGAAAGAATCTAAATGGAAATATGCCGGTGAAAGGTCAAAACCTCCTTCGTCAACGCTGCTACAGGATTAGTGAAAGGGTAGCGCTTCTGTGGGATTAAGCTTTTCATCCGATAAGCTGCTGTGTTCGTTGACACGTGTTTCACTTTTTTCCAGCAAACAAATATCGTCACTCGGAATAGAGCGGAAAAATGGAAGTGAAACGTTCGTGAACAAAGCTAGTAGAAAAACTCGAAGAAGCGTGTGGCTGCGTAGGATCCAAAGATGTATTACCTAAGCTTGCCGAATGTCCAGCCATCTATCTACAGTTAGTGTAGCAAGAAAGAAGAGGAAAATAAAGGAAATGAAGAACACAAGAATGATGACGGCGTGCGTGGTACGACTTTACGCCCACCCACGGGATACACAGGCCGAATTGGAATACGAGCAGATGGCGACGAGAACGAAGGTCGTTTAGAAGGCAGATGACAGGCAAGAAATAAGCAAACAATGAATCTAAATATGGGATTAATGAGAAAACGATCAAGTAAGTAGTTGCCCACGAAACTTCGCTTCAATGCAGGCAAGTGTATGTGTGAATCGCCCGTTTTTCTTTTTCAATTCCTCATTTTAATCCATCATTTAATTACTTTTGACTCTGAGCGTGTCGAATAGCAGTGGTAGACATCATTATAGTATCGGTTATGATAGTACTTTGTGTAGCGATAGTCGTTAGCGCCGATCAATTTTTGCAAAATTGGCGGTCACCACTTCCTGAAAAGAAGTATGTCATATGTATGTATTTATATATATATATATATATACATATATATCTCTGTTTATGTATGGCTCGTTATAACACGCCCTCGTGTATCGAATCACTATAATATATATTATTATAATATATATTGATCACTATAATATACAAAATATGTGGAAAGACATTACATTTTGATGACTTATGAACAACTTTAATTGTGACGTCTTTTGTAGGCTCTAATAGTAGACAAGTTCACGCATATAAGCTGTTCTTTTTCAAATTATAACAGAGTCTCTACGCTGATTTTTTGCATCACTGTTAAATTCTATATGGGTTTATATACAAGCATGGTTAGTTTTTTGCTTTTATTATGGGATTCGGTCTGCGACGCAACAGATTTTTTAATTGTGGCACTTTTTCCACGTCTGAAGTCCGCAAGTGTCACCTAGGTAAGTGTCGAAATAAGGCCACTGTAATTAGCCAGAAGGAATATTTTCCATCCATTTTATAGAGGAGCATTCATATTGACAAAAGTATTTTTATAGTTAATCTGTAATCATGCGTATACAGCGCTCTTTAAATGTATGATATGCAAATTATGGTCCCGAACGTGCTTTCTTCACAGATCCTTTTCGCCCAGGATGACACTTGGCCTTTTTTATCGCGACTTGCCAGATAGCACCATTTTCAATATACCGCGGCCATTATTCCTTTGGGGCGTACGTAACGGATTTTAGAGCGCGAACATTCGAATAAGACGAGCTGTACGAACGATGACAGTCAGGATAACGTTCTGCCGAATATCTAGTAGTGTTGATTTAAATTAGCTCAAAATTATCATAGTAGAAATAATACCGGCTATTCACATTAATCAAATACAGGATGTTTAAAAAATCACGCGGCACTGTGGCGTTCAAAATACTTAGCCAACTTTCCACCAGGTAAGCTAATTTTTGATTTTTTGTTTTATATTCTCTTCATATGACTTCGAGTTGAAGAGTTTCGTTTAAGAGACGCGACTGCGTTATGCTGCGATTATAAGTAAAGAAAATTTACCAACTGTCGTAACATTTATGTGCTACTTATCGGGTATTTTTGTAACCGTAAAGCCGGCTTGTCAGTCGGAGCGCCAGACTGTATTCGTAATTATTCCATTTGCCAAAGTGTATTTCTCCTACTCTGCAGCATTTCGAAAAAATATCGTTCGCTTTGTTCGCGGAACGTACTGCTTACGGAAACCAAAATTCTACGATACATTAGCCCTTCTATTAGTTTCCTACTAGTGATACATACCCTTTGATATAGCCGATTCTATTATCAATGAGACCTAGGTCATTATTTCACCACTAGATTGTTTATTGCCTTCATATATTACAATACAATTTTATGTGTATTTCGGGAAAATCCGACAAATCGAATGAAAGACGTCCAGCTTAATCGATAAAAATTCTGCATGTTCATATCACGCGCGTACTTTGCTCTATTTAGTCTAAGCGAGGGCACACATAGTTTCATCATCGGGCCGACGGCTAAATTACCAGTTCTAGCAATTAATGTACTATAGTTCTGTAATGGTTGTACCTTACCTTCACGTTTCGTTTTTATTCGTTCCTTTTTTATGATATCTCTATACGAAGAGTCATACTGCTGTGCTGCTTTCGCGTTATGCTTCGAACAGGTGGTGCGTCTCTTAGTCGGCTTTCTCCCACTTCTGTTATTTTTATCGCTACTGCGGATTGCTTATACTCGACGAAACCCCTGTCGCTATAACATCCCTTAATTCCGAGGACCTATAAAAGTCATCTTGCGAGATTCATCTACCGTTGAGCCGTCCGCCCGTGAAACTTACTTGAGGTTGATCTCCTTAGATGTTCCACTAGCCTTTTGCTTTGCCCGTTTCCCCCTACCTGGCCCCGCCTAATGTGCTTTTCGTTGCTTTCTGTTTCTTTGCTAACTTGCCTCCTTCGTCTATCGTGTTTGGCCATTCGTTTCTTATTCGAGCACGGCGATTCAGATCCGTTCAGATGCCTTACGTTGTCGAATCTACTATCCGCGATGTAGCAGACAATTGTTGCTGACTTCCCAATAACCACACACATAAATGTACCCATCAACATGTCGATTTAACTAGATGCGCTTAACATACGTACACTGAGGATGAAGGTGCACAAGACCGAAAATTCTTCTCAGCGGCAGCTGTATAATGAACGACGTTTATTCAACAGATCAGCGAGAAGATAGGTACTAGGTCGCTATTCAGTTCTGAAGTATATTTTTAGGCTAATTCTCAATAATACTACCTGTAGGAGCAGCGCTTATATGCCGCGCTGTCAACGATATTATCACAAAATGTACCATGCACGACACTGCTCCCGTTTTTGTAACAGTTTCCACCCTGAACCAAATAAATTCTTCCTTAATATGTGTAATGTAATATTACCTTCTCCTGCCTAGGGGCATATGTAGTCAACGCGACGATAGCTAGACGTCTGCCTGAACGTAACATTTAAAAACGACTTGTGCCTGTCATTGTAGTGCAAACACAGTAGGGTCTGCGTGAGAACACAAAAATTGAATCATATATATATATGTATGCATATATATAAAGCGACAGGCCGCGCCCGTTAGGGAAAATTACGACAATGAATGATACAGTTCAATTTCTAAATAATGAAGGTAATGAAGCCAGTAAAACTTCACTAGTTGACTACAAACTATGGTCCACGAGAGCTCTATGCGAGTGCGGGTCTGTTTGTAAATCAAATATAGTGAAGAAGCTTGGACTATCGCGAATACTTGTACTAGTAGATCGAGGTCGATGTGTTGCATTATCAGAGCTGCTGTCAAGCCAACGCAATTATGTACAGTAAAAAAAAAAGGGCCAATACTGAAAAGAATCGGTCGATGGAAATAACCTTGCACCCCTTTTCCACCCGCCCCTGTTCTCCTGTTCTGGTCTCCGATCTATCAACCCAACGGGAACTGAAAGACAATCCTTAAAGGAGGAATGTTTAGTGGTTCGTGCCACTGACTGCCCGCATTGTATAACAATGGACAAGGAAATTCTCCCGGCATTGAAGACAGCAAAAGCTACTACACCCTAAAATAGATTAGGAGTCATGTTCCTCGCTACACACACCTACATACACATTTAAATCGAACATGAAAGTTATAGAAATCGTAATGGGAAATAGCCTATCATTTCATCAAACCAAAAAAACATCAAAAGCTAAAACATCAAACTAAAAACAAAATACTCAAATAAGCTATTATCTGAATGTTATATATGATACAACAGTAGCGAATAGAGTTTTAGTGTTTGAACATTTCGATAATAATGGTTCGTAATCGTTTGACCAATAACGGGTTACTAAGTTTTCTTCTTATCGCCCCAAAATAACATTGGAAACCTCAGTTGAGCTTGCAGAGAGAACGGCTTAAATCTAGGTGGTCGTTATTCTCGCCGTTCATCCCATCCGGTATTGTTTCGGTATCGTTTACAGCATTGTTTTAGATGTTAGGTTTTACGTCTTAGTTATAGTGAACTAGTTTTAATAGAACGCAATAGTGAGACATGTCTCTATTTTGTATAATGATCAATGCTATGCTTTGGCGCGTATGCGAAAGACTCTGTTCTATATACGACCACCTTCAATAGATTTCTGTAAAGCTTTGTTTCGAACATTCACACGGAGAGATAGAAGCCTACATCACAATGGGAATGATTGGGGAAGAGCAGGGATTTTTTCCTGCAGCACATACTGTGAGGTGCGTCTAGGTCAGAATCCGCGACATCTGCCCCAGGCTTAGTTAACCTGACAAATTTTCTATCGTACATTCAGTGATACCATGAAGGAAACCCGTTTTTGGTTTAATTGCCCATTGAATTGCTAATCGAATGCCCATACTTCCCAACAATATTATCTATCGTGCTAATATCCTTTACCGTACACGAATTGACCGTGATTTTTATTGTGTGTCCAATGCTGACCGCGATGTTGTGTGTACTCTCTAGGCATGGTCGAATGCGTTTGTCTATGTAAACTAATCGTGTCAACTTTATTATTATTATGGTCATCATGATCAACTGCTAGAATAGCGTTGCAGTGAACACTGCCCCAGACTCAGCCTCTCAATTATCTAGCGGCAATCTAATCTTCATATTTTGGGATCCCGCGCGAGTCCTACTGATCGTTCAATGCTCTCTGCAACGTGCCTCAGGATTTGACCGATTTATCGGCAGATACGCGTCCCATTCTGCGCGGTTCCTAACCTGATAAACAGTGACTTAACGAGCTGTATAAAATCAATCTCTTTTCGTGGTAAACGTCACATTGAAAAAAGACTGCAGTTTTAGACAGGACTCAGTGCGTCCTGTGCTAAAGTGTTTTCTGTAGTAGAAGACATCGGCAGTTTAAATAAGCATGCCTTTTTATTCTAGGAGTCATTGGGGGGAGTGTGCGTCACTAATAATCGCATTCAGATCTGCAATACTCGCATGTAAACTCAGGAACCTATCGACATATTTCTCATAACCTTGAAACATGGCTTCAACTTATAACAATCAAAGATATCTATGCTATATAGAAATCTGTCCATAAGTAGTTGTTACAGGCTACAAGGACTGTTGATAATAAACTAGGCATTTAAGATGCACAGACAGGTGAGCATAAGTCCTTGTACCTATTATCAAAAGAACAATCTTAATGCAATTTGCAGCAAGAGAGATACTAAGTTTCTACTACGCTTGTTACTACAAGTAATGAAATTTTGCATTACTTTCTCCATGGATTCCAGATTTCATGGAAAGCATACACAACATTTGTATGTGTTTATAAGATAATACACGGCTGTCATACACAAAGACCGCAATCTAAACGAATGTATATCTGAGACAGCAGAAACAAACCGAGTAAGGGTTCGAATGAATATCGAGACCACCAGAAAATGACGAGTTATGGGACTGGAACGCTGACTGTTCGAAGGCTTTTTCCTCTACCTGTTTTGCAGCATCTAGATGCGCATTATTAATTGGAAAGTAAAAGCAGATAGATATGCTTCCCAAAGACTTACAAATTTCCCTGTACAGCAAACTAATACATTTTTAATTCTACTAGTTTTTCTGCGCATTTCCAAGGATATCACTCTCAACAGGAAATGCCCTGATTCCCCCCCCCCCCCAAGCAAGCAGATAGCTTAAGCACTTTCGAGGCATTTCACACATAGGGTCGACAAAGGAACAATTTACAGAGCGCGTAAAACAAACTTTTAGTTTCCATTAAGCACGAAAAGTTTGGACGTTAATACGGCCCCATGTTGCTCTCATTCAAGTCAACTTAAATTGAGTATGCCTGATGCAGGGTCAACGAGGTACAACGGTGAAGCCTGCGAAAGTCGAGAAGATGTAGCAACTGCCACATGCGAGTGGCCGAATCTAGGAGGGATGCAGGGGTAGGGAGGGTGTATGTGATGAAATCTCCCCGCGCTTCCATGCTATGCGCCACTACGAGCGTACGAGAGCGAACGAAACAGGATGCGCCTATACCAGTATGTATGCAACCACTTGGATGCGATCACTGTGCAACAAGCCGAATGGTGACTAGTGCCGCTGGATAAGGTAGTGGAGTAGCTGACAACCGTGCTGGCTGGGTAAACTGTGAGGGGCTTAGGCTGTGCCGCCAGGTAGAGTCAACCTAAAGAAGAAGCGAACGTTCGTAATGCACTAAAAAGGGAACTGAGCAGCTTCTGGGCCTTCCTCAAATGAAATGCCACAGTGTTGCTATGGCGCTCGGTTCCATTGCCGGCTTAACTAGGAACGCTTCTGCATTTGTCTTCATCCAGTAGCTACAATTGCCATGCAAGCGTATTCAGATGTTCACCATGAGAACCAAAATTAACTATGGTGCCGGAAACTTCGTCGACTCAACCATAAAATCGTGAAAATTACAGCTGTGTCGATTTGGGAAAACCCTAGACAAGCGCAAATTTCCCAGTTGGCCTTCTGGTCTAACTGATTTGGACTAAAGTTAGTACTGTGGCTCTCTGAAGCCCTCTTGGCCTTTCTTTCCCTGCTCTTCAGAGAATTCAATTCCCCAAGTCAGCTTGGAAAAAAGGACGCGGCCTGTAGCCGAGCCGCAGGCAGTAGCAGCAGCAGCAGCGGCAGGCTGTTGGAAGGCCCACAGAACAAACAGGCGACCAAGCATGTAGAAGCTCGAGGCATCCTCTGCGAGGAAAAAGAAAAGTAGAAGGGTGGCAATGGCGGCGTCAGCCACATGTGAACCAAGCGAACACCGAGTGAGCAAAAAGACACTTTGCACTTTGCAGAAGCCGCTCTGGCGCTGTAGCAGTTTCACTCGCAGCTGCCGTCACCAAAAACACTTTCCCGCGTGGTGCTTCCTTCCATCCCTCGCACGTCCGCCCATCCGATCATTTCCAACAGCATCGGTCCGACCATTTTTTCCGCGAACTGCAGCAGTCCCGGCCGCGAGAGCTACACGGATAGAACAGGCTAAACGGGATTAATGAAAGGAAGACAAACTGAAGCCTTACAGATTCAAGAGTGCCTTATCTTCTGAACGACAGATTGCGTCTAACGCTACACAATTGATTCCATATAAACGGTGGAGAGTAGAACGACGTATTAGGCTGTTATAAGCGAATTCGACGGTCTTTCAAATTGGATGAGTTTTGAACTAAGCGTCGCTAGCAAATAGTTTAGCCGGTAAATACTCCAGTCTTCCAGAAACAGTTTGCAAATGAGAGCCGGTTGAGTTTGTTCTAAGAGGAATATGTTTAGAAGAAAAACATATTGTCTCGAAAATCTACGCTCATTGGCGAAGTTTTGTTCCTCAAAGGCCATAACTCTGTGAAAACTCATCGAAGATTGACAAACACATTAAGAAAATAGCGAAAGCCCGATACGTGAATAGTGCAGTTGTTTCAAAAACGGAGATTAGAGTATTAAAAGTTAGCGTGAACGTGACTAGACGTTGCAACCCGAAGGGCAATACGTATTACCATAATCAAGGCGACTTTTTACAAAAGCAACCTCTTTAAGGCTGTGCCGGTCAAAATTGGCGTTTCACATGTAATACGATAAAGAACATAGCTCAAACACTGAAAACGCGGACACTATGTAAAAAAATAGATTCTCAGTTACCATAGATAAGGCGTGGTTCAGTCTCTACCCTAAGCCGGAAAGCGATCCGGAACGTCGCTCTGAAAAGGAATTAGGCTCGTCGACTATATCGGGTAGATTTGAGCGTCTTCTACTAAAAATTCTCGCCACAAATGAAACAACGAAAACAATCCGCTATCGCAAATCTCTCAAGAAACTCATTAGCACCATTGGCATGGCAATCGAAAGCGCGCAGTTTGACAATAGCAGACCTCATCGCGGTGTTCTGAATCGAGCGAAGAAATATGCCCCATTGGCTTCAGCCGACGATTTAAATCCGTGTGATTACGACGCTTTCCATGTCCCACAAAGGACAATCAATGGGCAAATATATCCCATTGTCGATTACATATAGAAAGAAACTACGAACGGAAATGCAAATAGCTGTTCAGGAACCGCAGGAGTACCGGGACAAAAGTGTGACGAATGGAGGAATATACTTCTACTACACATGAAGCAATAATCATTCTAACCTAACTGGCTGAAAAAAAAAGGCTCAAAAATGTTTTTTCAAAAATTTTAATGTCTGCCAGATGCCTGTCAGCCCAATATTTCGTCATTGCATTGCATTTCTGCAAATGGGTCATTGCAAATGGGTCGATGGGAATAAACCATTATGTATCGCTGGTGGGCTCATTAGGTAGCAGCTTTCTGTAGCTCACAGAAGATAACGGTTAACGGAGGCTAACGAGCCTATCTTGCCGCCTAAAACCACGCGCGCTAGCAATTATCATTTTCACAGCAACTATCTATGGCTATAAGACATATATGTGTATGACAATGACCAGCCAAAGCTAATCTGCAACAAAAATTGGCTATAATAAGTACTTGTAGAATTAACTTTGTCAATAATATTTACAAAGTGGGATTTAAAAAAAAAGTTGTAAGTTCCCTTATAGCAACGACGTGATTTTGAGGCTTAACGTAGAGCTAGGATATATGCGTTGCTCACGCGGTTGGTAAATAGATTATTAGTTTTATTGATCCACTTTCCATTCCGTTCGTAAACGAAAAGAGCGAAGCATTTTTGCGACCTGAAAATCTGCTAGCTTTAGCTAAAAGTAGAGCGGCAATGTACTTTAATACTGCATTCGGCAAGATCGAAGCAAGCAACACGGTTAAACTCTAAACAGAGCGGATTATGCTCAACGTGAAGAAGAGGTCTAAAGATCCAACAACTTTACCTTAACTTCAGTATCACGCCGACGTTTGAGCGACAAAGTCGGAATAAAAAGAAATTGTGGTAATGCGACTCATTGTACAGTCTCTGCCTTCAACATTTTGCTATTGCAACTCATTTATTTACAGTTCGGGCGTCCTTAAATTTATAGCAATGTCGGATATCTGATTATTCGAATAAACCTAATCTAAATTAAATTTGTGAAACCTATTTCCCTAATCAACTCTTAGTGGCAACAGTCTTTTTTCGCATCGGGTGGTTGTAGTAAAACTCTAATTACGACAAGGCATCACCGATACGGTGGGTCTACTTAGTTAATATTGCAGTTACTATCATACCGAGTCCTTCTGTCGTCCGTCGACATTTTTACTGCCGGGACAACAAGCCGTAAATAATTTACCTTCCTGTTGTCTAACAAGGTAACGCCAGTTCTGACAACATTGTCGTTGTTATATACCAATTTTCGTCTAAATTTACCAACTACATCTACAGCCAGCTACAGTTATTCTCTGTCCTTACGAAGGCTTCGTTGCGATGCTGTTGCATTATTATTTATTACTCTTATTTTGAATTATCCTTATTGTTGAATTTTGTTGAATCTGAATTGTTTAAGTATACTGGACGCAGATGTCATGACGGTAAGTACGAAATTGAAAAAAGCGTAGCACGCAATGATGCTCTAGTCTTCATCTTCCATCGAAATACGGTTGGAGACTGGCCAGCTGCACCGCTCGTCTCCGCCTCCCGACTCTACTGACTGGGCTGCGGTCTCGTTCGATCGCCACAGAAAATGGACACAAGCTAATCCCTTAAGCTATGCTCGAGTAATAGCTAGCTCAACGAGCTCACCAAGCAAGCGCAGGCGATGCTAAATGAGTTAGTGAACGTAGATGAATTTTATGCAGCGAATGGCTTCGAAGGGTTGTCAGGGGCTTAAGGTCACTGGTAGACTTCTTGCGCTTCTCTGATTGGCGATGCAGGAACTTACGTGTAGACCTGCACCTCCAGATGCTATACGACATAAAGGTCATCATAATGGCGGTCGCTCGCACTCGCTGTCGCTGCAACCACCGTTTTCCCCACACCGGCTACATGAACACAAATCACCCTTATTGTAACAGCGAAAGTAATTGAAGTCATAATCAGATGCCTGCTTCTTCACACCATATTCTACTTCCCTAAACCATGTTTCATGATGGAAGCATCCAAAGGATATGAGGGATGCTTTATCGCGAACCTAATCACACGATATCAGCTAATCACGCGGGACTTTGCTGTCACAGTAAAAAAACGAGTGTTTTGACGAGAAACGTCACAGGAGAAAAATAAAAGCGAGTACGTAATCAAATCTACGAGAAAATCGCCAGAGGCGAACTTAAAATTAACAATACTTTTTTTCGACTTGCCATAGAAAAGCCATCAGGCTATACGCTTTGTTCGGCTTCACAAATTTGGACCACCTCAGACTCTTGTTTCCTAGCACAATTCTCAAGAGACGTAGAGCATGCGCTACACGAAATCAGACTAATTCAGATTCATACGCTGCATAATAGGGGTAAACGTCAAACTCTTTTCGCCAGGCACCAAGCTGCGTAACGCGTCTGCTTAACAAACGTATCTCTTTCATGTAAATTTTTTTTTTCAATTAGTAATTTATGTGAAAAAATATTGCACAATAAATTATCTATATAAAGATAGTTATTCTTATCTTAAGTTAGTATTCTTGACGTTTGACTTTGGGCCTGTGCCTGGGCGCCTCCAGGAGTTCTCGGACAAGCATTTTGTCTTCACACATGGCCCTTTCGTAGAGCAGAGAAATGGTAACACTTTGGTCCCTATATGCTTTTCTAGAATAATATTTGCATATCCGACTTACACGAATGCGTTGTCAAAGATATATAGCTCGTACTGCACTTCGCATAGAAATTGACTCTGTTCAGAACACGAACGGTTCGTGTTCATTATAAAATGTACGCCTTTTTATTTACTCTTCATTGTTTATTTTACATCAGAGCTATGAGTTTCAAGTTCGGCAAAGACATATATCCCATTAAACTTAGACGAATGAAAATATAAAATGAATCATTGCCTCTATACGTTACGTAATTTTAACTTAATGTCATTTCTATGAAATCTAAGTTACGACACGAAGATCTAGCCATCGGAGAAAAATTATTGACAACAAGCTGCCCTTGTTCCGTGATTATAACATATTCTTGGCCTTCGCCAGCGGATTCTATTGATTGGACTTTACAGCTGGAGCAAGGCAGGTCTTTCAGCAACACTGCTCATACTTGTCCTAATTCGAAGGCCTCTCGTGGTAACACATCTAATGAAGGAATGACAAACGCTAAATGTTGGAGCGCAACTTGTTATCCAAATGGTTGACAAATGGATTAATATCTTTGAGAATGAAATGCTGCTACTGTTTGTACTCATAGTATAAACACTGGGGACGAAAATAATGTAGCTCTTATTCGAAGCGGCGCATGATTGAAGGTATTGGAACATCTTTCATCCAGAGACTGATCCTCAATATTGGAGGACAGAAGGACGGACGATTGTTCGTTTGTCTGCATGCTCAGCAAAGCGGTTGCATGCATGCGCGCTCGCTCGCTCGCTCGCCAGATCCGCGGTAAATCGCTCGCGTCGGGAAAGTCTACACAGCGCAGTGTCGACTCTGTGGTACTAAGCTGCACAAATGCAACGTCTTCGGACGATGACGGCCTCGCCAATTCTTATTGACTTATCTTTAAAATTGATTTCCAATATTGGTATACATCCATTCTTCAGCTTCACACACGCGTCTGTCATCGTACAAATAGTGTATATAAAGCGTAATGGATTTCTTGTTCAGTAGAAAAGCGAATGCCGTGAATGTACGATGGCAACGAGCCTATTTATCGAAATAGATCAAGATCAAAGAATGGAAAATGTAGGATTCGTTTATTTTTCCTGCATAGAGATACTGCAATGGACACGCTCACTGCTATTACTACTACTATTGCGAGTCAATCAACCCTATCGACATGTAAACGCCTTGCGTTATTTGTTTTCAAAAATTATTATGTTATTTAATACTATGCAAATCGGCAAAAGTTGCTCTTTACGATTTATTGGTTTCGAAATCTTTTGAAAATCGCCTCCGCACTACAGGGTGTACCGTTTCTTCGGTAGTTCTTTTTCCGCCTACAAACGCCTAACAAGAGCAACGAGCCGAGTGGCCTCATCTTTTCCAGAGGCGGAATACGTCGAGACTGTTATGACTGTCGAATTTTCGCTCTCAGCCACTCGCCATTTTGCTACGGGTGTATGCGCCCGAACATCCTCTCGTCAGAGTAAGTGACACATATTTACTTATTCATTAAGGTTGGTTACTTCCATTTGATCTACATCTATCCCTTGATATTTCCCTAAATGTCAGTAGCCTTTAAAGCATAGGGATCCAGTAAGTGGAAACTTATCATTCTGCGTCGATCTCTATATCAGAGTAAGATCAGATCTTCGATGTGAGACCTTATCAGAAAAGTATCTGAAAAGAGGTGGCTCTTTTTCGTCGTGTATCTGTTCGTCATCAGATGCGATCCGAACGATTGATTAGTACGTGTAACTAAAACGTGACTGAAAAGTTCGTAAAAATAGGTATATACTACAGAGGTAGTTGAAGAGTGATAGTTCTTAAAATTATACTTAAATAACAATTATCGTATTGAGCATAGTTAACATCGGTATAAGCTTTCGTTTGCATGTTGGATTCGTTAATTTTATTGTACAACCCTTATCAAGATGAACATTATTTTGGGCTGTACTATCATATTTAGTGTCCCTGTTTATGACTCCTGAGAGAGAGTATATGTAAAATGAGAAAGAGTATATAAAAGGTGTGGGACACTCCATGCTGAGGGTCGGCCAAGTGAGGTATTGTCTACGACTACGGAATAACTTGCAATCATTGTTTTATTGAAAGATGCCTACTATTAATTTCTCTATAGCGGCTCCGGCCAGGTGTGCATCTGCTTGAGCGTGTTACCATGACAACCATGAGCGTGCGGCCATCACTGGTCCAAGTTTCAGCTCCGGAAATTGGTTATTATGGCGATTGTTACAATGCCCCTCTATAAATATGTTCTATATAGAAGAATAATTCAGATAAATTTAGCGGACGCTGTCGAATAAAATTCCTTACTGTTTACATATTCGACGTGAAAAAACCAAGTGAAATCTCCCAGCAGACGGTTCCAATATTAAAAGCATAGTTAAGTACTGGACTTAATTAGCCAGTAATATATCTTTTAGCGCTACATGCAAGACAGCGATGAGCATAAGTACGTTCAGAAAGATAAAGCTTTTCCATAGTGCCAATGTCATCTAGAGTACTGGTACTTACTAAGAAGTGAAGGGGTGCCAGATAATACTTAGTCTTTTATTTTGAGAAAATATTTTAGCTCACAAATTTGATTCCTGGAGCAGGAGGCCTAAATTAAGAGGAGACATGATTTATGAACTAGATTGATGTAGAGTGCTACGTTTTACCAGGCCTACATTAATGACACGCTTAGATTCAAAAGAAGAATAACGACTGGACCGCTCTACGCAGTCGTATAGGCAATTGGCCTCATGTTAGATTAGTACAAACCGAAGTAGCAGAACTGCATCTTGGACAGTTTTAGTCCTGGCCAACCTAAGTCGACCCTTAACCATCAATAAATTGATGAATGAAAAACCTTCATCTGGCCATCGAATAATCTTGCTTATCCACTTTGCTTGACCTATGATGTCCTCCTTTATAGGGCGAGATTCAACTCTGTATATGTGAGATTTGCACAGGTCGCCTACAAAGCACGTCCACGTATTCTCTGTAGATCCTAGCCTTTGCATAGGTTAACCTCCGCTTTAGGTGACGACCTTTTGGACTTGGGCCGTACAAAGGGTTCGAAACGAACGAAGCGGTTCCAACAGGAACCCGGTAAGCCTCGCAATGTCGTTCACGCTACAGCTGCTACGGTCGTAGCACACTCGCAAATGATATACGAGTCAGTCGTAAGTCACAACGGCACAGCCAGAGGGAACTAAGAAATTTCATTCAAAATTTCTAACTAGAAGATCAAGGTTTTAGGTAGTCCGCTACTGTCCTTGACATCGTTGAACAGAATCAAAGCGTGATTGCTACATGAGGAAACCACAGGGTTATCTCACAGTTCATGTCCTGTGCCTTGTGACAAATGGGTTTTTTTTTCAGAGAGTAACACGACGTACGTGTTCAATGACTTCGCAATACGACGCAGTCCTTTGAAGACGACAGTCGAATAGTTCAATAGTTACCCCATAAATAATGGATATAAATGATTCGTTCGGCAAAATCGGCAAGCATTCGAGACAACGAAAACACCTCTAATCACTTATTACTATAGTTTACGCTGTCAGAAGATATTTAGGTAAGTGCCCTGTCTTCGTTCCGTTCATCTACGTCCAGAGTGATCGATGTCAATGTCGCCAACGGGCGCGTGCATTGAGATAGCGGCTATATTGACACAGATTAACTTTCTATCTTGTTTCTCAACTCTATATAACGTACAATATTTACCAGCGCGGGTGGCATGCCTTGCGTTCATTTAGACTAAATCATACGACGCCTGTAACAACGTTGGACATATTCGTGCTTTGAAGCTATTTATATTAATGTTGTGCTTACCAAACATTCTTACGATGAACTTTTACGCAGCTGCCAATAGATACAGGGTACAACACGGGGTATATGAGTGATTTTTTCCCACTGTTTTTCTAGTAGTGTTTTTTGTCTGAATGTAGTTATTTGCTTCTCTATTTTTTTATCGAATTATACGTACATTTTTTTTTACTCTTACAGCCACTTAAATCTACATACTATGTATTGTATTTACTTGTTCGTGGCCCAACGGTGTTTACTAACACGGGGCTGTTGACAATATATAGGAGATTCGAAACCGAAGGGTTCGGCGCCGTTAACATAGAAAAACAACGGGCTTGTTGGAGCTCACAATACAAGCAGCCACACTCTACGGTAACCTAAGTGAGCTTCATTTTTCGAACACTGTTCGTTGATGCGATCCCACAGCAACTGCATGCTTAGTCACCACCGTCCACGAGTGGACCTAGTCCTGCATGCACCTCAAGTAGTAGCTACCCGTATTGGCATATAAAAAAAGGTGCGCTTCAAGAACCTATACTTTCGGGGAAATCTCACATGTAGTAATGACGCTTGTTCACGATAAAAATACGAGGTGCGGATGGATATCTGCAACTATGGAAAAGGGGCTACTTGTCTGAGCGAAAAAAAATACTTGTTGTGTATTTAGGTTGCTCGCTTAAATACAGAGACGTCTCGTAGATCAATGCAAAAAAAGAAGTCATATGAAAAGCAAAAAAATATTTTACCATATTAGGCATTACAGATTAATATTTTGGAACAAAACAGGGTAATTTGGCCTAGAGTTGTATTATGAAACCTCAATGCCTATAAGTTACCCCATCTTACCGATACGATCTGCGTTACGCAAAACATATCGATACCGAATGTGTAACCGTTATGTAATATATATATATATATATATATATATGTATACCGATTGATATAAAATCGTATTCAGTGTTTTTTTTTAACTTAGTCGGCAGATGCTCAGATGTTAACGAGACTGAAAGCTGCAGGTCTCGCGTCACACGGGTCTGCTTGTTGTCGGAGTCAAGAATATTTTTCTCATAGAATAGAAGATTTTTGTCATTAGCAAGATGCTAAAAGTATTTTCAAAGAAGCTATCTATTAAAGTGCTCACTCAAAGCATTTCATTATCGACGTACGCAATAAGAGTTTACAGACGTATTTCAAGAGGTGTATGGCCTTCGTTTCGATAGCGCAAATTCATTCGAAATGGTAGGGTAAAAATTTAGTCCGGGAATATTGCCAACTAACGAACCTCACGGATACAGAGTAAACATAACTTTCAGCGATTAAATATACCTTGTTAGTATGAGCGTAACGTATTTCTTTTTTGAAAGATTCCAAAAAAATTAGAAGTTAATGCATTTTCTTATTTTTGCCCATAACTCTGTGCATCACGTTGCTTATTTCTTTAACTTTATTTAATGTTAGCCAAACAGAAGAGGTATTGCATAACATTTTTCTCACTTATTGTAGGCTTATAAACCACAATTAGGTCACAAACAAATTTAGGTCAGAACAAATTTAGCTGTAAGAAATTTGCCATTGAAGATTCTTGAATTCTGGCAATGTGTGGTATTACTGAGTTCGCTTTATCGTCTCTATCGAGAAACCTTAAAGCCTCTGCTATATTAGCGTGCTCGCGTCAATACCGCCATAGTTGATTAAGCTTCGGTGTTTCAACATGCTTAGGATACTTGGATGTTAAGGATTATAGGGTGAGTTGAACTAAGTCATAGCTTTGACAAGAATGGAAGCGCAAAAATCTGTAGGACCTATTCCATTGTATAGCTGGTTAATAATGTCTCTGCAGGATAGAATCAGAATGCCATCTTGACAAATAAGTTTGCTTATAGCTATTTAGGGATATGAACAGTACCTTTATTTTTTAAATCAGCCTTACGGCTGCTATATTGTGCAGTAAATATAGATGGGATGAACTCGTTGGGTGCCGCTAACCAGGCAAACTACGCTCCTGCTTCAAACAAATTTTCGTATAAATTATTCACTGTATTGCCCTCAATGTCGTGAGCCTCTGGAATATCGTTTGGAAAACGAGGGGCTTATCTTAATATTGCTAAACCAATACATCTTTACGTATGTTTACAATACAAGATAAACAAAAATAAATATGGCTAACAATAGTAAAATTGACTTAATAAAATAAATAAAAGATTGATATTTTTGCGAAACGAGTTTATAGAGTATTTAAAAAATCTTATTCTTAGAATATTTGCGTGCAATTTAGTAAAAATCGGGTAAAACATAGAATTTTCAAGGCCGCATCTTATGTGTAACCGAAGTAACTTACGTGTAACCCATACGCCGTTTGTTCTACTTGAATTGGCCTAATGTGGCTGTGTGCGAATACGTTTTCTTAAAAAATCAAACAAATAAACTCACGGAATTTATATGAAGTTGAAATTTCCTAGGCACTTCAAGGTGTATTCGCTCTATAAACTGCTCCAACTTCTGATCGTGCGGCCTTCTACAGATCACTAGAAAGTTTCTAGAAATATTCGAACGGCCTACAAGAGAAGAAGTCCTGCTGGAGCCTTACGTCATTGTGATGGAGCATTGTAAAAGAGTAGTAAATGTGTAAAAATTATAAAGATTTCGATCAATCGAGCGCGTTTAACGCCTTTAGACGTTTGCATATGTGCCACGGCTTCTGACAGTGCCCGCAACGTGTTAGATCCGCCACTATTACCTCAGTCGCGAAGCATATTATAGTAGAAAACGACAACAACAACAACAGCCGCGATGGGGCATAAAGTAAAACGGCGAAAGGGTGGAGTTAGAGTGGTTATGGGAGGTATGGCGATGGTGCATAGGGACGCTGCTTTTGGTGGTAGTACGTTAGAAAGGCACAGTGCGAATAGCGATCACCGAGCTAAGCGGCGTAGCGCCAGCAGTTAAGCGGGAACGATGGCCGTAGACTCTAAATAATTGCGTTAGGCCTTAATAGGCCTTAATGACTTGCTGGCGTGGATGCCCTATATGGACCTCTGGCCTAAATCTCGCCACCCTCGCTTGGCTCCCACCTAGAGAGCCTGTTCCAATCTCCACCCCCCGGTGCTACTGCTTTCATCCTTTTCTCACTTTTTACTGCCCCTCTGGGCCCACGCCCCGTCAAAGCAAGCAAAATAACAACATGTGGGATGTGAGTGAACGCTTGCTGCCGTCCATAGGCCAGTCACCTATTACCGGTGCAAGGCTTCAACTAATGTCGCAATGGTTATACATCACAGAAGTTAACCTGAGTGAGTTCAGTGTCAAGAAACGCTTTCAAATAGGGCCCTGTGGGCAAAAAACAGATCGAAATTGGTAAACCTAACAGTTTTCTGACCGTCGGTGGGCGCTAGCCAGTACCTGTTTGGTTTAGATAGGTAGACAGACACATAAGCACAATTTGCGGAGATAACAAGGGAGCGGTTTGTTTGAATGTTTAGGACCGTTTAGGACCCTCAGCAGCAAACCAAGGCTAAGAGTAGCGATTAATCAGCCCTCATCGCATGGCGGGTAGCACGTCGATAACAGTGGTCAGTATTCTACTTATATTCTTGTAGAGGTAAAGCGAGGCGCAATTTGCTCAGCGGGCCCTGGAAAAGAGGCAGTCTGTAAAAAGTATTGGTGTGTATGTTAAGTTTAAAGTTGTATTTAGAACAAAAGTAAGTGACACTACAAGTCAATACACAGTAATTTGCAGTATCAAAACCTACATTGTTTATAATTAGCAGAATCGCTATAAAGATTCGACAACTCAGTATTAGGCATACCAAAACTGCTACGGCTGGCTGGGATCAAACTTGCTTTGGAAATGATGCCATGTGCTACGCATTATATTTAGTCGCTACTTATGCTATTATATTTACCAATTTTTATTATAAATATTATAGTATAATAATACTGAGCATTTCCGATTGATGCGGTTCGCGCAGTATTAGCAAATGCCAAATCTAGACTAGTAGTAAGCAAGATTCAATTTTATCCGAATGGCTATAATCGAACCAGTAGTGAATGCACCGTAACCGTAACTGAGGCAAAAGGAAAAATAGTTGGAAGACGAAGCCTGACTGTGGTTCATCGTGGGTGTTCTATATGTGGCATTGTGTCCTAAGTCCTATACAGTTAGAACTAATCATGTATTAAGCATTGAAATATCCGTGGGTGATTGTAAACAAATTCGCAGATAAAGGTCCGACTCCACTCCTCGAAGTGCAACTGAAGTTAAACACGCTCGTATCTCCCTAACTGTTATATTGACGCTAACTTCTAAAGCTATTGGCGTAGTGAATGCGTGCCCGGATTTCCGCTTATGAACTTAAATAAACGTACCGTTACAACGTGTAGTACAGAAAGTCGATGTCCGCTACCGATTTGCCATCAGACACACGTTCACATCGGACGCAGCATCGTCAGAGTCTAATAGACAAGATAGGGATGATTTCTGAAAGTATTTTTTGAAATTGGAATCTTGTGCTATAGTGACTACACTCGCAGTATCACACCAATCTAAGCATTAATCACTAACGCCCTCGCAAAGTAGAGGATAATAATATTATATGGGAAGTCTCCTCTTGTCGAAGAACCTAGCATTTTAAACATTGCAAAGATATATTATTTTTAATCTTCCAGAATCACGAAATACTGTGATATAATAGCCTTGGTAACCTACATATAAAAATTAATTATATTTTACTGAACTGAACTAATACGGAAGCCTATCTACTTGATCGAATTGAAGCTACTTATAGGCTCTCCAATGGTTCGGCCTCCAAAAATCGAATAAGAAATTTCGGTGTTATCTGTGCTTTACCATCTGCAGGAAGCAAAAACCTGATAACACCATCATCTAACGTCTGATCTTTGGGATCTCAGACGGATAGGTCCCCAAATTTTGCCATTTTTTCTAATACAATTGTGATATGAGAATTTATTGGCTGAGCCTTCGACGACAAAACGAAGATTAAGCAATATTTTTTTCTGAGACACTTATATTGGAGCGGACGGTTTTTCTATAGAGTGTTATTGTTACAAACGAAATCAACATTTACTCTAGAGAATGCTAATATATTTAAATTATCGACATACTGGTTCTAAGATAAGCTATTATATTGGGATTTATTTAATTACAGCACATGCGCCATGCTCTTTATTGGGACACGCCTCATGTTAGACAGAATATAGGCTCTACAGGTATAACAGCTACTGTTTAGGATAACGTAAAAAGATTAAACTTAATCAAATTTAAATAAATACGTCAGTATGTAGGAACTATCTGACCCGATTGAGATCTGACCGGACATAACACTTCAGAACTGAAATAAGCTCGAACGTTTGCTTCAAGTTCAATTTAATAAGACACCTAACATACGAATTCAGATGCCCTCTGTTAACGTAGCATGTCTATTGGCTACGTCTTGTCATTTTGCTTAAACTTTTTTGACTGAAATTTCGGAAGTGTCATAATCTATTCGATATTGGACCATCGTAGTAGAGGATACAGGCCGTTCCAGTGCGCTATGCAACTGACATGTTGAGCAGAAAAACGTGACCGCAACGCAAACTCTTGAATGGCCAAGTAGTAATAAATGAAGGTGATTTAACCTATAAAAGACAAGGCTTTCGCCGTCGTCTACAATATCTCGTTTGGGAGCTGGGCCGGCTGGAGGATGTGCGTTAAGAAAGATGGTCGATTCATTTAAAGCTGCCCTATGAGACTAAATTTGTAGGAATAAACATTTGTAGAGTTTACGCTTACGCGTCTTTTTGCGCTATGCGAGAGAAGGAAAGCCACTGAGCTATCTGTGAATATTGGAAAAGCAAACAGGTTGCAACACCAAAAAAGTAAAGAGTTCTTTGTGAAGTCGGAGAAATTGTATCATCGCGGTTACCACTCTCGTTACTGTTGCCCACGATGACGCCATTCGATTAAGTCGTCGCAACTTATGTCACACACCTGAAGTTGCCTGATAAGGCCGCGACGGGTTGGATAAACCTAACAGGTCGAAATATGCCCCACTTCTCGTTGTTGTACTTGTACAGCGTACCTACCATATCTGTTCCGAATATAGAACTGAATAGGTTTGACAAGCTAAGGTTAGTAACTATGGATCCATTGGAAAAGAGTTCAGAAAATTATGTAGGATATTTACAAATTTGAAGTTAACCTTTGAGGGGGCGATAGAGCTCAGTCAACAAGGCAGCATTCCCAATTTAACTATAAGGCATCAGTATCAATTAATTTATAAAAAAAAGAAAGGCACTAGGGCAAATATAGCTTCGTGTTTAACTGTAATGCGTATTTGATTGAGAACTACTGGAAAGAAGTAAGCATGTGTGCGTGCAGAAAATAATTGTTTTCGTTCTGGTTTATAGCAGCCATCTGAATGAGTTAAAAATAGCACGCAGTAAGAAGCTAGATAGTAAAGAACCTTAAATTTGTTCATTTGATGCAAAAACAAAAAATGGTCTGAAAGTAATACGCCGTTGCCGGAGATTCACAAATATCTATGTAACGCCTTCTCCGCTTAGTACCACCCTATGGGGCTCTCTTAATGAGACTGGTAAAGCACCAATTAGATAAGGCTCCGCATTTCTCTAGCCCTAAAATAATTAATCCCTAATTAATTATCACCTATGCTACTCTGACTATCCAAAATAAACAATAAAATTACTGCTAGAAAACTTACTTAAGTTAAATAAAGTTACTTATAAAAATAGATAAGACCTTGTCTATTGAACACCTTTTGACTGTTTCGGACTTTCGTTTGCAAAAATTCTTTGTCTTGATCAGCTAGGTACGTCGGATATCTTCAAAAAACCCTTGTGTCATCTTGTTGATTGATAACATTAGTTATCACGAATGTTTATTATTTTTATTTCACTAGTCTCATTGGTATCCGACAGGTACCAATGAGACTAGTGAAATGCTGAAAGAGCAGAGTTTTAGCTTTATGAAATACATCGGCACTTCGGTCACAATGAAACATTTCTTATAGCACGTCAGTAGAAGGCTCTAATAATATTGCCGTTCATAGGACAGCCCCATAAGAGCTCCTGATAGAGGATGTCACGCTAGATTTGGATGCGATGATATCATTAGGGTATTCCGAGTGCTTACCATTTGCTTTCTATAGAGTAATCCTGTAAATGCGTAGGGTAATGTTATTCGACTGACGTGTTAGTGTAAAGATGTTCTAGGAAAAAAAAACAGTTGAATTAGTACATGCCCAACTGCAGCTCGAAAAAGCCATCAAACAGGTGGGTTGTTAAATATATTGTCGTCATATAGAACTTCGCTTAATTTAATACAGTTTAGGAACGATGACTAGGCTTCACAATATCTGGGTACGCATGATGGAAGAGTCTTCGACTTGAGTGGAGCAGGAGTCCACGTATACAGCGGTGCGGGCGCATCATCTCCAAACAACTTCACAACGAATTCGGTTAACGCTGGCAAAATACTAGACGGTACCCTCGTCAATGGCGTCGTATCGTTTGGTGATGACAATCAAGGATAAGTGACCGATGCGCTGGGTACGAGCATGTGCCTGCCAATGACGCGGGAGTTTCTTTGTAGGCATAGGCGTGTCCACCGCTGACGCTAATACCACGAGAAGCATCAGCGACTCACAGTCTGTGATCGAAATACATCAATAGCAATATAGGTATTTTCCGTACTACTATTTAGTCTTCCCGTTGGATAACTAGCTAGTATTTGCGTACGTCCTGGTTTCGTGATTCTATTTTTCAAATAAGCAGGCCAGACCCAGCAGTACCCGTGGAACGAATCTCGGCCACAAAGCAATATAATAGACTACACGCATGAGCGATGCCAAAAAAGTTGTGTGACAACAAACGAAATAACGAGTAGTGTGAACACGGAAAAAAAACTTAATATAGAAACTTATAGGAGTCTTTATATGTTCACTCCAGCGTTTAAATAGATCCACATAATAATACGTGTCTAATGGAAACGTCTCTAGCAATAAATGTAAATTTTAGTAAAACATTGTATATTAATATCGGAAATATGAAAATATCAAGTGCAGTAAAAAGAATGCATTAAACTATTTTTCGATGCTCTATTTACGGGTCGTTAAACCATACTATATAATATATCGAATGTAACTATATACCGATATTATAGTTTTTTGACTGACTAAAGTATAGTAGCTGGTCGACTAGTCTCCCATAAGGCCTATATTCTAAAACTAGCTTTGCTCGTGCGTAGACATGTACCTCATTCCTTTGGCCCGGCAAATTTATTCCCAGCTAGTGATTGCATTATTATTTGACACAAGGCTATCACCGTATTGCCTCACACGTTATTACATCAAATATGTAACGTAGACAAAACGTGAGGCTTCCTTGCCACGAATCTGTCTCCTTAAACATTTTGACTCAAGTGAGTAATCTTAAAATTGAACGCTTTTGTACTTTTTGTCATACGAACGTCTGTTATATGCGTATAATTGGCTTGTTTTTCGCCCCCATGGTCTCTGCCCCGTCCCTTCTAGCAAGTCGAAATGGCAAGCAGCTCTAAAATGCTTTCGCTGGATTCTATCGGAGAGCGTCAGGAACGCCCCATTTTTGTTCTCTGTGTCTGAGCAAAAGTCTTTCTGAGAACAGCCTGAACATTCACATTACCTCAATTAGTAGTAGAGAAAGTTGTTCAGGGCAATTCTTTACTGAATTTTAAGTGGTCTAAAAAATCGTCATAGCCACGTCTATTAGTTGTGATTACGTGAATGAATAGAGAGAAAAAAAACAACGTAAAATCCCATCGGTTGAGTAGTAATGATGATGTTCTTGAAAAGACGTGAAATGCTTTTCTTAGATGAGCTCATACTTCTTAAGTCTGGGATGCACGGTTTTTATGCTGCCCTGTAACGAAGACAGCAAACATATTTGTAATGGTGTGCTCGGGGGGTACATCGAGGGGCGCAAAAGTTGCGAAGCTTTCGTATTCATCTGAGCGCAGAAGCATATACAAAAACATATACGAAAAACGAGCTCCTTGTTAAGCGGAGTGTAATACGTGTATTTGGCCTTAAGCAGTGAATTACCGAGGAAAGAGAGCTACGTGGGGTTTATGGCAAATGTGATTATACCTTTTAATAGTAGTCTCTTTAATAGAGACGAAGCACAATTTTAGTCCGTGAAGACAGGGGCATAATGAGGGCAAAACGCTGCCCGTGCGAGGAAAACCTGGCGAACTGTGAATAAGAGAATTGCTACCAAAGAATTGACTAGAGAAGTGAGGTAGGAACTTTTACAAAGTGCAGAGACCTACATTAGAAATACTACTGTTTTGAGATTGACTAATACAAATAAACGATAAGGCCTAATAAATATTTCTATCGTAACCCGTCTGCGATACAAATACCGTTAAATATGTCTCATAATTTTTTGAGGGATCTATCGACCTTTATTCGAGCAAGTCGTTTTAAAGCGTCTTGCGGCCTTAGCATAAACAACGTTGTGCTGTTAGTAGATCTCTGGACTCACTCGCTCCAGAGATACAAATAGATGGAAACGTGAAGATTTTGAAATATGCCGGGACGCTACAATTGCTGTGTAAATGGCCTTTGAAATGCGATTAATTCCATTCAGTGGAAAAATGCTTACCATCATATACCGCAGCTTGCCAATGTAGTAGACAAATTGCCGGATGTCAGTTATGTGTGAGCACTGCCGAGGCTGCATTTTTTTTCCTATTGATTAGAATGTTTAAAATGTATAATTTCATTTTTTTTTAAATTAATAGCTATACTCCATTCACGCGTACCGGCATCTAATCGTATGGAAAGTAACCATGTGGCTCAAATCATATACCTGCTGGGAGAAGGACGGTGAATTCACTAAATTGTCCTTTGCCGTTATGATCGGCACAAAAACCTGCACAGACCTGTTTTGCACGGACATACAGATGCATATTCATATGTGCACAAATTGAAATAATTCAGAGAAAGATCTAATTGCAACACTCAAGATGTTCAAAATAGTTACCCGGCTCAATTTGCACCCTTCGAGGAAATTTTCCTGATGCGTATTTGTTCATCTTTACCAGCGTCGACGTGCTACTTCCACACATGTAGAACCTCTTTTCCCCACGCCTTTATTCTGTTACGGCATCAGTCATGGCGTGCAAAACTACGCTTTCCACACCTCTTCTACTAGACCTGATCAAATACAGTTGGTCTACTATGATATAGCCGATTCAAAACTCTAAGAAATTCTAGTTAAGCAATGCTATAAACGAAATACTAGAAATGCTAACGAACGCATAATGGCCAAGTACGAAGCTATTTGTTTTAGAGTCGTATAGGTCAAGGGGCCTCTCCATTCAAATGGCTTCACGGTGCTAGTTGGGTAAGTTTCGGATATTCTCAAGAAGTCCAGCAGTCTAATGAAAAGTTGTGCACCTTTTCTCATGGTATTTCCATGGCAAGCTGCCTAATCGTTTCTGTAACGCCATAAGTTTTGCAAACACCTTGTAGATAAAATAATAAGAATACATATAATTAACACTGTCTGTGTATTCCAAGCTGCCACTGTACTAGCGGTATACTTACTGGGTCCGTGCGATACCTGTTTCCAAGAAAACCTGAATACGCAGAACGCGCGCGCAAAAAAAATACGAATTTAGAGATTTGACACGTGACCTTATTTTTCAAATCGGATATCTCGATGATGAATAGGTCAGTCTTGCCTGTTATGCATGTTTGATGGAGGTTTTAAGATCACAGCTCGCGACTTACAAGTACTCTTCTATTAACCCGTGTATTAAAATGTCGGTGGATATCTCTGTGCAGTGATTCCCTGTAAAAGACATATGCCAAAACAAGAGTTCGAAATTGCTATGAAAGTGATGTTTGTTTTGTTGCGAAAATAATCAATCGTCAATCTTTTCTGACATATCACAGTCAGGTTTAACATGAGTTAGTTGCTTTCACGCATTTCTTTGTATTAGCTCATTTAGGTTAGGCTAATATGGTTCTGATTTGCCTTGGATGATGAATATAATATATTGTGTGACGAAAGCTAACCTAGATAAAGGCTGCTCATGGAAAACGAAAGCCGTAAGAGTAACCTAAGAACGACTATATCCATTACTAAGGCAAACCGATATCTGTGACAGAGGACATCATAATCGTATTTGTTATCCGGTCATTTGTTTACAAACACACACATGCTGGTTCAAGCACATTTCACATGCACGAACGCTTCTTGGGTACGTTAGTTAGCGTGTGTATGTCCCCATTCAAACTTGCTAGCAACCTATCCCGGGATCTTTCTAAATTGTTTTTGCTACGGTTCTACTAGATATGCAGTAACGGAAATGCACTGAGGACAGCAAACGAGTTTTAGAACATGTGGTGAAATTTGTGGGGCAAGTCATTATTACTATATTTTTCTTGTCAGCCACAAGACAGTATACAATTTAAGAGGAATGGGATATCATTATAGTGTGCATAGATGCCCCTGATAAGGCACGGCGTAACTGCGAGGAGATTGGCTTAGGCGATGCGGGGCATCTAACCATTCTTCCTTTCCCACTGCTTTCCTTCGGATTTGGGAAAGGGCAAAAAAAGGAACGTTTGGGTTAACGCTAGTCTAGAAAATAGCACATAAAGGGCTTCGAGAACGCAGTTTTTTGGATCGAAGGAAATCATTTAAGGGATGCAATTTATGTATAACAAATGTCTTATTGAACGTTTGCTGGTACGTATGAATCAATCTCCTCGTTTAACTGGACTATTTCGTTTCACTGTATACACTACAAGGTCTCAATGACCATGAACCAGAGGGAAAATGTAATTTATTTATGACGGATTTTTTCTCCGGAGTTAGCCAAAAAGTTTTCTTACCTATTTAGTGTTATGGCTAATTTTTTTGATCGGGGGTTAAGATCCATTTTTTAAGCTTATATTTATCTTGCACAAAAAAATATCATAAAAATTAGGCAATTGTGTTCTAACTGTTTCAAATTTTGTCATACCCACAGATCCATATTGTTATGTAGAATGCACTGAATTGTAATTATGTTATTTGGTAAGTGTGACAACCGAACCAGGTCCAAAAAATATTTAGGCGCGCCGTTTTTTTTTGCCTAGAAGGGGCCATAGCTTGAGTTATCGCTGTTTCGGTGTTTTGCAAGCATGGCTCAGTGAAATGAATTTTAGAGTTATCCTTTAAGATGCCTAAAATGCCATTTGCAGGCATTTCTAGAGTTGGGCGCCCTATTGAATCTTTGACCTTATGGACACTGTCCTCGTATATTGCTATTGCTATTATTAATGACTGAGACATAAATCGACATCACCCTATGGCAAAATAACAAGTAATTTCTTAAAGTCTAGTTTAGTAAACTTAAAGTATGACCTCCTTTATTCTTAACGATTATCCCTAATTTACCTTGAGGTAGGTAGCAATTTATTAAGCCTACGGGGGCCAGAAGCAGGTGCTATTCCATGAAATGCCTTTACGAAATGGTTTTCACCCCGTATCAAATGAACGGTTATTATTTCGTGAAACTACTGGTGAAAATCAACAAGTGAGCGTAGAATTTTCCTTCAATATCTTTGCATTAAAACGACAAAACGTACGAGCGGGTGTCGCAGTACAAAAGTTGACTAGAATTCGAAATAATGAGAATGTATATGGCGTTAAACGTAAGCCGTACGTACTAATAGCCATGCACATCCTCCTTCAACAAATTGGCAATGTATGAGAGTCTACCGACTAAATGAAGATGGAAGAATGAACTGAAGGGATTGCGGCCAGTCTTGTCTGTTCAAAATGAGAAACCATCTTGGCAGCAGAATATAGAAAGATAGTAGGCGATTCTTATGAGGACCTGTTTTTCCGTCTCAAGACATCTAATATCAGGGAATTAGACGGAGTTGATCAAGAAAGTAATTATATTCGTGTATATAAGTGTGTACCTCCATTTCTGCGAGTAAAAATCATCGATCTAACTGATCCCCTCGATGTGATAGCAAACTGGACTATTCTTATTTGAAAGATGATTCAATGGTTACCGCAAAGTGATATGCTTCGTATAGACCTGTTTTAAGTTTTAACACCTGGCCTGGCTCAATCCCGTTCCATAAACACACTCAAGGAACCGCTGTGTAACTGTATTCGATTTCTGACAGAGTAGTCTAAATGTACTACTAACTTTAATAGGCATTTTCGTTTTCTCTTTTTGTTACGGATATTTTTTAATACCTTAATGTGTTCATCCAAAGCATAAAGATGCATATGTGGCCCACGTGTATGTCTGACGTCGAGTGAAAAATCCCGACTTTGTTTTCTAACGAGATTGAACTGTTGCCGTTCTAAAGTAACCCAGAATTTGTTCAAACAAATAACTGTGGCATTCGGCAAAAATAATTACCCATACTACCAATAACTTTAATCATTTTGCATCTTCAGAACGACGTCCTTCACTTATGAAAGATATATGGTAGCCAGTCGTGTCCCGAATAATGCCGGTATGGTTGATTCCTTATAAGACGATATGTTTTTACAAGTGACGGGAATAGGTCAGCACTAATCTTTTCAAGAGAAAATAGGCGAGATGTCTTCTGTGAATGTTAAATAAATACTATTACTTACCGTGTTTGCGGGGATTCGCGGATTACTATGGCAGGGAGACTGAGACAAACAAGCGGGCGGGCAAATAGACGAACAGATAGAAGCTGGTCCGTCGTTGTACTATAGCTCAAAAGCGGGGCAGTTCTGCTTCTTTTTTCCGCACTTCATTAGCATACGTGGTTCGTTGCTCCGTCATGTTGCCCTCCACAAATGAAGTTTCTTCCCAGTCGCGTTCTTCGTCTCTCCCTCTGGTTAGTACGTGTCGATTTGTCTGCACTGAGGGCTGACTAGTAACTGTTCAGTGTCGTAGAGATCAACCTCTCAATACACCGCACTTGTTGGCACCTTCACCACAACACTGCTACAAGAAGTATTTCGAAGCCTCGAAGATTAACGCCGCAGTACCATGGCGAGCACCTTAGCGTCTTGCTTCCGTCACACGCTGAACTGCACAGCTCCCTTTCGGGTCCTGTTCTCTGAATAAACTTTCATTTTCCATTGCTCCGCTGGGTCTCCGACGCGCTCTGCGGGAGTGAGCGTGTTACAACAAAGAAGCTAACGGCAGTCGCAGCGGTGTTCCTAGCATCCACTTCAAGGCCACTTGGTGTCTCAAATGGTTCCGTTAAGCCCGACAGTCCCAGCGGTCATAGGGAGGTTAGGCCAGCGATGCACACAACGACTAACCCAACGAAAAGGATTCTCAGCCGAGTGTTAGAAAATGCCGATGCGCGCTGCCTTTTGGTGCAAACGGCGACAACGAGGTACAGGCTTTGGTGTAGTAACTGCGCTGCACTGAATCCTTAGCAAGTAGAAGCCATCCCCTGCCTTCTAGACCAATCAACTCTCGAAGCCGTTTACAAAGCTTGCAAGCTCGAGCCTGAATTGTGAAGGCATTGGAAATGCTAATGAATGAATGAGACGATGAGCCATGACTCGCGCTGGCTATATTACAGCTCAGTAAGTAAGCGGGAAAGATCCGACTCATAAAAGACGATTCCCGATTCATTCCAGCCATGTGCGTCTGGTGTGTTTATACACTGCAATCAGCAAATATCCCCATGCGAGTATGCCTGCGGACCCCTGAAAGTAAATGAGTGAATGAATGTAGCTGGGAGCTACTGGACAAAGTTCGGTCTGAGCGGCTATAGGGAAGCAAGAAGCAAAAAAAATGTGAGAGGAGGACGGATAAGGGGACAGAGAATTCATTAAGAGGCAAGAACCAAACCACAGTTCATTCTCAGCCCGAACTGCTGTTACTGGTGCGCGAGCTAACGTTGTGCGTGAATAGAACAAGACGGGGGTAGTATTGGTAGTAACCGTGGTAACCAACAATGAGAAGCGGAACGTTCGGCACGTTTTGTGTCCCGCATCGCCGCACAATTGAAGCACTGATGTCGAGATTGTTCGAAACTTTGTCGCCCAGGGCCCGCTTAAAAAAGTAGAGAAACAGATGTGAGATATATAAAAAGACAGAAAAAAAAGAGAACGCAATGGATGGGCAGCGAGTAGAGGTTCGAGAAAACTCCCTCCACTTTATTTATTTAGCTAATTAAGAGAAAATGAAGAATTAACACATTCGGAAATCTACAAGGTGACGATGACAACAATGAACGATCGATCATGATAGCGATAGCCGCAGAGAAAACTGCGACGATAATAATAATGCACACGTATAGCTAGAGCGAGATGTAAAATCGAACTAACACAAACATATCATAGTTACTATTTTTGTGTAGATGGTTTTACGGCTCAAAACTATATATAGCACGGGCACGGTGGCGATCATATAAACTTACTTTCATTTCAAGTCGGTTAAATATATACATGTCAGTTCATATGATCATTACCGTCCACAAAACATGTTAAAAATTCACCATCGTTAATCCTGCCAGTTACGTTATCATTTGACGTTCGTTTGCACAATATAGAAAAGGTATCCTTTGCCTTGCCATAGCCGTCGGTCGGGCAAAGTAACTGATAGAAGTCATGGACTGCATATTTAGTTACAATGTAGTACATCATTCTACTTATAATTGTTTATTGCTTTCAATTAAAAAAAAAGCAACTTGGAGTTAACACCGCGCTATTCCGAGGGTCCGTGTTGGTATTTTGGCAGGCTATTTGTTCTTCGAAACTTCTCCTGTCTTTTGTAGACGAGTGAAGATGTATATAAGATATATGATGTAAGGATAGCTTTCTGTCTTGTTACGGTATTATGATCAAAAGCTCTAGAAGTTCACTGAAACACTATGGGGCTAATTGCCTTCTTCTGGACTATATCAACCCAAGAATGTATAGCTTTACGGAGCTAGATTAACTTTTTAGCTGCTGAAGCAATGCTGCCAGGACTTTTTGAAACACAATGAAATTTTAACAGGCAGTACGAAATTGAAATAGTTTCCATGCTTTTCCAGCAAAAAAACCGTGTCGGCGACATAACAAGATCGCATTAATAAAATACTTGTGACCTGCGCGGTAGAAAGAAACTTTGATATCATAGTTATATTGGGATCGAACACATTTTGAAAGCATAAAAGATAGCCATCTGTGTCACACAGCGCTGAGTGACAGTTCTAAAGTTCAAGTAGAGGAAAGATAATTATTCCGACTCACGGGTGTCTCAAATGGGCGGACACAGATTTCATAGCGATGAGCACCAGCAGCACAGGCTGAAAAGCTTCCGTTTGCATTGCAAGTTTAGCACTTAAATAAAATTGTCATCAGTAGTATATTTGATAATCCTAATTAGTACATTCGTACCAACAGCCTAGGCTGTGATGGCTTTGTTTCAATGACTGCTAGACTGGGCTCAACCCTTTCGTCGTGTTAGATAATAAATATGTTTCTCATGAAAAACGATGTTTATTGTTTATTTATTTCATCACACATGTCCCGTGGTTTTTAGTGATATTTATTTTATGTTTAGTTATAGTAGCTTGTATCACTGGAATGCATATTTGTTTCAATATAGAATTTTATTCAAATGAAGACGCTATTATACAAATCCTAACAAATAAGAACTTGAGCACCTTAGCAAATATCATCAGTGTGGTACAGCTAAAATGTTATGTTTTTCTAATGCTAATATTGTACTGTGTATTAACTTGATTTATGCTCTTTTTTTCAAATTTAAGTTGGCAAAAAACCAACCACTAGTCGCGCCTTTGCTTCAAAAATGCCACACACACGCCATTCAGGTTACTAGACACAAACACCGACCATCACCAGCTGGATGAGAATCGGTACACAGCGCTACGATAATCGTCCGTTTACGAAATAAAAGGCACTGATAGAGCTGTATGGTGTAGATTTGGGACGTATATTTAAAGGTTGTCTTTCAACTGTCTACATTTGAGGTGTCAGAATCCAGCTAGAAAGTTCGTGTTAATTTGTTTTTCTGCAGACAACTGTTGCGTTTCCGGTCATTGATTCAACTATTTGGGCGTCGACCGTTTGCGACGATAACGAGTGCTGCGTACTAGAAGATTGAGCGGAAACCTCTTTTACAGTTGATCCAACCCCTCCTCTCGCAAAAAGGAAAAAGTCTGCGCCGGTTAGAAGTTTTTCTCGTTTATAATAATTTCGTAATTAAACAAAAATCGTGGGACCATTTCTCCAATTGTTGGGCGGTGTATTGGAGGCTTAATCTGAATTAGACCCGCATTCAAATTTCGAGCACGATCACATGACGCTATGATAAATAAGAAGTCATTAGGTAGTTAGTCTTTATTTTAGGATAATTTTTATCAAGCGTCAGTGTAGGCATATTTTACTTCGCGCTTTCAGGGAAATTTGTGAACTGTTTTATCAAACATGAAGATACTGTGGTTTATTGTTTGCTATATACTTCAAAACAAAAACCGTCGGAGTCGTCTTAATATAACATAACTAAAATCCAATATTTCTGCATGATTCGGTTGTTGTAAGCTTTTCACTTAAATTTATAATTATAAGAACTCATACTTGAGTTCTTTCGCATATTGGCAAACAGCTGGTACGATTTAAGCACGTATTCCATCTTAGAGCTAGAAAATACTCGTTGAGAGTTATTTTCTTCGATAGCAGGTGTCGGAGGAAAAAAGTAGATTACGGTACTTGATCGAGTTTACATCTTAATGATGAACGACTGTCCCCTTCGCACCAAAAGAAGTGTGATACCAGCAAATAAACATTTAAATAATTTCATCGGAAATATCTTACAAGATTGTCCTAGCAGCATATGACTTGACAATTGCTAGCCTAGCAATATGGGAGAATCACAGAAGATTTCTTAGTGAAACCATTAGTAGCGAAGGGCGACAACTTTATACCTGCTCGAAAACAAGACCTTATACCAGAATGCGTCGCTTTATACAGTCGCTAACAAGCAATCGAATTGAATGACTGAGATTTACAGTTCCTTGTATATAAAGTTCTTGCATGTTTTCTTTGAATTTAATAACGGGTATGTTATGTGAGTTGAGAATGAGTATGTCTGTGTGTGTTACTCTCAGTTTAAACACAGTATTTTCTATACCTATTCCATTGAGGTCAAAAAGCTAACTAAATAAGTCGAATCAGGTTCGGCATGGATGGCAAGCACTCTGTAGTTTAGCGCGCCATTTGTAAGTGACTTACTACGCTTAGAAGGAAGTTTTCGATTCGACTAACGCACTCGACTCGATTTTTTGAGTTCAACAAAGATTGCCTTGGGTTAACTTCAAAAATAGATAGTTGCTGAGCGAAAAAAGGGCCTTAACATGCTTAGTTAGAACATACATTAGTTAAGAACGCAGATGTGCTCTTAACTACTACATATATTTAATCTGACCTTGACAATAAATGTGCGTCAGTGGCTATACAGGGCAAGACTTTCAAGTCTGGATTTTTGTTCTTGTCAATTGTTTATAAGACTGCAAACAAGACCCCACAATAAAATTTCTCGTATATGCTAAAGTATTATTTCTAGAGGGGACGTTTTGTCAACATGAGCGCCGTTCATCGCGATTACAGCTTTAATATGGGACCAATACTACCACTTGTAATTTTCAATATATTCCCTTTTCAATTTGTAAATAATTTAATAATAACTGTACATAAAATAATATTTGTTGGTGTAAACGGGTAACGATATTGCTCAAATACGCGACATATAAAAATCCCAGCGTAGCTAAATCTTGAGCTGATGTCGTGTCAGAAGTTCCAAAAATGCGAAAACTTGCAACGATCAAAAGCCCTAGGAGGTGTAAAAAATCTTAAAAAAGAATTGTTGGAGCTTATCTGGGGTAACCCATTTGGCAGTGAATATATTTTTTTTACTCAAGATGGCCATTAGCTTCTACATAAGAAATCCAGGTATATTAAAATCGCTTTCAAGCCACTTTGAGGAATCTTTGAGCCTTTCAAATTTAAACTCTGTAAAGAACCTTCCGGTTGGCCTTATGAAAACCTTTTTCGGATTCTTCGGCAGCCGCATGATAACTAAAGGTAACAAAAATCATTGATTTCGGGTAAAAAGAAGTTTTTAATTTTGGTGGGAGTTCGTCCTGTATAAGGAAGATTGCATAATAGATAATCTTCATTCACATTTCAAAAGCAATATATTGTTTTTTGCGGTCACAAGTTTTCTCTTTTGTTTCAGAAAGAACTGGCATTTTTCTAATGCCACTAGTAATGGGTGAACGCATGCCCGCTGTAATAAACAGCCCGCTAGAGTTTATTTGAATTCGAATAACTTAGTAGTGTTAGTAGGCCTCTCCCGTCTACCTCCTAACAACCAAGCTAAATTAATTTATTCTAATTTCGTCTAAAGTGATCGACCGGAGGAGCTATTAGAGCTCGGATCGGAGTCGGCGAGATCAGCAATGTTCTGTACTGTAATGAAAAAAGATCAAATCGATTGTCTAATGATCGGCTATGGAGCGAGAATGATCAGATGACCAGAGGGTGCATACTATTTCGAAATAGTGAAATAGAATTCGTGCAAAGCCTTTGTGATTACTTTTAAGTCGATTTTTCAGGGGAAGAAATCAGTTCATTAGAACGCTTTCTTGCCGCGACGAGTATAAAAGTGAGATCGCGGGTTGGCCACGATCTCAGTAAAGCGTAGAAGCTCTTATCGCCTACCGTTCCGCTTGTTCCCTAGAGTTTTTGCTCTAACATCGATCGAGTTTGAGCCGAAGGCGGTCAAGTAAAACTGTGTCTTGAATACTCTTAGAGGTTTTTGTCTACCCATCAGTTGCGTGTGTAGTACGCCGCTAGTTCAGAAAGCGCGTTTCATGTAAACCTCCAGTATGTATTAATTTTGTGTACTTTTTCACGTGAATGTGAACATTTCCGACGAGGTGAGGAAAATGCCTGCAAATTGTCTTTCAAAGGTGCTGTTGAGGCCAGCTAGCAACCAGCGTTACTATTTCCAAGTCCTTTTATGAATAATCGAGCAGAAACAAATTCAGTGATGGAGAAAAGTAAGCGCATAAATCCTGTACCTTTTCCAGTATTCTCTTTAAACTAATAAATACTCCTGTAACGCAATAAGTTTTGTGAAGTTTGGTGATTTACCATTACATATGTATACGTGTTATATATATTATATATCAATTCTGGCTCGATCGCACAATTTTCTTCTGCATCCTCTTGACGCTCTGAGGAAAATTAATTTAGGAAAATTCGTAAAAGAAGCGCTTGACTTAAAAAAGACAGTTTTCTGAACGACAAGTGTCGGCCTTTCTATTTTCAATTTCGAATGATTCATATGTATATATATATATACATACATATATACAGTGTAAACAAAATAGGCTGACAATACTTCAGCGTGCAAAAACTACGGTGTCGAAATACACTAAACTCTGCCTAAAGATGTAAAGCAGGTTTTTTAGTCACACACAACTTAACGAAAACGAACTGTATCGGCTTGATAGCAACTTTTCCGTGCTGAAATGATTTTTGCAGGAACGAATGAGAGATTTACGTAACATTAAACTGTAAGTTTCATTTTTCGAGCTATGCATCCATTTTTGATGATATTAAAGTATCTTACGCAGGAAATTCTCGTGTGAATTCGTGGAAATATGGATGTTTTTATTATACTCGCTTCATTGGTTTCACAAGCGGCTTGATCTCTATACAGAATTTTAAAAGTCAAGATCACCTTTAGAGATAAATATAGTGACTACAAAAAGATAACATATCAAGGGCTAAATTGCAATGAGAGAATTACATGATTGATAGAAGAAAAATGACATCTACAACAGGACACAGGATAATTAGAACGTGATAGTTAAATATTTAGGTGTTTTGAGTTTCATATTCGATCCTATTGTCTTTAAGTATTGGTTTAGACGGTCAGGTCGCGCAAGGACAAAGCCATGCGTTTGAGCTTTGTTTTGAACCTAGGCCACCTCGAATCGAACAACAGTGGAAGCTGTATCGAGCTTACTGAAGACCTCGCGTTCAGAATTCAGGATTATACCAACAACTCTAGGTTGCAGTGCTTAATCGATTGGGAAAAGTAAAATCAGAAAAGAAAATACGTCTCAGCTACTCTCTTTCTTACTTTGAAATATGGTTGTGAAAGGCTTGATAGATCATGCCAAGGGACGGGTATAACGAAACATGCAATGCTCACCCAATTTAAGTGAGGATCAAAAGTAGAATGTTTATTTACGATATCACCGACTCAAAAATGAGTGAATTGACCTTAATAATTTCGACCAGTTGATGTGTTTCGATTTTAGAAACATGTATAGGAGATGACAACTTTTACTTCAAACCAAGTATGTAGATCAGAATCATTTTGATGATAATAGACTTTGCGTAAAGTGTATAGGTAGCATATATCATCTTTAAATAGGCAAAATACAGTGTTCATTATACTAAATTAATGCTATATTTTTTTACAATATAAAAAAAAATATTTCATCCACTAATTGGAATTTTTCTTAAACAAAATGCATCTTAACATTCTACGCCGTTTGTATATATGGTGGTGTATAGATGGTATCAATAAGCTATCACTTCACATGTAAGACGATTAAAATGGAATATCAATTCTTTATATTTGCCACCAAGAACTGTGGCTTCGCCCAATACAGAGCAGTGACAAATTATGAACCGAAGGGGACTCGTTTTCTTTTTAATGAAACTTTGCTTCAAAATTAATATACCACTCATGAGCTTCATATTTCTTAGTCGTTTATGAACTGTAAGCACATTTCAATGTATTTGCACCCACATGATAAACCAGGCTTCTATAATAGTGCCCTTGCCTATATTCAGCTAAAACAAAGGAACCTTTTAATTTCTTCAAGAGATCATCAGTTTTTTCGAGAGAAGCTTCTTGTCTCTTTAGCTCCTATCTACGTTGGTGAAGATTTATTTAACGCGTCTATTTGTAACTTATAGAGTTGTGCATCAATAATTAAAGTAAACCTCCTTTTCAGAAGGATTTTGATGCACAACAATAAAACAGTTATGGTTCCGACTTTTCTTTTAGTTTAAGTTAATAATATACATGAAAAGCCGCAGAGTTTCAGCTCCCACAAAATAAGTGTGGAAAATATAAAGAACATTAAGTGTACAACGTTGAGCCGTACATTCAAATTTACGTTCTGTCGAACGGATATTATCCAACGATTATATTACCATTGTCATTTTTGATGGCCTTTCAAAAGTTAAGGTACGCACTACTTTGTCGATACGTGGCAGAAAAATTACCTATTTCTTAATGCCTATCAAATCTGACTTAGCGTCTATCGAGAGTTTATCATCAAGCTTTGATAAACTGACTACAAAATGCCGTTGTTATGATATCGTGCCCATTTTTCAACTGGATTATAATACCCACGCTACCTAATGTAAGCTTTTTTTTTATTTACAAAGCAGATAATGAATTAGCTCGACAAATTCACTTTCTCAGAAGTGTTGAGCGTGTAGTCAAATCTTCTTGAACCATGTGACCTTCCTACTCTAAGCCCAGGACGTTTATACTATGTCAAAACGATTTAGGGAGTCTTCTTCAGGTGACCGGTACACTTCTAGGAGCTTGCCAAATAGTAAACTTCACCAATGAATTATCGACCGCAGTATTTACTGATGCGAACAAAAGCTAGGCAAACTGGTGCGTTGCAACGCATTTTTAAAAGAGCAGAGTAATTTCCTGAGTATTCAATAGGGGTGTTGTGGAAAGATGTTCTTCTTTCCAAACGCGCCATGAAATATTTGTATCTTCAAAGATTTCATGGCGCGTTTAATCGCCGGCGTACGTCTGTAATGTATGAAAGGTCGGATGGAGTTTTCGATCGCTGAATTTATTAATGTCAATTTAATGTATTTGGACAGTTTAGCTGCGCTCGGAATCGTATTCCATATTCACCAATTATGATGTTGCATGCTCGATTGCAATTCTACTATGTCATGAAAAATTGCTGGTCAGAGCCATAACTATTGACGTCAGTATGAAATTTCGTATACGTATTTTGAGATCCGGTTGGCTAAGAACCAATTAAACTGAGCAGACGCTCATTTAATAGCCTATATCTAACTTTCTGAATACTTATCCTGTTAGTTATCGTAAGCTTAGTACAATCCGTCTGGATGAGGCCGATTCGTTGCAGGCGGATCTCTAGTCAAATTAACCAGCTCCTATTCCTAGCGAATGTATTTATCGGTGTTAATCACTTACGCGTGTGACTAGCAAAGTGATATAAGTTGACTTATTCCGTTCCGCCGTGATAGGCGGCTCGTGAACGTGGTGCGTATCGGAGAAGGGCTTAGGGGAGGCCCGTTATTGTAGAGAATAGTAGCATAACTAGCTTGAGTCACAACTGGCGAATGCGTTAGCCACTGACTATTTGAAAGCTATAATACTAACGGTAACATGCAATAGATGTCTGAAGAAAAATTCAAATCACTACGATCTAGCAAGAGCTCTCGCATTGTATATACATTTACGAACATGGACGCTGTACCGAATATATGATACTAAAAATACGCAGTTAACTATAGTGGTTAAGCACATTCGCTTCACTCATCTTTCTAATAGGTACTTTGTTCGAGACTAACGCTAACAGCCATTTTACTTCCTTATTAGGAGATGGAACCGGCATTCTTTCGGGGTCTCAAAACCCTTCAGGTCCCCATGACTTTGTATCTAAAGAATCGGCAACGGCTGAGTGCGCGTTTGCTCGCAAAGCCTTACGTGATACAGGTAGGTTTATCTTACCGTCCGTCGCTAGACGCTATTGCTCATTGCCTTGTTCAGTAACATTTTATGCTGACTTTTGTTATCAGCGTTATCAATATCTTCCTGCAGAATTTTCACTAGTACTAATTGGTGTGGTGGGTAAGCCTATACTAAAAGCTACTTCATTATATTTATTTTGAACATCTTTTAAATAAAAACAGTGAGCGAGCCGATTTTGCTCTGCTGAGACTTTTTTAGATCCTTGCTAGGTCATACGTGGTGCAGTCATGCACTGGATTCAATTCTGTGTAGCAAAACGGCCACAAGGCCTGGTTTTCAAACTTGGTCAGCAAGCCCGCTCCACTGCTGCGCTGATTTGCCCGTATGAAGGCATGCATCATTTTGATGGAAAACGTTTAGTCTACATGGTAATCTTGGAAACTTATACCGTCGTTCTTAGAACGTTCTCATAAGCCTTTTCGTTATTGAATGCGCTTTTTTGCAAGACGTATGGCGGTGTTTTCTGGATACAACGCTCGGAGCGCGTTCGTGGAAGCTCAGGAGTACTTTCTTCAGAAAGCTGACCTGATTGCTTTCAGTGCAGTCCGAGCTATTGATTTACCACCATGTTAAATTTAGCCGCTAGACAAAACGCAGTATTGTCAAAGACGCACTCTTGAACATTCTCTCAAGTAGTTTTAGAGTCCGTACGATGCGTTTCCTGTCGCGTTTCTTACCCTGTAGACATGAAACACAAGCTAATCTTTGCCGTTTTTCAAAGACGAAGTGTCTAAATCCGCCATGATGAGTGTAGGTTTATTTTAAAAATACAGGCAGTCATTTTTGTAGCAAGACTAGCGAATAATGAAAACATAAGTTCATTGCAATAAAAAACCCTCCAATGTGCGTGTTCTTTATGTGCAACTGTCTCAGGACAAAAGGGGAACCTAGGAAACTAATTTATCCGTGATTTTACGTACATCAACGCGTAGTATAGAATTTTACTGCTATTATGAGTCGCAAAATTTTAGATAGTTGTAAGCGTATTTAGGGTTGTCTGTCATTTTCAGGAAGAAGTGTTTTCTTTGGATAAAGTGTTGAGCTGAGGTTTCAGCTTTGTTGGTTATGATATAGATGAATCTAACAGCATCATTCATGATGCTTGTCTTTGTTTGCAGGAAAAATCGTTTGTACTACTGAAGGGCGGTGAATCTTCATTTTTGTACTGCACGGATAGGGAAAATCTCTTCCGTCAAGAGTCATTCTTCCATTGGGCGTTCGGTGCCGAAGAGCCCGATTGCCTCGGTGCAGTCGAGGTCCGTAGCAGTAATCTCCTTGGTTTTCTCTCAATATCGGCCGTAACAGATAGCTTCTAACTTGTGAAAGCTACACAGGAATGGGATCGTCGTTTTATTTGTTTACACTAAGTACACCTCCTCACTAACGGCAGTAAAAAATGTTGAGAACTGGCCTGGAAGACCAGTTTCCGACAGCAAGATTAAATCTAGTAACAGTACATATATCTAAAGCATATTATCTGTGTATATAACTTGTGTCCGAGAAACAGCGCAGTCGTAGCGCTCCGTGTTTCGTATTTTAATTTCTGCTTTGATAATTTATAAAAAGTTGAAGTTGGAGTGCTTGTATTATTTACATATAAGGTACCTGATAAGGTTGAAAACAAATTACGATAATATTACAGTAATAACATTACGAAATGAGCTATAATGCCGGCTACTGTTATTATAACGGCATTTAACTAACGCTATCATGTGAATGATCTTCGCCGGAGTCACATATAATTTATTTTTTATTTATGTTCTTTGTTTATTTATTTATAGATTTTTTAAAAATTTGTATTTATTATTACTCTTATTTATTTCATTATAGATATAATTCAATGCCATTTGTATGATTATATTGTATTCTGTTCAACGAGACGCGAAACGGATTTTTTAGCTTTTAAACTGTCATGTAACTACTATTAGTTATTTTATGGCTCGGTGCTTAGAATACCGCTGTACCAAGAAGCACTATATGGATAATTCTTCTTTTACCTTAAATTTCCTTATAGGAAAATAGCGAGTGTAAACATGTATATCATTAGAAGTGGTGATAAAGCTCTAAAGCTTAATTTGATTCCTGCCTTCAAGACCATTCCAAATAATCACTATGAAGAGCAGAGCCTTACGGTGGGTCATGTAGTCGTTAGCTAGTCTAATACGAAGTATGCAAACAACTACTGCTATTACCATATTATCCTTACTGCGTGAGAAAAATATTATTTAGGTTTGAAAAAAAAGATTTGTTCGATTGAAGGCTGAAAAGACTTTCGAAATCTTTGGCGTGATCCAGTAGAAAGTCAGGCATTATTAAATGGCGCAGATCAAAGCTATTACCAGAAAAGCCAAAGTATTTTTCTGATTGAAGATAGTTCAAGTTATCAAAAATGGAATTGTAATAATGTATAGTCTAAGTGAATGTTTTATTTTAATAAATACTTTTTATTATTATAGGTAAAGACCGGTCGATCAGTTCTATTTGTACCACGTCGGCCTTGCGAATACGCCGTCTGGTTGGGACATATTCTTTCTACGGAAGAATTCAAAGCGAAATATGGTACTGATGAAGTGCGTTACACAGACGAAATTGTCGCGTTCTTCAAGGTTCGGCAGATCTTCATTTTGATGGATCGAAAGTTGGCAGAATTATTATGCACACATCATATGTATGCGTGCATTATAGACATATCTACGATTCAAGCAGATATATAGATATATCTTTTCAAACGATTTCATTATAATTCGATTGCCGACTTGGTTGTAAGCTGTTATACACAAGATGGTGCCACAATTGCTTCGACGCTGTCTTCCTTCTCTATAGCACCGAACAGTATTACAAGGATTTCAGTTAACAGCAGCACTGAGTGAATTTTGCACCAAATCCTTAGGTGCGGTAACCCTTCGCTTTTGAGATCGATTGCAGGTAGCTCTAATGATAGAAAGGGAAAAGTATGATTTCCAAACCATATTTTATCCATTTCAGGAAAAGGACGCTCAGATGATCTACTTACTTGAAGGTGTCAATTCCGACTCTAAATTAAAGACGGCGGCAGCAACTTTCAACGACATCGATCAATTCAAAACAGACCGTTCGCTCCTTTATAACGAGATTTGCGAACTTCGTGTGATTAAAACCCCTGAGGTATAAGACGTTGCAGCGTCAGGGTCAATAACTCTTTAAATGTTTGTTGTTTTTTTTTAGTGGCCAGTGTGTTATTCGGTCTAGCACGTTATATACAAGTCTATTTTCTTAAATTTACGTTGTGGCTATAGGAAGTAGCGGTAATCCGGTATGCCAACGAGGTGAGCTCTGAAGCCCATAAAAAGGTGATGCGAACTGTTCGACCTGGCATGAAGGAATACCAACTGGAAAGTCTCTTTTTGCACCACTGCTACTCAGAAGGTGGCGCCCGTCACGTGTGCTACACCTGTATCGCAGCTACTGGAGAAAACAGTGCTGTCCTCCACTATGGACACGCAGGTGCACCCAATACGCGGACGCTACATGAAGGAGATATGTGCCTCTTTGATATGGGCTGTGAGTACAGCTGCTATTGCTCGGATATTACCTGCTCGTTCCCCGTCAGCGGGAAGTTCAGTGACAAACAGCGGCTAATATACCAGGCGGTGTACCATGCAAACAAGGCTGTGATGAAAGCAGTCAAACCCGGAGTTAGTTGGATAGACATGCATCTCCTTGCAGAAAGGTGATGAAGGATGCTCTTTGTTACTGCCCACTGTCTCTGTAAAACAAAAACTAAAACACTATGAGGTTTTTCCTTTAAATCAGTGCCAAATGTATAGAAGCACATATTAATAAGAAACGGTGCCTATATCTTCTACTTTATGCGAACATCCGTATCAATTTTGGCAATATCACAGGAAAATCTTAGGTGACCTTATCGCTGGCGGATTGCTACAAGGAGATTTGGAAGCCATGATGTCGGCTCGTCTGGGGGCCGTGTTCATGCCGCACGGTTTAGGCCACTTGATAGGCTGCGATGTCCATGACGTGGGCGGTTACCTCGATACGTGTCCAAAACGACCGGATCAAAAGGGATTAAGGAATCTACGTACAGCACGAACATTGCAGGTGCGTCAACTTCACTTTAACCCGGAGCAAACGGGCGCCAACTCAATATCTGTTGCGTCTTTAGAACTAATGGTAGTTAGGACATGTTGTGCGGTGATCCGATAGCGCAACTGGTTAGGACCGAGAAAGAAATTATTCAATTTGAAGCACGCCTCGTGCACAAAAAAGTGAGGCGCTAAACATCTAGAGATGCTTGCCAAAAGCCTTGCTGAAACTATGTTCAGCTTTCTCTTTGAAATAACGTGCCAGTCATTTCTATATGAAAACAGGAATTCCAATGCGATTGGAGTATTTTTCAACCTTTTATAGTACTAAATCTTTTGTGCTTGATGCTCAGTAGTTACTAAGATCTCCACAGTTCCGAAACTTATGTAAATTTCATATTTCTTTTTTGGGCATAACAAGATCGGTATCTACTTTTAGTAGTTAGAGAATAAGCGAAGGTGTTACGCATAGGCTGCAGAGGATCAATTGCTCATGCTTACGCTTTAATTTTTGCAGGAGAATATGGTTCTAACCATTGAGCCCGGCTGTTACTTCATCGATTGTCTGCTCGATCAGGCTTTTAAGGATCCTGCTCAGGTTCAGTTTCTTGTGCCCGATAAGATAGCGGAATTCCGAGGTTTTGGAGGAGTTCGCATCGAGGATAACGTTGTAATCACGGCTACGGGCTGTGAAAACCTCACAAAGGTTCCACGCACTATTTCGGAAATTGAGTCCTATATCTCTGGCGTGCAAACCGAGACCTAGGAGCCGCCGGCGGCCAGCGACAGTAATAAAGTTTAAAACGAAATATAATTGTCCATTCAAAATTCACGTCCGTCATTGTTATGGCACGAACATGGATGGTGTAGTAGGCTAATTTAGACCTTCTTCTGCAGTCGTTGTCTGAAGTGGTAGGCATTCGCATTAAAAACTTTTATTTGCTGAACAACGTGAGTTCCATACGCTTAGGCTTGTATAAACAAGATTTTATGATTATCTTGTTTCCATTTCAAACGTGATAAATCACCCTTATGTTTAGAGATGAGAGGCAATGAGCTCGTGGTGGATACCCACCAATAGCAGACTTAAGTAAGTGTAGAGACATGTGGAAATATTCACTCAGCGTTAATATGGTGCCGTAGTAAGATGTCATTCCAGCGTTTAGGTCAATCAGGTATTGACATAGACCTTTTTTGTCCTGTGAACTTTGTTTTATAAGTTTTAGAAATTTGATTACTCATATGAAAGGTCTAGCATTTGTATGATCAAAACGCTTATACGAAACGCAATTTGATGTAAATGAAATTAAATTTAACATGCAAAGCTTGTTTATAAAGATACCCATCAGGATATTATAATGCCAACCTACAATTGTAGTTTATTGTGACGTTAATTTGGAATACCTTTGGATAATTTGGAATAATTTGGAATCAAATATGACAAGTGAAGTATATTTTGTTTTAATGCTAAACAATTGCGTATGGATAGGTCAATGAAATCTGATTTTCAAAAAAAAAATATATTAAAATGAACTAGAAAGCCACCATAGCATTCATTTTGTAACATTTCCCATGTATACGAACAGATATCAGACGCCGTGTGTTCGACAAATAGTGCTACAAGAGAGAGAGAGAGAGAAAGCAAGGAGGTGCGCGGGTGGCTTGTAACGGAGAACGCGTAGGAGAGGGGATTTCAGCTTTCCGATAGTAAGTTGACATGGAAAATATGAGTGCCGCGATAAAATAACTTGCTGTGCAAAATACTGTGGATTGTGTTAAAGCGGTCGAGTGGAGAATGTAGAGGAAGCAGCTCGAATCGCCTTGTTCAAGTTGTCCATCACGTGGCCTAGCCAGAGGTGTAGCAACGGCGCTGCTTTGCTTTAGGATTTCCGTTTTTTCACATCGTCAACTAAGACAGCCACCGGCCGTTGAGTAGAAGAAGTGGAGATTGGGTCCACTGATCTAAATGCGTTTAGGAAGTGCGAAAACTCTGATCGGTCACTTATCGCTAAAAAATGACATTGGACCAAATAATAGGTCTTGGTTCAACATTCTACAGCAGGCAGTGGCAAGTTCAATTTCTGACAAAATCGAGTTGACACGGCGAAAAAACACAAAATCTTCATCAATACCTCCTTTTGGTCAACTTTTGAAAAATTTTCAGGAAATGGTGATATCTAGTCGAACAGTTAGTCGTGCCTCACTATTATATGCTAGCTGAGCTGTGCGTCTAACCATTGTAGACTAACACAGGCCATTTCTCCTTTATTTTACGAAAATAAGATACCCAAAGCAGAATGAGCCGATATTAGCCATCATACTCTGATAACTTTTGTAAGTACATCTTACATAGCCTTTGCGCAGCTGTCTAGGCTGGACCTTTTGCGGTGTCGGAAAAGAAGAAAGGAAGAATGAAAGAAAAAGGAAAAGAGGCCTCGGAAAAGTGCCTGTCTCTCTCTCTCGGAAAAGTGATCAGTTTTCATAGTCGGATGTGCACTCAACGAAAAAGCATACTCTTCTCGATTAATCGGCCTAGTATCAGCATCCCATAGACGTTCGTGTCCAGTCTGCCATGACAATGATATGTCTTCAGTTAGTAAAACTAGTCGAGGATGTTTTTAAAAAATGAAATATATATATATATATATATATATATTGTATGGTAGTCCCCAAAACTGAAGACAGCTAGTGTTTCGTCTAGGCTAGAATTTCGCGAAATGAAGGTATCGCTGTGTCGTTTGTTGTAGCACCCTGCATTACCGATTAAGCTTCCTCCTTATCTTTCTTTTCTGTGAGCGCGGATCGCAACAAAAAACGACTTATACATATACATATATATATATATATATATATAGCTACTGCTCTCATTTATTTGACGCTTCTTAATTCCTTATCTAACCATAAACATGATTCGTCCTAATCCATTGTTCTGGGACTAATGCTCTACTAAGTAGATTAGAAACCCCATTTCACGCGATCATTCTATAAAACCTTTAAAACAAATTGTCGACTTGACTCCAACGAAACGATACGCCATTTGAGTAAATCAGAATCAGGATATACAAATTACACATTCTACATTTTACCTGAACTCGTTGTCGATATTTTTGATATTCACTTCTGAATATGATTTGGCGTACGCAAACAAGCCCCGTTCGTTTTCTTGAGACGCTTTATGCAACGCTGCTCAAGCTTAGTTTTAGATTTGACAAAGCAATTTCACTCTACCGTGAGCTAATAAGTGTAGAGCTCGACCCCGACACGTGGACCTTATACCCTTCATAGGAGCCACAGTAACTTGTGAACGGTTCTATGAAATTACATAATCTAGCTGTCTCACAAATAAAGTGATGGACATTGATTTTCCGTATATCTATGCATACCTATGTTCTAACTATGGAGAAGTAGAAGAAAAATATCAACATTGATAATACCATAGGGGCTTCCTTCTCTGACCATGTTTTCTGACGTTTGTCTGAGTTTAAAATTATATTTAGATATTTTCTCCGTTATCACAACGAGTCTCATTGCTAGACATATCAATAGAATTTACTTTGCCGAGCGCAGTCAGACATCTCATATATGTAAACTATTAACACAGTATCATAAGATCAGCGTAGATATAAAAATATTAGGACACTTTCGTGTCATATAGATTGTACCAAAATAGTTGAATAGATGAATGTAAGTAATTTTTAAAACCCCTTAAAGATGATAACGGGGACAATGATATCTATTACACCAGTTTTCTCCGAATCTACAGCATCTATATATGTCATCAAAATCAAAAAAGTCTGTTCCCTGTGGAGTTTATGATGGAACCCATGCACGACAGAGCGAGTCACGACATGTCATTTAGGCCGTTTCATCCTCTTTCATGCACTGATTTTCATCGCAACCCTATCAATGTACTCAAATTGTTGCTCATAATCAGTTTTAAGGTTAGTCTTGAAGGCTTGTGTTGCCGGGAGCGTAAAATGGCGACCAGTGGCGTGCAGTTATATTACTTTTTCAGAAGGGAGGCCGACGACTAGGTGCGATTTGATTGTGCATGCAGCCACCACTGCTTTCCCAGAGGTTTTTCTTATAGCTTGGTAAAACTCCTGTCCTCGACAGAGATCAGTAACTTCCAATATGGAAACTAGTCGACGTTAGTAAGAGGTGATTTGGCGAGGTTTGCAATGTTAGTGGCCGCTGCTTTGCCTTCTCTCTTTTTTAAACATTACGGCCTCTGCCTCAATCAGATTTACCCTTCGTGCCACCGTATATGTCGCATGAAGCCGGGTTAACGTACCCTAAGCCTGCTACACTTGTTAAACACGTTCATAGAGACCTTTGTGAAGATCAGCGCGAACCTAAGCTTATTCCTGGGTGTCAAGCCGACATGAACGAGGTCGAGAAATCGGCAAATACAGCGTACAGAAAATTGCGTGCTCTTGTAACGTCGACCTGCGTGCCATTTCTGTGGAACTTATTGGTGCTTTATGGGAATGGCATGTGCGTTTTTTTAGTAGTTGTTTAGTCGTTTCTATATCAGGCGGCCCCATGATTACGCAACGTTTGTCTGCTAAACATCGGAACACGTGATGATCTAGATTTGTTCACTTCATTTCGCGTCGGAAGCCAGCCATCTTAAGTTATGCCTAAAAGATTAAATGCCGGACGTGGAACACAGAAAACGTCAGTCAACAGGCCGAAGAGCAAATTGTAACGAACTTTTTCTTTGCGATTGTCAACAGTTGCGATGGCGACAGCGTGGTTGGATACCTTTTTCCTTGGGGATTCCTAATACGATAAATAGATGAACAAATGTTGATACGCGAAGCACTAGCGGCCGATCTCGCTGTGTTTAAGGCACTACAGTTCCTGGAAAACTCCAGTTGAATAAGACGATGTGGCCAAACCTAAACCCCAATAAACACTTGCCAAATGTAACTGAAATATTCCCATGCTAAACATGAATATTTAACGGTTACTTACGAAAGCGCCGTCTATCAGGAAGGTCGAATGAAGTCATACCTAAAGGACATACAAACCGTCCTCATGGAAGGCGACTGTGAAATTTAATAAATCAGTTATGCGCTAGCCTATGATAACCTATGACTACTACAACTTAAACTTGCCGCTACTTTTTTGCCTAGTTGAAGTTTATTAGTATATGGGAAAGAAAATATTGACGGATATCGATATCGATCTTCACGCCACGGACGGGAGTACTAATATAGCCTGTAGAGCAGCAAACAGAACGACCCGACATATTCATACATTTTGAAGTGTATGGGTTTTTCACAGCTTTTTTAGGTCAGTGAACGGTCACTTGCCTGATGTTACGCGTACCTGTACAAGATATGGTGCAATATACCCCAAGTACCGCGCAGCATCACGCGCTGCAGTACCCTCACTATGCAGTCTACCTAATCAGGCATAGCAATCCTAAGGTTTTAAAATTTTAAAATTAAAGAACCTCAAAACCCCAGGGGCTTTAGACTTAAAAAAAATCGAATTCACAATGCAATTTTAACATCCATAAACATTTCGTGATAATATTAATAATAAAATAGTATTTCTCTTCTGGGCCGGGCGTGTACTGTACAAAAACATTCATTAAATAGTGCTCACCAACACAATGCAAGAATGGAGATGCTTTTAAAATGTTCATTGCAAACCTTGTTTTGGCCCACAGCTCTCTTGCAGGATAGATTCCCGAGACCTCTGTAAGTTCCCGCACTGTGAACTCTTGCTGAGAGATATTGCGTTGGATTAAGAGCATTCTTTCCCAAGCTACAGCAAAAATCGCACAGGAAATGTCGTATCTTATAATGCAAACATTTGAAAAATTATTGATGGAGGTCAAGGAACTAATCAGGGACAATCGGGTTATAGCTGCATAGGCATAGGCGATGCTCTGCATAGGCGATCAAACGGGCCTCCAGCTGCTTTAAATACTTTTGCCGCTATGGTACATAAGTTTATCGATAGAGCGTTCTGAACACGTAGCTTAGCATACAGAAAACGGGCTGTACCTCAACTAAAAATCTGAAACCTACTTGAACCCTATGGGCAAGGCTAAAGGTGTAGTCAAACCATGTGTTACGTTTCCTTGGAAGAAGAAGGGGTTGTACCGTAGGCTCGAGAATTTCGACTAGATACTGTGCTTAAACTTTGGTGTTTACTTCTCCAAGTACCTAAAGAAGGTCGCGGCACGTTCCAGTAACTTGTCCACATCCAGACGTCATTGTGGCAAAGGTTGGCGTTTGGCGATATTACTCGGGCAATAGGGCCATGGGCATGTGAGCTTGTATACTTACGCCTCTGTGTTTGACTGATTTCCAGCTTACACTTTATTCGGTCACTGGTTACGGTCACTGCAGATATATCGATAATCGAACCTCTAGTATGTGCGAGGCATGTTTGTATCTGGGTAGGACTGAGTATTGATCAACTGTGTTTCAGCAGCATGCTTTGGGGGAAATAGTGCAGCTTGGGTTCGGCTGGTCTTAGCAAGCGTGGGTATCATCAACGATGACTAGAAGAGGGGTAACATCAGGGGACATCACGTGCAGCCTGCTGACAAACTTCCAATCAATCGGCCGTGAATAGGCTTGGTCGCTGGCCGCGTAAAGTAATAATGCTTCACGAGGAATTGGTGCTAGGTCGTTTATATTCTAGTCCGAAATCCAAAGATCTGTATTTCTGTTGGGGCGGTCTGCTTCGTTGCTCTTCAGCCGGGGCAATTCACAAAGAACGAACACGGTAGATTAAATGGGCTATTTGCCTAAGTTTTCCGCTTTAACCTATCCAATGTTAAAGGGAATCATTTTTCGGTTGACTCAACTATAATTTTTCTTGCTTATAATTAAGTAGCCAGTTTTCTAACTTGCTCTTTAAAGTATTCTGCAAATGATAAAGACAACGTTACATCGTTTGGTAGCAGTAATTGATCTGAGCGTTTCAAACTAAGTTTGTGTTGACCAGTGACAAGAACGCTCCCGCTTACAAAAAAATCGTATCGCTACATTTTCAACCGCCACTTGTTTCTTTGACTGTTCGTGACGTTGCGCCGTCCAAAAATGATAATCCGTACGGGGGTAATGCTGGCCGTGGCCGGTAAAGGCGGGGCTGGCTCGGTGAGGGGAGGGATCGCACACGGTTTGTCATATTCCCAAGGGATACGTATAGGCCAGTCGCAGAGAAATGCTGCTTTGCTTCCATTGATTAAAATTCGTGCTAGTGGCATTTTATCTACAGGTGCCATTTAGTCGAAGGGAACGAATGCTTTCGTTTATGTAACCCTACGAAGAAGTCGATACAAGGATGAGAGCCCCTATCGTTACCCGCATTTCGCCCACTTGTTGTACTCCTAGTGACATCGTTTCCCTGGTGGCAAGTGATGAGTGTCATGTAATGACAGCACTTGGTATGTTCATGCGAGAGAACGTACACATTAGTGCGTTGAACAGCACGAGGGGTTTCTCGGCTGAATACTGAGAAAGCCGCGGGGAATAGGCAGCAAGCGCCGGGACAGGGGAAGAGGCTGTGATTTTTCGCTCGGATGATTCGAGAAAAATAATGAGTTAGTAGAGAGAAAAGTCTTGCGGTACAAACTCACCCTGCAACATAATTGACTTAAGTGGCGACCACTTTCCCATAACAGGGACCGGTCGCTGGTTGCACAGTTGACGCATTCTGTCGTCGTCGTTATCATTGCGCCTCGTGACCCACTGGGTCCGCTACTGCCACCGACATAGTTACTCAAGAATGGGATCAACTTTAGAATTTTGTCAAGCATCGAGGCGGCAGAACCCGCCTCAAAGCTAATTGTATGCCACGATATCCCACCACGGCCTCAGGAATGGAACACGAAACAGCGAGCAGCTTGTGCGAAGGGATAGCAAAAGACTGTCGTTGAAGACGTCGCGACAGAATTTAGATGTTCGCATTAAGTATATTTGTCCACGATGGCTATAATGAGATAATGGCAGCTCTGCTAACAAAAGAGTTCAGTAACGCTTTTTCGTGGACGAAGAGTTGAATTGTTAAGTAAATTGTACTAATTTACACATTTTTCAAAATGCACACGATGCCGTGTGTTAATTGGTCCCAGGACAATTTCAAGCTATAAGTTAGACAAAGTTATTACCAGCTCCGGCTATACTGACTTAACAAAATAAATTAATGAAGCTTGAATAGAAAGTAATCACTGCGTAATTTTTTCATGCGCATCAAACCAGTAGACTTATCTCCAGCTGGTAGCAGGCGAGCAAGAAACAGAGTAAATGAATTTCACGGCTTTCAGATGCGAGCTTAACATTCGGCATAAGTGCGAGATGCATATCCTGATAGCCATTTTTTTGTAACTAACAGTTTTTATTTCGTCGTGTCCTTTGGTAGCTGAGATGTTTAGACAAAGCGTGTAGCTTACGGTACCGATCATTCTTATACCTATAAATAGAGTAGACCCTATAACTTCATATAAGTGAACAGGAGTTTTGACTTTTTTTCATTCGCGGAGCCACTTTGAGTCTAGCTGGCTTTCTACTATAGTCGCTTTGTGTACCATTACATAGTCAAATCTAGTTTCACACATTTAGGGGCAAGCACTGCCTGTGCTGTAGATTGCAAGGGTAATCTATTAACTAGCGGTAAGCTCAATAATAGAATATATATTTTCCTTCTAATGAGTCTTATTAAAGACTTTAAAGTTTTATTAACTTCTAGCGGTCGAAACATTGCAAGAGGAGCGAAATATATTTGGTGTTGGTAATTGCTGAATTGGACGAAATTTAAAGAATTAAGTAAAGATAAAACTTTTTGCATTTAGTAACTAGGTGTTCAAATATTTTTATTCCAAGTGGCGTGTCTAGGCACGTCTTTACACGGTGGTGTCTTAAATCAACTGGCTATATCTGGCAACTGCCATAGGCCCGTTGTACATTTTCGGCTACAAGGTCACTTATAGCGGTCGGTTAGAGGTTGACCTAGCATTTTTTCGATTTCTGGAAGCAACTAAACCTATTATGCATTCGTCATCACTTCTTACGACCTTCTGTTATCTTTCAGCCGATTTATTTCGTCATATTAGAAATGTTTTGGTTTTACGCAGCCGGTTTCTGACACTGTCCATTACAAAAATGTACGGTGATAATTTTAATTGCCTCTTGTCGAAAGGTGGTGTTCTACCAACGTGTGGTTAACGAATGCAAGGGCGGCCTTAACGACTTTTATCCTATGTTCTCCGGCATCGTTGTGGTGATCGATGGGCTTGCATATTATTGGAGTCCTTTAAATATATAAATAACAGCTGTTTTTCTTGAATATTCCCAGTACATAGAACCCTTTCACTATCATTAAACGTTAATCAATGCGGTTTTTGAAATGGAGTTCCGATTCGAGACTTGAGGGTATCTACCGCACATCTTTTTTTCCTTGTATTAATATAAATATAGCGATCTTTGTTATCTGTAACAATTTTGTGCATAAACGTGCTTTTGGAGCTGCGTGTTGGCAGACGCCATATTGGATGTTAGTTAGGAGTAGCACAGGGCCGTAGAGAGCGACGACGTACACATAAACTAATTTATTGTTAAAATTCGAGAAAAACGCTAGATCAAGCTGCAATTCTTTGTATGAGTGACGTTCTAAAGTGTAAATTTATAACAGACTCAGCCAGATTATAGCAGGCCACTTATAATACATCACTGTGTAAAAACATGCCTAGAAATGCCACTGAAAATAATTTGGATCAAAACACGTGGTCGCTTAAAGAACAATAAGCTGTGGCTTTCTGTGCTCCTTACTCGATTCATGGGGTATACAGGCCCTTGATTTTCGAGTGAGATTTAATGTGCCTGAGAATAGAAGCACAAACAATCTATCTTCGTAGCCAATCCATCTACTGTCTGCCTAGTGTTTCTCTTCCTTCTGAGGTGCCTTTTGGCGGTCCCGTCTATTTTGGATGGTTGACCGGGTCGGGTAGTCGAAATAACGTTACTATCTATCCAGTTAACTAACGCATTTGCGTGAACCAACATTTAAAAGAAAAACGACGTTTAGCTAGACAATTCAATACAATGAATCTATGAAATTATTTTTTAGGTAAAAACTAAAAACATTAATTATCAGGAAATTTAAGAAAAAAAAAAACAGCATATAGTACCACAAACGTAACGATTAGTTTTAATATGACTGAGACGACGGTTCACGGTGATAAAGAAAACATGTATATGTTAGTGTTTGTCTTACTGGCGGGCCCATGTATAGAACACGTTTCTAGATACTAGCGATTGTCACAATCACTGATATAATATGAGTTCTTACTTTTTATTAAATTACTTCAAAAACTTGAAACACACGTCTTGTCATTTTCGGACATTAGGATTGCGTGGGTATCAGATTATAAGACGCCAACTAAAATTATTAAGCGTATTATTTGTTTAGATATTTTATCTACATTTGGCGTAGAGGTGGCGTCGTATCATTCTAATCAACACTACCCTTAATACTTGATGTTTGTATTGGGTGCCGCAAGCGATGAGTGTGTATATCATCGACTCCGGACAACAGAATTGACATGTAACCTCGGACCACGTCATTTGTTACTTTATATGCTACGTTACAGTCAGACACACATATCTTCTATTATATAATATTTTACAGAGCAGAGCGCACGTGAGCAGGTGGTTGGGAAGTGGCGGCGAGTCATCGGAAGAGGAAAACGTTTTCATTTGGTGAACAGCACCCAACGGGGTGTATTTCAGTTGTCGTTTAAGCAGATGACGAATCTATACGTTCATATGTAGGTAATACAATAGGCACGAAATCGATGAACAACGAGGTCGCATACCATCGACGAGAGAATCGGTGAAATTGTATAATCAGCTGTTCAGCCGGCGCTTTTAGCGATGTCTTAGGTCTTCCTTCACGCGTAGTGGACATAAGGCAGCTGTTCAAAACGCTATTCTCGGAAAAGCAAAATCTTTATGTGAAGTCATCGACCGTCCATATAGGCACTTCTTTGGCAGATTAGCTTAATTGTATGCACTAGCATCGTCGCCTTCTTCTCTCGTAATGTATGGCTTTTTTCTAGGCGTCTAATGGCTGCTTCTCGAACGATAGTTACTAACACTCTGATAATTGTCCGCAGGACATTTCGACGTCGCTTCGGTGGATTTTGCTTCGTCGCTCCCATTTCATGACGGCACTTACCGGTAGACACATCAGTCCGCTTGCAGCGATCACAGCTCCAAAAAAGTAGAAGGTCAAATTGTAGGAACCAGAAAGGTCGTAGAGAAGACCTACAACAATATGACGAACATTGTTATAATGTGGATAAGAATACCTAGGCTTGCTTTTATGCAATGTAATATGGGTCACTCAGATACTTTAATTGAAGACAACTACCTTATGATTGTCCGGACAAACTGATCCTGTCGTATTTTAGCAAACGAGCTTTTTTTTCTCAGTAAGCAGGAGGACAGTTTTAGACCGCATGCAGAGTTGCGTTTGCAGGTAAATAAGCGTTTTCTGAGAATTGCTTAATCTAATCAGTGTACTATGTTAATATAATACGTTAGCCATGGCTTCGATTCGCGTTAAGGGTGAAAAAGCTTTTCTTATCCTACTTGGCACGATAGCGGTAGCGACTGTACCCGCGTGCAGAGTCCACCCACTTCCACGTATGAAACAACAATTGCGTGTCCGTAATTGTAATAACAAAACGTCGGTAGCGGCGGTCGTAGCCATCGTAAGAAATACGTCTTGCACAACTCGCCGTTCGTCCATAGCTTATTAATACAAATGACCGCGAGCCAATAGCCGATGGAGAGTAACACAGCATATAGTATTTCAAATGGGGCTGATATTTCCGCTCTTTGCAGCGATTCGACGAAAGGGTAAATTGGGCCCTATTTATGCCACAGGCCCTCTTTTAAATGACCTTGTGAACATCATAGTTCGGATGCGAGACAATTCAATACATAGCAAATAAAAGTTGAGTGTCATTTACGGCAAAAAGAAAACAACAAGTAATTCAAAAATGACCGCCCGGTAAATATAATCTAGCGCAGTGAAAGAAATTAACTTTATTAGATAAATTAGATTTTGTTCGAGTTATCTTTTCCAATATTTGTTAGATGAAGCTTTTATACCCTCGAGTAAGACAATGTTAAGAACACTTGGAATGATACGTAAATTTTTTACGATGAAAAAATTGCTCGTATGGTTTAAAATGGTAATAGAAGGTTCTTAGGCGCAGAATGTTTGGACATGGACTTTTCTGTTGCGTGTGAACCGTCTAAGCCCCTAAAGAAGTATTTTACCCTATACTCCCTACGAGCAAGCCTATATTTCTGCTGGGGCAAATTCCTGTTAGTCCATAAAACTTAAGTAGACATCTTATATGGATTGTGTACTTTGCTCAAGAACAGAAACAAAATATGGAAAATGCCATACGTTGTCAAGTACTGCTTGAGTAGATACAGGTACGTAGAGAATATGATTAACGTTGAGAAACGGCACAGGGTCTTGCAATGATTTGATTTGTAGATTGCTAAAAGGGGAAAGAAGCACGCTCAGCGAAAAGGTCAGGCGAGATTATGATGTTGAAAGCTATAAGATGTAAGTAAAAGATTGCTGTTACAAAATATCAGCATGTTTGAACTATTAGACACGCGTACCTGCGAATGGGCTTCCAATGAGGGATGCGACTCCCTGGAACAACAAAAGAAGTCCAAAAGCATTCGTCAGCTTTTCCAAACCGAAGAGCTCGACGACTATGATGGACCGCAAAGCTGCGAAACAGGCTGTAATCAACAATAAAGAAATTTTAGTGAATTAGCCATTGAACACAACTATGAATGAAGCGTTGACAAGGAATAGTAGCGAGAATTCAATAGCGTCTGTAGACGTGCGAGAGAGCCAGGTCTATGTTCGGGCGCGAATAAAAATAGCGACGCTTTTCCAAATCGAGAAATGAAAGCAATTACTAGGTAAGCATACTTTAAAAACGAAAAATTATTTTATTAAGTGATATAAGAGGACAAATTTAAATTCTCGCCTGTGTTCCTCTCGCCCGATCTCGTATTTTACGTCATTAAGCCCTTTCTCTCTCTCGCGCTTTTGGCCGCTTTGGATAGAAGTTAAGTTAGAATGGTATTGTCGCAAAAATACGTATCTTTAACAGAGATAGCAAGTGTGTCCTGAACTTGCCACATTTAAAACCACTTCTTTTGAGTACTTTGTGTCTCTGAAGCCTGTAATTATATAACATATAAATGTTTTGTAGATTATCAAGTTTTCATCGACAACGGGTTGACTAGTTACAACCTTACATAGTGTAGTCTCCTGCGAAAACTCTATTTTCACTATTACTATATAATCGAAGTGATGTAGCATCTACTCACCAATAGAAAAACCAAATATAGCAGCGTACACGCAGAGAAGGCCAAACGACTTCATGAGTAGGTTTGGTAGAAGAGCCGTCGCTATTCCGCCTCCTATAAGCGCCACATTATTAATCGCCAGAGCGTTTACTTTAGGCAAATCCGAAACCCAGCCACAGAAGACTCGACCTGCCGTGTTGGTTATCCCGATCACGGCGAGCAACACTACGGCCTTGTCCTACGTGGGTAGAAACGGAATTGGTATCATAGAAGATTAGTTCCTTTTCCAGTTAATGCCATTTGCTCTGGTTTCTTTATTGTACGTAAATAGACTGAGCTAAATGTCTGCGTTCCACAACAGGCGTTTGCTGTAAGTGTTGACGAGCACCCTACGTTCAATCTCCTGTTATTTAATATATATCTATATGCTGGTGTAAAATTGAAAACATTTAGAAGAAGCAGCAGCAGCAACAACTGCAGAGGATTTATATATGAGAATATTATACGTATTTTAGAATAATTTCCCAGACACGTTAACTGTGACATCTCTCATAGGGTACCTACTTTTTATAACTGAGCCGTACCCGGAAGGGTGTTACTAGAGAATCCTAACAACTTCTAGAATAAATTATTTCAATTGAAACTGACCTTTTCAACGCCCTTTGAGGTAGCAGCCTTGCAGAGGTAAAGAAAAGGAATAAAGAAACCCATCATAGTGAGAAATCCGGACAACGCCAAAATCCAGAAAGAGGGACTTTTCAAAAGGTTGAAGCTCAGCATTGATTTTAACGCGTCGATAAGACTCTGTGGGATACAGCCACACATCTGGAATAGACGGCAAATTTCAGTCAATGAATAGGCTCGGTCCATTCTGCGACTGTCTATTCTGTAGATCTGCGAAGAATATCTAGATATTGGGATTTTTACATATGTTCGAAAAGGATTTTTACAAATATACGCATTGATTGCACAAAGACAGTTGCGTTATTAAGCAGTTCCTGCCAGTCAATGATTCACGTCATTAAAGCTAGAGATAATTTGAATGCATGTGTGTCCTACCTTTTGCTGGTTATCATCGCCAAGTAGGGTGGGTATATGCAGAACGCTCGCGTGATAGTCATTGATATTTGTTTGCGACCGGTATTCAGGTATCCTTTGCAAGCTAGCTGAAAGAAACACATCCTTACGAAGCATCGGTTTGAGATCAGGCTGAGTTAAGCGTCGCTCTGTAGACAATGAAGCCAGTGAGAGGCCACGGGCCCGCAGTGCACCGTAATCGATACTCAGTTTACTCCGATGATGATACACGGATTTTCGGCTAGCTCCAATCATTTTCGCATTAGATCCCATCTTTGACGGAATTTCAAACAGATACGATAAAATACAGTGGTCAATGCACGATTGTCGACAAACTTTTAGCTAATATTTGATTTTTTTCCATCAATATAAATGGGATATATATATATATATATATATATATATATATATATATATATATAAGTAAGAACAACTCAGAGGAATGTAACTATCGCTTATGTACAATAGAGTTGCCTTTTATGTTAACCTCATAGTGTATGTACCAGTGTTCTGATAAATTTTTAAGCTTAGTTCAAAGTTAAAAATTGAACTTCAAAGAAGTCATTTGGCAGACGTTACTTATATATATAAAAAAAAAAAAAAAAAAAAAAAAAAAAAGAGTTTTATCACGTGCCAATATCTAACACAGTTAAGAGCACCTTGCGAAGTTCATGTTGTGATCCGACGGGAGTGGATCCCTTGTGAGAGGCTCCATCCATGCTATGTCTGTAGTCGGTATTTAGTTCAAAGTTCGATCGGAACTTTGCAGCAGCTATCGCCTGAAAGCGTAGTAGTAGTAGTAGTAGTAGTAGTAGTAGTATGGAAATCGTTGACGCAGGCAACTCTGACGATTCAGAAAGAAAAATTGCTCGGATCCTGCGGAGAAACTATCCATTGTGAACTAGACATCGTGACATTAACATTTACGTTCACTGAGCTAACAAAATTCTGTCGTATGATTTTCTTGTGGTGTAGAATCGCACAGGTGTTTTCAATTAAAATCAAGCTAGATACATTTAAACCTTATGCATCTGTTTTAGGTCCTAACAGAATTTATCGCATTTAATTAATACGAAGAAAGTAAAAGAACAAATTACGACTACTATAGGGGACCACTTACATGCAAAAACCAAATGACAGAAAATTGGGAAGGTCTCATCAATTCTACCTGAAAACTTCGCTTCGTTAACTACATGTCCTTCGATTATACGTGATCGATGTGCATGAAGCTGACCTTCAAGGGAAATCAAATTCTGCCTCAAAAGGAATAGGGTTCCCTTCGGGAAGATGTAACTACCCTTTCGATATCTATATCAATACTGGACAAATCCAGAGCCCTCTTCATAATCTGTTTATACGGTTCTCATCACAGTACGCATGCGTTACTAATCCAATCATACTATGTACGTTGAAGGTTAACTTTTCCTTGACCTATCAATCTATCTATTTTCGTGCTTTTCTTCCGAAAGTGCAAAACAAATATGTATACTAAACGTGCCTATGATGTGGACCTACGTAATTTGTGACATTTAATTGCATCGTTTAAATAAGGAGACAACTTGCGTTGCTTGAGGACGCTCGGAATTTCGTAGGGTTTCGAGAGCGTAATGAAGTTGCCTTATAGATTCTGCACTTTATACCAAATAACAAACAGGTTCAGTGTGTGTTGAGAAGGACAGATAGCTATAGTTTTTCTAGAATGTGACTTCAGCTCGATATAATTGAAGATGTTATTTTCTCTATGCTGTTACTATTTGTCCCGGTGATAGTTCTATACAGGTAGGGTGATTCGCGCAAGACGTTTTTCACAGAAATCTTTGTCACAAGGACGTCTCTCCACTGTGAGGACCCAACAAGACGAGTCAGCAGGAATAACATCGTATCTTTCAGCTGTCCTAGTAATAGGTGCTAGTCGAATCGAAGTTGACTCCGGAATCGGATTCTCTAACTTGAGAATCAAAAAAAAATTCTACTACCTAAAACCCAGTTTCGAAATTATTCGATATCTGGACTTTTTAGAAAAACTACCGCATTTGACCGCGTTGGTATTCGTGTAAAGGTAGTTGAATGTATCATTTCCCACAATTATACTTAATGCTAGATTCATTTAACTTATAAAAGCCGTTTTTCAGCTATAAGTTAGACACTGACTCCACAAACCTCGTTAACGACTAGGGATGGCGTAGATCCGTTCTGAGCGTTCTTCACATTTCCATTGGGGAAACTGGGCGTGCCGCTTTTCTCAGTATTCATATTGGTGTTATTGTTATTCAAATGTTTAGTTTCTTCAGTCGCGTCCTCATCATCCTGATTATCGGGCAGCTCAGCAGCATTGAGCGGTTTAAATAATGCCGTGATGAATGAGCAGGATAATGCCATACACGCTAGCACGTAGAGCGAGCTCTGCCAGCCGAGTTCGTTCACCAGCCAATTGGTAACAGGACCTAGTTTCCGCGGGAGGATAAGGATAATAATACAGATAATTTACATGCTATTGTTTAGCCTTGGTAACGATTTACGCTCCGATGGTTGGGTACACGTTCCCAAATCGACTTACATGTTTCAGCTTGATTCTTTTTTGTTCCTCACTATTCGGACATTTTTGTCTAACTTCGTTAACTTGAAAATGTTATCAGTACAAATGCAATTTTGCTAATTCGCCCTAAAACTTCGACGGATCTCAACGAAGAAACTGTCCAGTAGTTGCTTACCGAGAATGAAACCTCCCATTCCGGATCCACAAACTGCGATACCAGTCGCGAACGCACGTTTCTTCTCAAAGTAAAAGCTTATCGTGCATGCTGCTGGTAGGTAGATGAAACCAAAACCAATCCCTGTCATACAACCTGCAGTGAAATAAAGTTGACTGATGGTGCTCGCGCTTGCTGAAAGAGCGAGTCCAGCTGCAGCGAGAACTGAGCCCAAAATTGCGACCACTCGGCACCCTAGTGCGTTGGATAAGCCAGCCGCAATTGGACCTACAAAATGTACATATGTTTGCATAGAATTTGTAACACAGTAAACTTTGACTTTGAAAATCTGCTTCCGAACGGCGATCTCTTTTTTTTTTTTATAGCCAGCGACCTTTGCCATTGTTCCCGGACAGCATGCCAGATATTGCACTGGTTCTGCCCAGTGTCGTGCCTGGCTTGAATTTTTTTCGTCTGATAAGTACAGGGCAGGTAGATCTGACGTAAATAATGACTTTTGTCATACGATTGATTATGCTATCGAGAGTTGTATTTCTAGATTTACGCCTCGGTTCCTCTGTAGTAAGCGTCAAAAAGGAACTTGTGACCAAGCAGAGGTGCATACAAACGATTTGGAGCTGCTGATCGGGACAAAGGATTGTCTACTATGTTTGTGCCTTTGATATCAATAGATATTTTACTGGAAAGTCGAAATCCGTCAACCTTCAGATCCAAATTTAAGGCTTCTCATAAGTCATAACGGTGGGTAAGCAAACTCATTATCATTGCACTATCTTGATGGCAACATCATACGTTGGGCAATACAGACTGTCTGTTAGTCTAACAATCTGCAAAAAGATTTTAAATATACGGATTATATTTCAAGTGATTACGAAGGGTTATATTTTGATATATCTTTTAATTTGACTGCCTAATGCGTTTTATTACATATATGCTAAACGTAAAGTTGGCGCCTAAGCCGCGATTCGTTGCGCTTACCGACAAGAAGATACCATCCTGACATTATCGATGCTACCCAGGCCGTCTTCGATTTGCTACTGTTAAAGTGTTTTTCGAACTCTTCTAAAAAGCGACCCATGGAAAAGATAGTTCCGTCTACAACAACGAAACACAGGAAGGAGGTACACACGATCACCTAGACAAAAAGACAACGCTAAATCAGTAAGCCATCACGAGTAGCATCGAGATATAACAACTTTGTGGGTAACCAAGGGTACAATATTTATAACTAAATATTTTGGGCCGAACGAGCCTAGTATGGTTAAGTCTTAGTAAATTGTATTGCAGCAGCTACCTACAATTAAATTTAAACACGTTTCAACACCCTTGCGAGCGACGAAACATTCTGTGCGCCATTATTGGGCAACTCTGCTATAATAGCCAGTAAATATTTTTCGGTTCGCTTCCGGTTGTTGTCATTGTTGTTGTGACAAGGCCGGTCAGCATTACCTGCACATATAGACGGCGGGTACAAGATCCTATTCATCGCTCAGAGACTCGCAGTGCATACGAAATCTATGCGAATAGACATAGACCTATATCCGGTTGGTTTCGCAGTCTGAGGCAATCTTCGAATGGGTGATCAGGAAAAAAGGGGAAATATATTCGTTAAGTGGAGGGGGTGAAGGTTAGCGGCACCATCGCAAAGAAACGTGACTGGTTTTCTTTGCGAACAGACTGCCGCTTTGGGGAGTGATATCGCAGTACACTGAATTTCGTATGGATATCATGTACTGACCGTATTTTTGCTAGCAGCTTTAATGCCATATTAGCCGAACGAGTTATATACACATATATATATATATAGATATACCATTTATAGCATTCATTTAATTGCACTATATTGAGCTCTTCATTACTGATATTTCCACCATTTGCACTGGGCGGGCTTGGTAACTAACTAACATATATTGCCAAACCACCCGTATATGTTTATCAAACATTTCAACCAGGACCTGTACAAAACTTCTCCTCAGTACGTGTGCCTTTTGTCTACTAATTTAGAACTGTTCCCTTAAACGTTACATAGCAGGTTAGCTTTCGAAGGCACTTGGTGTAAACATTTCTGTTCGAAAGAAGTTCGACGTTTGGTTCAGCTAAATTGATAACATCGATTTGGATAACATGGATGGAGCAACAAACTCATTAAGTGTCTAAAATCGTCAAATATTAAAACGGATCAACCAATTTAGAAGTCTGGGGACATTTTTGACTATCATAAAGCCTGGACAGTTAGCTGTATATCGTTGATGAGTACCACGCTCAGTATTGTACGTTTCATGATGACTGGCAAAAATTAGGTAGGAAAAATTTAGGCTAAAATTATATTGTCGCTAGCTTCGGCTCTGGTTTGATGAAAACGGTCGTGCTCAGTTTCTTCGACACCCACTCCAAAGAATGATAGTCAATACAGGCTTATCGAACATCTTTTATTAGAAATAAACAACTTGTATGAAACTCTATCTAGGCCATGTAGGAAGAGGCCTCCATTAAATCGAACTCTCAGGTCCATGCTATTGGCAGGTAAATTTAAGATTAGTGTGACTGCAATAGAGCCATAAACATCAAAGGAATTCTCCATTGCAAGATATTCACACTTTTTGCGAAAGCTCGTAGACAGGCAACAGGCAATTTATCGTGCGCAACTGACAACAATGTAAGTGGTCTGAATTACACCGATACCAATGTGTTAAAAGAAGCAATAAGTTGCAAAATTAGAAATAGTAACACAAATTGGATTGAATATTTTACAGTGGTTTTCGTTTCGAAAATAGGGTCATGCCTTCGACATCAGAGCTGGTCGCCTCTTTTTTTTTTTTGGAAACACCATCCAAAATCGAGGAGTTCTGCGCTTAATGTAGCCGATTTTTTGTTGGAACTACATTGTGGGGTCGAGAAGTAGCATACGAAACCGCCAGGATCCTTGGCCGGAAAATAACCATGTTAATTTTATACTATACATTCAACAAGAATAACTTACTTGAAAGTGTGCATATTGCCGATTATAGCTATTCCTATGCCCAACCGAGAAACGTTGCTACAGTAAGAACCAACTAGTCCGTAGAGGCCAAAGCCGCGTACACACGAGTGCATCACCCTTAAAACTGCCTTTATTTGATTTGCTTCTATAGTGTGCTGTGCGACCCAGTTCCATTTGGAGAGCGGCACTTAATTCACTTTTATCTAAGTTATGTACCTAACTATAATGGCGAATAACAAGAGAATTGCTTTGCCTATATTTGCAACAGTTTTAGGCAGCTTCTTTGTTCTACTTCTCGAGAACAGGGCCCTTAGGGACAGCAGACGACACTCTAAAACACGACAAACATGCATCCAGTGAAAAAACAAGCCAGTTTCAAAGTATGCAAGCTAATAATAAAAACGGAATCCAATTAAGCCGACTTAAATATGCCTATTTTTTTTTTTTATCAACATTGACGCTATATTGTTTATACGAGCTTTCTGACTGATTCGGCCACAAATTTCAAGATTACCATCAAACTGTTGCTATTTCTCCTTGCAGACCGTTCGGGATCCAAAAATAGCTGCGAAGACCGCTTATTACACACTCACCCATCCGTATCCGCCGTCCGGCGCTGTGGTGACGTGAACGTCAACCATATCGTCATCGGCCACTCCATTTTCAGAGATCGCTGATAGGCTTTGGGTGGTTGATACACGAGAAGCTCTCTTCTCACTCATCTCGTCCTTTACTGCTTCTAAATCGACTGAATGAATAATAAATTGAGATAATTCGTTAGCTGTTGTATCACACTGCAATAGATTTAACATCGGTACAAGTGTAATTGAAAGATTCACTAGCACTTCGAATTTTTCGAGATTAAGGTCTATTTGCCTGTAAATCGCGACAGCAAAATTCCCGCCAGCAAAATTCCCGCCTATACTAACATTCTTGAATAGGTATTTTCAAATGTAGCGTATTAATTAATATGTTTGCAATACATTTCGCCTAAAGGGGAAGAGTCACGTTCTCTGATGTTTTTAAATGCGCATGGAAAAAAAAGTATGGGAAGTCATTTAGAGCTTAGTATTCACTATCACGTTTAGCTTGGTCCCAAGCTCCACAGCATCCGTTTGGGCTTTTCCTTTGAAACTGCACGGTATAAAATACGACATAACTACGTATTTGGGATAAAGAGACTTGGCCCATCTTAGAGATATTCTCTATAAATTAGTGCTTAAGGTTGAATGAATTCCAAAAATCAGCTTCGTTAAGGCCAGTTCTATGGGCTCGGTTCTTTAGACCACTCATAAGAGTGTCGACTGAGTGCGCCGACGACAAAGGCCAAGCACAGAGGCCATACAACCTGTTTCAAGAGATATTGCGGCCGATTGTACATCGCTAAGTAGTGGTGCTGATCATACGAGTAGGTACGAGAGGCGACGAGAGCGAACGTCAAAAGCGCGTTACAAAATTCCCCTGGTGACGAAGTTTATCTTCCTGCTTGGACAACTCGTTTTTCAATGTGACCGCTTGTTTTCTATTGATACGGTACGGATCATTTATCTTGCGTACATCTGGGTAGTTTTGCTCAATCTATTAACAATAAATATTTGGTCTCTGGTCTTTCTAAACAACATTGTAACAGACAATGTCCTCTTTAACTCTAAATCAATAGGTTGAAACTGAGAGACCGACTCTTTACATCAGTGGCAGCAAAAAATCCATCTAATTGCTAAATATAATAGTTTACAGAAACATTAATTATGCGAGATTATAGGGCATGCTGCGAATATATACATATATATCATTATAAACTGTAACATTGCCATGAGAGACACTCGCCAAGCATAAGTGGTAAGTTTAACAGGCAGATACTGCGGCTAATACATTGGCTTTTAAGAAGGTTGTTTATATTGTTTGTGTATTGTATAAGTTTGTTTGTACATTAACGTAGAAAACGTCTTCGTATTATTTGAGTTGTTTATGCAAGTTATCAAAAATAACAAGCGCAAATTTATTCACGCACGTAGAAAATATCCTAACTTTATGAACATAGAAATTTCTCTTTGTGTTTGCTGTGATACAAGGGCCTCTCAAAATTAACTTTTGCTATATATATATATATATATATATATATATATATATATATATATATATATAGAACCAAGCAGTTTCCGTAATTTGTTCTTTTGTGTGATAGAGAATAGTACCACATTTATCATCCAACCTCATGCATCTCCTTCTTGGTAATGTTGATCTGGAACACTTGTGGCTGTACGGTGCCATCCAATGTTATCTAGTCGCTTCTCTGAGTCTTGAGTGAGGTGACATAATTTCATCACTATAGGACTTCGATGGTTTCTGAGCAAAGAATTGCAACGAATGATTTTTACATCTCTCTATTGAAACTAAATTCACATGATTAAGATCGATTCGATAAAAGCCGATATGAGCCTATGTCCTGTTATAATCTTGCTAGCCATTGACAGTAGGGGTACAAATCAATCGTTTGCCAGGTGGCAATAGCTCATGATGTACGAGTCCCTTCTAATCTCGCTAAACACATATTACTACCTCTTTTGGCGTCTGTTCGAGCTTTGCTACAGATCGTAGAGAACACTTTCTTTTACACGTTACTGTTGTATGTTATCTACTTTTCTATCATTCATAATCAATCAACTTATAGAGGTGGTTCAATTTCATTGCGTTTTATAGAGTTTTGCAGGTGAAATTACAAGCGATTTAATTATTTCTCGTGAGTTCGTATAGCGGTAACCGTATAGTTATTTGGCAGTATCATGGTGATTCACATATCGGTCTCTCAATAACTTTTTTTTACGTATTCGATGGATTACTACAAGGAGCATCTCTTGCTTGAATTCTAGCAGAAGGCTGCTCTGTCCTAAGTACTTGCTGAACACCTTTATTACAGGCAGATCTGAACCTTAACATTTAAGCCATAATGCATTTTCGACAATTCAATATCTTCAACTATTCGATCTGATCTTTTCAATTATTTTGACTCGTTATCTAATAAAATTACTACACACTTTGTGAGATAATAACGATTGGCTCGTAACGAGGCACATTAAAACTAATACCATGTGTGGTGCCCATATAATTACCTATTCATCTATGTACACACTATTGGGATATTCATTCGTGTTGTAAAAGTAGGCACTCGTCAAACGAGGTCAACAGTTCTACTACGAGTACTGTTATTATTTTTACTGTTTATGGACGGATGCGTAGCATCCAATTATGTTAATTATCGGTAAACGGCAGCTTCGCTGACCACAGAGCGCATCAAGGTTCCTTTTGACTTTGTTTTAGCTGGAATCGTCTAGAAATGTCGAAGCTAAATGAACGTTCTTAGTCCGTTCGCGGTGAAAAGACAACATGGGGGACAGAAAGTGGAGAGCTAAATAAAGCTTTTAAATTAAAGTTGATTAACTGCTCTACAACAAAGTAGGAGCCGTTGGCGGGATTCAAATGTCTTTAGCAAAGTTGCTTGTTTTGTCATCAGTAGTGCAGTATTTTACTGTACACTCAAAACGCTGATAATCTCATATAGTAGTGAACGAGAAATTCATCTAGATGAGAAAATCGATGTCACAGTCACAATGAATGAAAAAAAAAAGTAACCTAACCGACAGTGCTTTTACAAGATCACAGATAGCGAACACTGATAGACAAAATTGCAGGTATACTGTAACGTACGGCAGAATGTGGCCTATGAAAAAAAAGAATGCATTTGCTCAGAGTGAGGCAAAAGTGAAGCTTGGCTTGGTCTATAGATCGGAGTGGACCCGAACATAGATGAGTAAAACATTCGGCAAAAAAATCGGTGTGTGACTCATGTTGGAATCTTTTTGCGAGCCCAAGTTCAGTTCAACCAGGAGATATTCTCGGAGAATGGGGGGCAGAAAGCTCATTTTTTTTGCTAGTCTGTTGACCTAGCTTTATTTTTTGGCCCTTGTCAGCACTAGGTATCGAACAGGCGCAAGGTTCGCTGAAATCAATAAACGGGACAATCGATGTGACCTCTATGTAGATATATAGGACATGGAACTCATAGCAACGCTTTTCGATAACCTGTTTAGCCAAATGAGACCACTATCATGATAATCATCAGCGTGTTTTATACTCTTCACGGACCTCATATGTTGAACCCCTCTTATTACTTTTGGCGCATTCACAAAAAATGTCCGTTTCAACTAACGCTGCAATTCCTGATAGGCTAAATCTTATTTTTCTCTATTTAAACAAAAAATGTACGTTTTGCCTAATCCGATGCTACTAAAAGTTGGCTAGAGCTCATCATCTCTTTTCTAATAGTTCAATGTCGACATTGCGAGCAATCCATTTTGAAAAATTCAACGGAATTTCTATGACAACCAAATGGGTCACACAGAATGATATAACGTAACCATGAATTGGTCTTGACTAACCGCAGTAAACAAATGCAAACGATTTGACAATAGATTTCGCAGAATTTCTGCGCACAGCATAAGAGATAAAGTAGTGGATAAGTGTTCCCCAACCTCTAGTAACGTATCGACCCACTTTCAGAGAAATCAACTCGACGCGACAGTTCTGCGGGGCGATTTAGGTCGGACAGGGTGGGATTAGCTTTTAAATACCTAACCCTTGTTCCCAATGAAATGCCTAATTTTCTATAATTTATTTGGCTGGTCTTGTTTTAGTGTACCGGCAGCTTGAATAGGGTGAAAAACATATTATGAGCCAACAATAAGCGCCGAATTCTACCAGGAAGTGCGGATGTAGGTAGTTGTTGGTGCATCTAACCCGTGTTACATTTAAAAAACTTTTCTAAAAAAGCTGCGTCGCACATCATTTCGCAAACTTTAAATTGTTTGTCTGGCATCTGTTATGAATTTTCTGATAAGAAGCTCGCGCTAAACAGTAGACTAACTTAACGCTTACCGAAATTGAACATCATATGAATAGTGGAAAGCAAAGTTATTTCGACCATCTTATCTTCTAAACGATTGCGTTTATCCGCATGGCATCATGAAATTTAAATTTTCGCGCCTTCTTTCTGTTGAAAAGGATACTCTACCAGGTCAACCCTCAGCCAGCTTTTCAAATAGAGGGACTTTTCAGCTTTACAATCCGCAATTTTTGATTCAAGTATAATGTAGAATATCATTTATTACCTAGGTATTGTGTAAAATACTGGTCACAGTCGACGACCCCGTCGGCTTGAAGGACCCATCTCGAAACGTTTAATTCAGTCATTTTCTTTTTCCAAAATTTCTTTCTAATTCTTCGGCCTTGTTTGCAATACAATTTGTCCTAAACAGAGTAGGTGAAAAGAAATTGCTTAATTTCTCATTATTCTATATAGGTGTTACTAATCATTTAGAGACGACTCCTTCCCTTGATAGCTCAGCTAATCATCATCTCGCGTTCCTGGCTGAACCCGATGAGGTCCGCAGTCAGGGAATCAGTCCAGGGAAAGACTATATATCTGCGTAGACGGGGAGAGAGTAAGACGAGGCATTCTTTTTGCGTTCGATTGAGGTGAGTTACTCGGGCCGGATGACAGACGTTAGTCGTAAGCCAGTGGCAGCTGCAACAGCAACTGTTATACTACTGCCTGTCCCGTTAGTCGCCAAACGGTCTCCTCGAGGGGCAAACAGCGATGGATGAAGAAGAAACTCAAGACGCAAATCGATCTCCGTCGATCGATCGATCGATCGAGTGGGCTGGTCTCTCGGCTCTCCTACGATCAAGCAACGTTTCACCATTATGACGAGCAGCCGTTAGAATGACACAGATACGATGAACGGTATAGCCCATCAGCATAATCAGCAACACTATTATCGCTCTTTTCAATTGTCATTCTTTTGGTTAGGGCCCGCGTGTAGCCTCGCTTTCATGCCGCTAACTGGCTTTCTGTTACTGAACACGATCACGGCCAGCAAGCCAACCACGTAGCAGAGGGTGCTTTAGCTGCAAACAACTCTCCGACCCAGTCCATTTATTGCAATAGCCATAATTATGGTGCTCATTAATATCAACTTCGATCAGAATGCACGTACATATCCATATGCGTATTAATACGGCACACAGGATGAAAAGGCGTCAACAGTTAAATCGAAAGGGTTAGCGGCTCTTCTCTTAGCAGTTTTCTCCTAGCAGAACTTGCAGTTATTGAGTGTACTAGTCGGCGACAATTGGGCCATAATATCCACTGGCTAGAAAAACATCAACGAACTGTCAAATAGAGAAATGGCGACTCTATTGTTCCCCTTTGAATGGTTGTTTTTTTGATCACCCGAACTTTATATTAATATTAATGCCTTTCTGGATACCTTGAGACCTCTAGAAATATACACAGAAATGTAAAGCAGTCTTACGTGTTATAACTCATGGCTTGTGCTGATAGTTACGTTTACTTGTTACTATTCGCTGATGAGCACTATATATCAGCAGTCTAAAGCGAACTTTCGATAGCTCAGCAAACGACATCTGTGGCTGGCAAAAGTAGGAAACGGACATATATCATTCCCTTGAATTAGGATGTAGTACATTACAAATCATTTCACTGGCGCCCGACACGGTTAACACAAGCAAAATGTCACCAATGATGAAAGCTTCAACGAGATAGCGAGAAAGCGTCTAAAGGAAAAATCGAAGACTTAATCTGCATGTCCCGTTAGTAGCGAGTATGTTTGCATACTAAATAGGTCGCAAAATAAACATGGCCAGAAATAACTAGATACGCAAAGCGAGCTAGCCTCAACATTAGGCTGATATAGTGATAGATTTACGGTAGGAAAGGGTGAATTAGTCCTGTCTAAGTAATGTTTAAAAAGCATTGGTACAAAGTTCTTATGTTTTGCAACGTATATTGATCAATATCTTTCGATTATGTTGAATTCTTGTTGAAGATTTTTCAGCCGCTGTTCACGGTCCGCCTAGCCGTTTACGAAATTAGTATATTCAACTAGGTGCAATACGGCATTCATGCAGAGTTATGAAAGAAAATAGGCAAATGTTTGATAGATGGCTTTCTGGGGCAGGCTGTCTCTGTGGCGTGGGAAACCTACTACAGTGTTTCGCAGGATAAGAAGTTAGCTATTTTCGCTATCAGATCGTCCGTCCACTTAACGGAACAAAAACCGGAACAATTGTGCTACACTATGTGGCGGAACAGAGCAGAGTAAAAGCTCGGACAAAACGAAGAGTATATAGTTGAAGAATATTACACATCCAGCGACCGTATTAGGGAAAAGCCAGCAGTAAATTTCGACGTTCCATTTGTGCATATTCAATAAAGATCAAAATGGATCGACCTTTTTTGCCTTTAGCGAACGCATTACGCAACAAGTGCTTAACTATTCCTTATCCTGGATGAGAAACGACCGACTCTATAAATGAGACATCGAGAAAGGAGCTCTTGGCAACGCCTTTTGCAATATGGCTATAACCATAACAGCTATACGTACAACTGTCTGCTATTTGTAGAATACGGCTATTTGACATAAGTGGCGGCAGCATCATACTAGTAAGCATCACAAGATAAGCAGAACACTGTTTACCCTGCAGGCCTACCCTCGATAATATGAGACCTCTTAAAACGTGACCTTGCAGAATAAGCCAACCTGGGTATTAGGTGCAAATAGGAAAAGGCGTCTGACTTTCGGTTGTTGTAACATGGAGCTCTAACCCTTCCCGACGCAAAGATTTAGGCACACAGGCCACAATGGAACTGAATTGTGTCACTTTTAGATAATACATAGTACTGGACTGGCAATATAAGTTCGGGCCCAGACAACATAGAATGCTAGTTCGGTTAGTACTCATTTTATACGGTAATTGTTTTCCTCTATAGTTTGCCATTGTGCTAGAGCTTCTGTAAATAGTTTAGGTAAAAAATACGACGCTCCATGACGTTGGAGATGCTACTGACGAGGCATAACAATAGTTCTATACTTTCTAGCGCTTTTTAGCTTCTTCTTTAAATGCATATTATTTGGTACTACTTTTCCATAAACATTTTTTTCTGATGCAATAATAACAATTCCAATACTGACACTTGTCACCAACGCGAGTAATCGGAAGAAACTGAGAATCAGCTGGTTAATTCACGCAGCTACTGTCTTATTAGGGTTCATTTGCGCGCTTCTGCGTTTTAAGTAAATATTTAGGACAGTCCTTATGATTGTGGTGCTAAAATAACAGCCCTTTCAATATCGCTATACGTGTATATTTATTTACCTTGTGGACATTTATATAGTTTATGATGGGCGATTCGTTGAAGATGTATCAGGGATTTGTGCAAGAAGCAGAACGTTATGGGTTTTCATTGACACTTATTATTTTGATACTTGACAGCTTTACGCGTTCAGTATAACGTTGGCTTACAGTTTGAGCAGTCCTTGCTAATTTCTTCGCTTAGATTAAGCAGAACGTTTCTCTTAGGGGCAATACTCCCTTCGAAAAGTCTAGCTGACTATGATTTTAAAAATCAAGTAATTGCTCGAAGAAACTCACAGTGTCTTAGTTGTGGCTATTCACATCTGGCTCTTTGTCCGTCGGATGGAACTGCGCCATATGGGCGCACGCCAGAACAACAGAGCCGGAAACATAAGAAAAATCCCGCTGCCGATCGTCTTAAAGGATTCAAAGCTTGCCCATCGATTAATCGTTTTGTTGATATAGAATAAAAATCAGAATGTTAAGTAAAATAGAAAGTCAAACATATACTGAGTTCTCACAATAAAATACTTTGAAATTAAGCTAGCGAATTGTCCAGCTAACTTAGCTAACTTGGACGGTACTGTTCACTTAGAGCTGGTTGGGCTTCGACGCTTGGAGCGGCTAAATCCGTTTCGGAGTGAAACGTTGGCGGCATAAAAGAGTTTGCTTACTTGCTATAGGGCATTCAAGCAAAAGCTTTTTGAAGTTTTTTTGCAGAAATGGCGATATCGAGACTTCTGTATAGAATAGTTAGCGAGATTAAAACACGTTAGTTAATTATTGCTTTAGCTCTTGTAATGCGTAACGGATTTCCGGGCCAGCAACAGCTTTGTTCTTGCTTCGAGCACCGATAAATCAACAAAGAAAAGGCCAAGCAATTAAATTAGTATAGCATTGTACTCTACGCAATGGACGGGTAATAATTAAGAGTCACAGTTTGAATCAGCGCAGATATATCCAGAGGTTGCGGTTGCATGGATGTTGTGTCCTTTACTCACAGCCGTCTGAATCGTATTTAAACTTGGGCGTTCTAAAGGATTATACCATTAAAAAAAAATGATATTGTCGAATGAGGAAAGACACACCGTAGGTTTGAGACGTTTTGCAGCGGGAAAAAACAACTATTTGTTGCTTAAAAATTAATTTTTCGAATAAATGTACCTCTTGATAGTCTGAAGCGCGATCTAAGTAACGACGTAACGAACATCAGCATAGCTCTAGCATGTATCTTATGGGAAATCGTCTTTCAACAACAGCAAATAAGAGGACAGAATCACAATATAAAACTGCTAAATTTGGATTTCGGATAATTATGTACAGTTCTTAAGAATCTTGACATAAAACACCGACGTATTCGAGGTGCGAAAATTGGATTTTTGGAGTTTCAACATGGACTTGATTCGATTTCCGGCGGAAAATGGCAATAGTAACTTTATCTTTGAGCACGATTTCCGGGGGATAAATTACTAGTTTCAACAGGCACAACGAAGAGGGTGCAAAAAAGACGACGTCAATAGAGCTAGCTCTTATTACCGTGCCACTTGTTGCTTGAACAGGCAGTAGTTCTTCACGAATCACTCTTTTCGAAATACGGTAGCTTAGTATGTAACGAAGTGGCAGCGGGTATTATTACGTAATTTAGAATTAAGCGTACAGATGCGTAGCTCTGGAGTTGCTTGACAGGGAATATGAGCTTCGTAAGTAAACCACCTTAACGTTCCGGTGACATCGAAACACAGTCGATGCTAAAAAAACAAAATAACACTGATAAAATCATACATAGGGCAAATATCATCAGCCGAACCCCCTAATTACAATTTTCAAACTTCCAACAAATAGCTATTGTGTTCATATATATGATTCTTGCAAATAGAGATTCGTTGATCAAAAGCTGCCGTCTAAGGGCATTCATTTTGTCCACCAAGTATACTATATATATCTCTTACTCTTCGTTCCAAGGGCTGTGTATTCAAAATTACTCTTTCAGGCAACGTACATCTCAGAATTTATAATCTTAGAAAATCGTACCCATTTGAATTGTTTTTAGTTAATATACAAAAATCAAGCCGGACGTGTATGCCTACAGAAACGATGGCTCTTTCTCTCTATCTAATGAGATCATAATTTTTCGTAGGAAATTCCGCATGTCTTTCCACCCGTTTTTTGATTTCTCCACAGTTACAGAGCTGTGTATGATCTAGACTAAATTGCATTAATTGGAACAGATGTATACTAATTAAGAACATATCTAGATATATTGTAGGTTACCAGTGAATGCCCCCTAACCCAGTTTTTCTGTTAATTAATATGCATTGGCCAAAATAAGTGGCGACGGTTGCAATGAATGATATCGTTTGCATGATATTATTAGTCACATGCTCCGTGCTTTATCAATAGCATTCAAAAGTTTCTGGCCTATTAGATCTTAACGCTTACGATAAACAACACCCTAAATAACCTACCAAATAAGGAAAATCATTAAAAATCTGGTTCTTAACTACCTGCATTAGCCGTGGCTACCTGCTTCGAAGTACCTACGACTACCTGCTTGAGACATCCTGGAGCATTACTGAGATATTCGTAATTCCCAAGCGTCACCATTGCATGAAATCATTCTTTAGCCTAGAATAAATTTCCTAGGTACCTGAAAGTGATCGACGAAATTTAGTTGCGCCTTTCCTAATGTTAAAATCACCACATGTTTTTACATTATTAATTTCTTCTTGAAAATGGTTTTCTAGGGACCCTCATGTAAGGGATTCGGTTCAAAGTCGTCCTTGTTGCAAGCAACGTACAAATAAGGACTGGTGGGATCTTGTTGCGTTGAATAATATTAATGTCTGCAAACGACGTGGGAAAGGTCCGACAGTGTCTCGTGTCGTATGTCATCAAAACCACTTATTATAAGTAAACAAATCCTTATATGTAACGGTTGAGGTAGAATGCCAAAATGAAGGCTAGCAAGGAACCCCTAAGCTTTCCGGATGACAGAAAGCCTATTATATCCAATTCGATAAAACGAGTTCCCCTATAGGCGATAGCACAGCTTGAAGTTTAGTCACCTGATTTTCTTTTTAATATATGAACGACGGGCCAACGCTGGGGTGAAGAATAGATTTCTTTGCTGAAGTAACACTCCGTCACGCCCTACGTTGAGTCGTGGTACGCGGCGGAAATAACTGTTGGTAATGTTACCAACATTGACGACACCGCTTAGCAGTTCGTTAAGTCCCTTGCGCACAATCGTTTATCTCGAAGATGTTTACTCAACACACGGTTGCTCATCGAAGAAATTTAACATTACAGTGTTTATTACAAACACCAAATTTCAATGAAATAACGGTGCACCAAAAAATCAGTACTGCACAGTATCACTCTTGTAAATGTGCATTTTCGGTCTACCTATTGCAAATAGACAAAGGCTTTAGTAAAAAAAAAACATCAGCCCCTGTAGCGTCGTGTGCTCTATGACAGATACAATACTTAGCTGTACTCGACTGCGTTCGACGCCGTTTGCGTACGCCTTGAGATCGGCCACACTCCCCTGAACGGTCAGCCCACTCTCTCCCCATTGTCTAGTTTGCTCTTCCTCTTTTCTTGCCATTAGCTGGTCCGCTGATCGCCCCTCCCCCTCGCGTGCGTTGAACGGTTAATTAAGATTGCCGCGAGAGCCGAAAACGGTGCAAATAGAGGCAAAAACAACCATTAAAAGGAGAGGTATCTTCAACATCCTGTCGATGCAGACGCTCGTAAAAAATGCGCGAGTGATAGAGAGTAGCATAAACTAGCCAAGTGCTTTTCGATATCCTGTCTGAGCAATAATAGCTTTGAACTTCTTTTCTCGTTCAATCCCGTTGATCCTTTCCTTGCCTCAAAATACTCTTTGATACATTAACGGACCTCTCGATCGTGGTGTAAATGTATGCGAAAGCCAAAACTCTAGACACATGACTCCTACGTGTAATACTTCTCTAGGAAAACTCCGAGATTTCTCTGTAAGGGTGTTTTCTCAGACTGGGCCAATTATCAATATTATTCGTTGGCTCTCAGAGTATTAGATTTTGGTCACCTGTTTTTCCGCAGATGTATTTTTTCGTTTATTATTTTTTAGCAGGCGAGTAAATAGATACCATCAAGACGCATTAACCCTTGAGTTCTAAGACAGCCGCCATGATAAAGGGTGAAGCGAGTTTACGACAAAGGCCATGTCATTCTTCTGCTAGAGGACTATTATTGTAGCACTTTTGTGTTGTATGGACCTCCATGCGCATAGTGTGAGGCGGAGATCTTTTGCTAAATACGTGTTCATCGTTAGTATTATTGGAAGTCGCATATATTTGACACATCAATGGGAAAATTCGGAAAATATACGCGTAGTATTTGCCGTTGGTACAGGCGGAAAAGCGACTGGCTTTATCGGAGACGGATCTCTAGTAAGCGATAATTCTGAAACTTCGTCACCCGCTGTGAACATGGCTCTGCGCATTACAGGACATAAAATAAAAAGAAAACAGGCACACAGGGACTGACAACCGGACCATATTAAAAAAAAACGTATGGCTTGTCTAATAGTTAGTTATTAATTAATAGTCGTTTAGATTATACGATTTCCTGTGCTCGACTTGCAACGATGTAGGGACTGGCTTTTAAACGCCATTATGAGACGGAAGTGCCTAATGTAAACAAGTCTAGCTAAACATTACAGGCACACGTGCTGCAACACAGATCGAAGGCTTATTAGGTTAGACTGTAAAAGGCACTGGCTAGTTGTGCCAGGTTGCCGAATGCTATTATTCTATGATGCTAGTAAAATTGAGGCCTCTGTCGTTCATGTACAGCCCCGTAATAGATCCTCAGACGATGATGGTGTCGTTACACTTAGCTGATTATTTAGGAGGTCGGTTCGACATCGGAAAGACAACATGGCAATACTTTGCCATTGTGTGAGCTGAAGAGATATAGAGACAATTTAATATCTGCAAGACGCTCTCGTAGTTGCTTGAAATACAGAACTATCTGTTCGATAGTTGCTTTTTGCAAACGAAATTTTCCTAATGGATTAATTCAACGATGCAGATCTTTATCGAAAGCGTGCTTCTTAATCAAAAAGCATCACACCATCGTAAATCATTGTGTGTTCATAACTTATCGCGGGGAAGGATTTTTATATTGACAATTGAAGACGAAGCGTACGCACCCTACTACTTTCACCTGTAGCCTACTCATAAAGTCACTACGTCAGAGCTGTGGTTTGTACGGCTAAACCTCGAGCAAAAAAGCCGCTGATCGCTGGTTTAGGTATCCCGTCGAGATATGTACACCGCAGTGCGTGTATGATGAAATAACAAAAAAAAAAAAAAAAATCAAGAACGTTTACTACACATTAATTTATTGGCGTCTTAGACTTTCCGAAGAGGAATGTCGACTCCATCGAAGTGGTGGCCTGGAAGACTAAGCCTTTGGTTGAACAAGGCCAAAGAGGAGAGGTTGTTGCGCTGCTAGATGACCCGTAAACACTTTGTGTGAATAATTTATTTTATATCGCCACTACTAGTAACCGACAATGATCTTGTCGATCAAATGAAACGCTTACTAATGTTTACATTTTAATGTAAACGTTTGTCAAGCTTTCGAGAGATACACATTCAATACACAGCATTTTTCTCTCAGTTCATGAAAATCAAGCTTGACAAATAACGTTCATAGATAAATGAGGGATGTCGTTTTCGTTCGAACGACGATAAAAAAAAAGGGTCCAGGTTGCCTTTGACGATATATTTATTATTCAGAGGTCGATATCGGAAACAGGTCCTAGGAAAACCGAAGGTCGGTTTCTTTTTATCAGTTGCACTGGTTCTTAATGTAAAGCATCCCTGCAAATTATCGCCATTGTATTGATAAAGGAACCGTGGAAAAATATTCTGCCGTTTTTTTTTTTTTTTTTAGTGTGAGTGTCAACACAACTTTCACTGCGTCTCGTAATTTATGTGGGTCGAAATTAGAACACCCTCCTCTATTTTTGGCATACACGTATCCCATTTTTATCTTTCTACACTTTGCCCTCATACGTGATGATGTGCTGTGATTAAGATTAGGTAAATTCCGCGAATGCTCTGCTGTGTGCTTCAAGGGTAGATGTAAACCCGCATGTTGGCAAGAGTTACCGCCAAATTCTAACTACTAATTTAAGTTCAACGTCGTATTTTTATCTCTAACAAGGCTGAAGTGCCCGTAAGAGTTGAGCGACGACTCGGTTTCTTTGAATTGTGTTATCCATTTTGATTATCGATCGAACGTTATACTGTTCACATTAATACCAAACGATAGCTTAACAATTTGAATACTTACAATGTATACAATAGATAACTGACAATCAATTGAGAGCGAGTCGTTGACTTATAGTAACCGTCCAAGCTTAGTCTAAATAAAACGGTTTTAAATAACTAATCATACTGAGTGTGAAATCTTGACCCAAATGGGCCAATCAAAATATTTTAGGGTAATTCTTACACAGTGTTACAACGGCCAACAATGTTAAACTCACCATTTTGCGTTGGATGGTGGTTCTCCCGGAGGGCAACCATGATCAATTTTCTCTCTGCGAAGACTTCTGTCTACCTTCGATATTTATTTTCACGTTGTTAAAACTATCTGATGATAAGTATAGCTAGAAGTTCCCCTGTTTCAGAAGCACTTTGTTAACGGTACTTAATAGCTACGAAAGGGAATGATTTTGTGTTGGTTTTCTACCATCGATGGCTCAGAACGCACGGTTTGATTAATTGGTGCATCGATTGGTTTGTTTGTACCGATATGAATATATTAAATATTATTGTACAGTACGCTTTTCTTTCACTATGACAACGTCTACACGTGTCCGATGCTGTCTAGTGCGATCTACACGAATAATTGATTGATTAAGCCATCAACGTCGGGTATCAGCAACGGGTAGTACCAACGACGTGTGCACGTAGGGACGTCCTCTGATACGGAAACACTTTTGAGTGTTGTTAGATCGCGTTTTTTCTCCGTGTCGTAGAAGCACGTTGAGAGCAGTATGCCTGCTGTGTGCGATCGATGCAAAATTGCGCTGGCCACAGCTTTCGTTTGGGAATAATGACGCGCCGTTCGCGAGGACATAGGAGGAACACCAAGAACTGACAACGAAGAGTTGCTAGGGGCGGTTTCTACACAGTTACTATTGCTGCTGCTGCTGCTACTGCTGCTGCTGTAGCTACCACTACGGGACTCCTCGACAGATGGCTGAACCGAAAAGGATTGCATCGGTGACGGATTCGAGCCAGCTCCGGTAAGTTTCAAGAGGCTCTCGGCTGCTCTAGTGGCGGTAGGAGCAACGCTGGTAGTCGGGCGACACTTTCCCCCAGCGTTTTCAAGAAGAGGTGCTCCCGAGTGCTGCTGATGCTGCTCCTGTAAACCCTCTCTGCTAGACGCCCTGGATAACTCCTAGATGATGCTGCTGGTGCTGCGGAAGACCACGATAGAAGTGGTGCCGGCGGCAGTAGTCTCAGCCCCTCCTGAAATGCCAACGGAACGTATAGAACTGAAACGACATAGACGATTGAACAAATACGGGACGCTGACTTGATCCATTGACCAGTCGGCTAGAGGGAAAGCAAAACAGTTACCGGTAGCAGCACAAAGTGGTTTAGCGGCGGTAAATGCCGCTATGAGCGTGGGTCTCACAATAATCCCAAAGGGAGATCTTGGTTGGTGTATGTGAGTCGTGTGCGGCGTATCTTAAACGACAGCTGCCGCTGCAGCGCGCTGCGTGATGATGATACGCTCTCACTGACCCCGGTGGTAGGCAAAGAGACGAAAAAGAAGTGCAAAAAATGACTGCATGACGCCGAAAGCGGGACCTACTGAGGGTGTTAGAAAAATCGAAGCGGATGCAGTGATGATGTTTCAATGACAAGAGCACCACCACTAGTAGTACGGCTAATCCATGTTTGTAAGCGACAAACAGCGTGTTTCGCTCTCTAACCCGTTCTTCAATCCTCCTGTTTGTTTTCCATCAAAATCATCATGTCCATTCATCTGCATAATAGTACTTTGGTCATATCGTAATATCTCAGTGTCCCATTCAATATGTCAATTGATCTACTACGATGAGGGTCAGAACGGCAATCCGAACTTACCAATAAGGTAACTAGCTGCTTTGACCCTACTTTGGGCGACAACATTGTTTCATTTGTAAACTGGAAACTTATGTAACGGTCGGCTTTGGACGTTGACTGAGATATAAACTAAAGTTTCAGATTGATGGACGGTGTACTGGAATGAAACTTTAGAGACAGGTAGTTCAGACGATGCAACCCGTCGCTGAAAAATTTTCACATAGAGGGAGAAGGAGATTATTTATTCCAGTTACGATCATACGACATGGCTCACAGCGTACAGCTTATGCCATTGGACAAAGTTATCAGAATAGTATTTCAACAAAACAATAAGCTCTGTGTCGTCGTTTTCTTTTCGGTTGATTGATTAGGTAAAGACGAGTTAGAGAGGGAAAAACCGTAGTAGTATATTCAGGCATTGTTCAAGGCCAAATACATTCACTATGTATTTCAACTACTAATTAGGCCTAGGTACTTCAACTATTAATTAACCCTAATATTTACAGTATGGCATAAGTCAGATCATGTAGGCAAATGTCATAATGAAAGGCCAGCTAAATGTTAAGGCCAACTGACTGACCCAATACGAAAAAAAAAAAACTTATAAATTGTCAGGATCGATCGTCATCTACAGAATTATTTGGTACGACTACATGTTAAAAGTTACATTGGATTTTCGCTTTTAGATTATCAGCGATAACTAGAGGATGTACCCGCTAATACACGGCCAAGCATTCACGATACTGAACCTGGAACATCCAAGAAGCCACATTGTAGATTTGCCGGCTGGATATTATGAAACACACATGGCCCTCTCCCGAAACTTATATTGTCTAGCCTAGAGCAGCTGCCTAAGATAGTGTTACTTTTTGTTCTCAGATGAACGGCAAGCATCGAATAAAAAATGCATCATACAAAGTGCATCAATGCTGCCTGTATCCCTGGATTGGTAGTACTGATCGAACGCCATCAAAACCTAGTATAATTGACAAGAAGTGCTTTTACTAGCGTTTTGTCGGCGACACCTGATGACTGCGGTTCTTCCCGCAAGGTTTTCCTTTCTTAAGGAGCCGGCGAGCTTCAGGACGGGCACTCAAGAGGATAACGATGCCGGCTTGACTTTTATGAGCGGCGACGAAGCGAGCGTAAATTGAGCCTCTCAGGTACACTTGATGTGTATGCTTTTAATACACAAACAAGAAATTCGAAGATACTTTTTTTCGGGTGATAGGCTAAGCATCTATGCATAGATCGTTAGGCATGACTAAGGCGTATTTCGTCATGCAGTTGGTGAACCATACCGATCAAATGAAATTGCAATTAAATGCTACATTCTGTATAATTTTCTTTTGAGGACTCATATAGTGCATTGACATGATAGTGATAAATAGGAACATTATCGTGATTTATGGCCTTGTCCCAATTTTTCCACAAGATCTTTGATCGAGTGTCGGAGTGCGTTCTTTTGTAGAGTAAATAATCATTATTGTATGAATTAGGAAATGGGTGAATTACTTCTAACTAGAAGTTCAGACAGAATCACCTCATACACAAGTTTAAGCCAGGTAATAGGTGCTTGTAACAAATGAAAAAAAATTAGGCTAACTTCGAATGGTCAGTTCAGTCTTTTGTTGTTTTTAGTAGAACAAATATCAAGTAACAAATTAGGTAGTGCACTTTGATTTCAGCGTTGTTTTTAACATGGCTTTGGGGAATACTCAAGAAGCACTTATCTAAGCTGTCTACGATGCAGATTTTGGGTCCATGACTTGGGTTTCGATAAGTCAAATAAAAATGAATATAAAATTCATGATAATGATGATAGTTGTTCTAGGAACTCTACAAAAGCTAACTGTCATCCCTATCGATCTGTCTCAGCTATGGGACTATTTATCATTCGGTAGTGTTAACCTATCTAAACCCGAACCGCATCACGAGATCGTGCGTTATTAATGGAATGGTCAGGGGCTATGCTTGGGGTTTAACTCGAATGGTTGGGGAGCCTAGGTTGTTCCACTTGACTTCTGTGTGCACGACTCAGTCGTATTTTATTGTGCATGTCAAGGTGCATGAGTCTTTAATAAGAAAATCTGTCTCTATTGTCTCAGAAGGAAGTCAGTGAAAACCCACTTCAGGGTCGATTCAATGCTAAACGTACCGACATTTCTTATGTACTGTCTCCTAGCCGCGGCCGATCGAATAGTTACCGTTTTTTAAAATTAGTTATAGATTTTTTTTATAAAGCTCGATAGCAATGTAAAAATGTTTAGATAAGTACCCTTCTAAAAAATTCGGAGAGATAATTAGTGAAGCTAGTGTTAAAACGGTTCAGTGGCCAACATTACTTGAGTTGCGTATACCTTCCTAACTTTATCCCTTGGGAATGGGCAAACTATTAGACTAAAAGAATACAATTCCAACAATGCAATAGAAAACATAATACAATATAGCGTGATGCAGTAATTTTCGATAATAAAAAAATGTCAGATTATTTCTATAGGCTATGACGTTTTTCTTGTTTTGTAATAACCACATCGTATTTTTGGTCTTAAGTGTTCATATAAAGAAAAGCATGCCTTTTCGAAATGCATTGTCAAAATATAAAACTCAACAAAAAAAAAAAGAGGTTTTCGCATTATTAAAAACATTTATGAGTAGCATCCAAAAATTATTATTATTACTATGAGGTGTTTCTTTCTTCAACACAAATTCTGTGAAGCAGCTTTGCTTCATTCATTAACTAGATTCTCGAGACCGAATCGTTTACGCTGCTCAAGAAAACTCAAAAGAAACACTTTTAGCATTTGTACTCAAGGAAGCACCAACTTAAAAAACATAATCGTCAGACACTGACGACAGACTTGTGAGCTTTTGCTTGGGATCTTGGATAAAACGGTTGGAGCCAAATAGAACTCCGCACAGATGGCCTCGAGCCGTTTTTCCAGAAGCGGAAAAGAGCGAGTGTATTTGTCCAAATTACGTCTCTATATCCTCACAAACTAACTGTCAACCTGTGAAAGTATGAACAATGCAGGTGTAATTCTCCTATGGGAAAAAACGTAAACTTACACCAATACTCACAGATACATAGGCCACCTTAGTGCTGCCCGGCTCGTCGTTGTGTATAACTTGTTCCGCATGATAAAACATGGATATACTCGCGGAAGTCCGAGTTAGTAGATCACATACTAAATAAACAATTTTATTCAGAGGTAAAACTATAACCAAATTTTCTTGAAGGACGTACTTCTCGTTAAAACTTTGTATTTCACTAGTACTTGTCAGAGTACGTATACTATCGCTAGCTTTCACTGGCAGGAGCACAAAGAGCGCCGCGCATTTGCATCGTTCCGCCAGCAATAACAATAGTGCCATTAAAAACCACTATCGGCTATCGCGAACATCGGTTTATAACATTGACCTGACGGCGACGACATCCACCGTCCCTCTATCTTACGGTTGTAATTGAGGATAGAAATATTCTTCAGGCTAAAATGCTTCATTTACTACTGTTCATCCTTCGACTATTCGAAGTTATTCGACGGTTTGTTATACATAACTAGATATATGAATGTACATTACTACAGATATGAAAGCCAACTAAATTATTCTCGTTATACAAACTTTTTCCTATCGTTTAAAAATTTTCTCATCGTTTTCGTTTGGAACAGGATTTCCCCTAAGGAAAGACAATTCTGTGCTTTCCTTTTTTATGTCTGGCGACTTATTAACCGATCGGCAAATAAACCAGTGACACCCGTTCCACTGTTAAGTTGATCCCATTTCTTAACAACAAAAATTACGTCGTGCAATTATCAGAAAAGTGTCGATGCGACCGTAGCTGAGATCAGGAGAGGTCAGTCATCAGGGAAAATTTTGTCATCTTCGAACAGACTTACATGTATGCGGATCTAAAGATGAATCTACTTGGGTGCACAGTAGCCCATCGTCAAGATGAAGCGAACTTGAGAGATAGAGCCCTTAACGTCGCATTGCATGCTATAGCAAATCGAAATTCTAATATTCACTGATAAGGCGTTAAAAGCTGGCTAGAAAGGCCGCGAACCCAAAGGACTAAGTTTACGGTACTCAGTTCACAACGATAACTGCTGTGCTCGTCGTCCTAGATAACTTTAAAGTTCCTGGCAAGAATACGCTAGCTGTTATTGAACCACGTGAAGCATAGCCGAACAAAATTTTGACTGTTCCTATTTAGTCTATTACGTCAGCAGGAATGAACTCGTTCGTGTGATGACCTACCTTGAGTAGAGCTAAAGCTTTTGGCTCTGAGCATAGGGTAACTTAGCTATTTTATTTATACCTAATAAACGCTATCGGAATAAAGTGAAGCAGGATGGCCTAAGTACAAAGTAGTTAGCTCCCAATACATTAGCCTCCTTTGGACCCTTACCGATTCTGCGCAAATTGAGTACCATGCTGCTAGCGATCCCATGTACAAGAGCTTTTTTATTAGATATTAATGTTAGTGCTACTATGTCAGACCGTTGCAGCCATTGACACGCACGGTACGAACTTCATGAATTTACCTCAGCGTAAATGTGTCACGTATGCATTTGACTCACCTTACACTATATGACTACTGATAAGGATATAATACGGCATTTGTTGATTCCTTACTTGGTCTCTAAAACTTTTCGACGGCTGTTTTTCCAACATCAGCCTTTGGGCATTCTGGCACTGACGAGAGTCCGGTCAATCCATCTTGTGCGACTGCTCATTAATACTGTTGGCAACACAACACATTCTATCATTATCAGAGCATGTATTAAGAAGACATTCGTCATTTCTCGATAACGTTGGCTGTTCTAGTGAAATCAGTGTCTTGTCTCCTCATTAGTACTATGCATTATGGACCGTCACAGCAGCCGCCAATTTAACAAGCGTAATTGACATATGGTAAGTGGGTCTATATGATCATTCTACAAAAGTATTTTATATAGCGATACTACCGAGGGACGCAAATTGATTTACGGCTTTTATGTATAAGTCGATTAGATACGCTGAGTTCTCCTCAGTTCTTTGTCATAGCTACAGCATAAACATGGCACATACAGTAGAATAGGTAACTCTATTATTATCACTAAAATCATCATCGTTATTATGGTAATAATATTTATTTTCATATAGAGGAAATTGCCCTTAGCGGCACGGTTGGTCTTTGGGAAGGGGCTTCTATTTGTCAAGTACGTATAATTACGTTAATACATGTACAATACGTAGGTGTAAAATTTTTCTGATCGGTTTCAAGGAGCGCAGTCCAACTGTTCACGCATACACCGATACCTGTTTTATTAGATTTCTCTACCTAGATCCGTGCTATCCATGACGAATAATCAAGAGACCTGTTGGGTGAAGAAGGAAGCCTTTCCCGAAGGTGTCAAGGTCGGCTAATTAAATAGACGGACAAACGGCAAACAAATGCAGCTCTTTTTCTATCCTGATTATGCGCACAGCCTACGAAACTCTTTTTTCGATGCCGGTAGTAGGAGGGCAAAGAATGAGATGTTATCACCCAGTTTTCATCGTATATTATAAAGTCGTGATATTGAACCAGTGTAAAGTTATGTATTCTAACTACGTACGGCCCTTAGAAAACCAAACGTATCTATGCATATGGCTTTCACCCTTTCATTAGATATCTAACTAGGTCCTCTTTGCTTTTGACTACAAATAAGTTACAGAGATATAACAGATGCGATCGTAACTGTTCGCAGTTGGAAAGATATTAACAAGATGTGTACGTGGGGACCCTGCAAGAGATTTGCTTCTGTACATGTCCACCCGGTACAATCGAATGCTGAAATAACGTGAGATAGTTAGTGTGGATAGCGTTAGAAATAGGCAGTTGTTTTTTAAGACGAACCCAAAGTTAGGGGATGCCGTATGTTCAACTACTGATAGCCTACCTTTCAAGTAATCAGTGAACAAATTTATGTCCGCGTTGAATATTTGCTAGCTTGTCGTATGTTATGGCTGTTAGTGAGATCTTTATCGCCATCGAAATCCTTCTGCGGTACCCCGCTTATGTGTCTTGAACGAACGAACGCTTACGATACACTAAAACTATTCTACAGATATCTAGCTATTGCCAGTCAGCATGAAGATGATGAAGTCCGCTAATCATTAACCAGCCAGCCAGCCAGCTAGTCTATTAATCAGCACTTAGTTAACGGTGGTCATCATCTGCTATTAGTGCTAGTTCAAGGCCAGTTTCGTATGCGTACGTTTTGCTACGGCCTATTTCCTTGACGGTACGCAAGTAACTGAATGAGGAAAACTGCGCTGTTTATCGTCGTTGTAGGAACGTTTTCGCGACAATGTACACTGCACACGTAGGCCGAGAATATATATAGTCGCCATCGAAGGGAACGGCACAGTTAAGATACTTTGTACCAATCTGCCTAATGTAAAGATGTTTCTTTGCAGATCCCACAAAGGCTTCACCTCTTGGCTTGTTTATACATTTAAAATCGATTAAAGCTTTTTAGACGTAGTCGATCAAATGATTTCCTTAGTTGCACAACGCGTACGACACCTTTTGTATCCCACTGATTTTCACTCCTGCAGCTATTACCGTCAGGGTTTCAAATTGTTCAGGCAGTAACTCTGATCTGATTTCCAATCGCCAACATGCAACCCAACAGCGCTCCGTGTTCATAAGTAAATGTCATTAAAAAGTCTATCCAGCACTTTAGTATCTCATGTTTGCTCATTATTTGAGATTGATTCCTTGTTACATAATATATTCCTATGGTGTATAAGCTTATCTTTAGAGAAATTTCCGTTAGCCTTTAAACGATAAGGCCTCAAACGTGAGACAACTGTGTGAAAATCGCTATGGTCGAAATAATGACAAAACGGTTCAGTGTGGCAGATATTAAAATTCTAATGATAAGTTCTTTAAATGGTCATTTTTGTAATTTCCAATTAGTAGCAAATCATTTATTTCCCAACTTCTAAACTTCCTCTCCATTTTACTGTTATACTGCTCTCCGCGTTTCAACTCCTTACGTCAACTTTTACAACGAGCACACTATAAATCCGCTAAAACACATATAACCTAGAATAAAAATTAACCTCAATCGACTTCAAGTCTTTTATTTTGACCTCTTTTTTACTCTCTCTCTTTAATCGTCACTATGTATAATGACGATTAAAGAGACAGTAAAAAAGATATATATATAGGTACCTTTATGAAGTTTATTAACCTAGGGTATGCCATAAATGACCGTATTTTTTTTTTGATTAATTGCGATTATTTATATATAGTGAATTAATTTTTTTTTTGTAATATGTCTAAGCAAATTCTTGAGGTGCTCGATGATAATTCATTAATTATGAAAGAAGAATATGTTTTCTCCTTTCCAGAATTTCCCATTATCCTATATCAGTGGATACTTCTATATAGTATACGTATCATCATATATATCATTGCTGTTGTATGTATATATATATGTATAACTTTATTCACATAGAATGTGTAACAGATATTTTATTATTTATATTTAATATATAATTATTCCATCGTTGTTGACGGCTGCTGGTAAATTTCGCGTCTCACAAACTGGCCGAATGCAACCGACCGCGATCGAACACATTAGCTTGTGTCATACTTTTTTAAATGGACGCACCTTTGTTAAATCGTTTTTAAAGCCTTTTTTTTTTACTAGGGTAATTTTACTACTCGCAGTCAGCTTGCCAAATAGTAAGATAATTCTTGTTGTGTAAAAAAATAAAATAAAAATCAACTAAATTTAATGTTAGCTGGCTAATGCTGCGACATGACTATTGAGACATAGTACCGTTAATACGGAATAAATGTAAACCGTAAGGTGCTCAAGCTAACACCACTTTACCTATTATTGCACGTATCGGAACAGACAATATGCGTGTGCCTGATAGCTCAGTCGAGACAAATCAATAGTATTTGTCAGCCATATTAATGAGGACACGCCAGTGATCCTCTGTGAATGAATGAATAAGTGTGACTGTGCTTTTATTTCATTTTTCCGTATTGTAACGTGTATAGTGTTTGTCGTGTAGGACAAGAGGAATAGCATGTGTGTGCGCGAGCAACTCCAAGGCCTACTTGGCGGAGGTGATAATGAGCACAAACTCTTGGTAGTTAATCTTGCCATCGCCGTCCAGATCGGCCTCTCGAATCATATCCTCAACATCATCGTCACTTAATTTCTCGCCGAGGTTGTTCATGACGACACTGAGCTCGTCCCGCGAGATGAATCCGTCACCGTCTCGATCGAACACACGGAACGCCTCCCGGAGTTCTTCCTCCGAGTCTGCCTCCTTCATCTTGCGAGACATCATCATCAAAAACTCGTTGAACTCGATTGTACCTACAAGAGTCCCCCAAAAACATAGAACAAATATATGTAGAAGATTTATCATTCTGACAACGACTAGAAACGATATTGTGAATAGGTATTATAACAGCTCAATGTATTTCATTAATATAGCAGGTCCCTTTCCCTCTTACCTTCCTTGTTTTTCTCGCTTCTATTTATAGACCATTTAAAATGCTTTCTGTCCTCTATAAGTAACTTATCATTACGCAGTAAAGAAGATTTTACCTTGCGTTTCAACTTCAAAGACGGATCTTCCTGGTGATAAAGGTGCTCCGAGTCTATTTGCTTTCAGCCGGCATTGACTAACTGCCGAAGCAGCCCGGCATTCATGTACCGTGTACAGCGGAAACTCTAGAACTAAGAGGAGGGCTCAAAAGACTTCGCTAAGTTCAAAAATGGAATTTTAAATTTAAAGGAGGTCTTCTTCCCTCCGAAATCGACCTGGATCTTCGATCGCAAACAACTCGTTAACTGACTTAGGGAGAAAGCTGCGTCTTAAATGTATGAAATTTTACTATAAATTATGAGCCTGGATGCGCAACCCATTGGGTAACGTGCATAAGAAAGCACGGTTTCTTAGTAATCCTCGACATTACGTGCGACGCCATGCAAGCACAATACGTTTCAATATAGAATTGTTACAGGTAACAAAGAGTGACACGTTTATGCAAAATGAAGAAAATCGTAATTTACATGCTATACTTGAGCCTTCGTGCATGGTTTTAGACGGGTGGCTCGTTACCCACTACGCCATCGGGGGAACATATGAAAGTAAGGAAAAAATGGGCAGTTTCGGAAAACATGTCTAGGTGAAGAGCTAGGTCAGATCTCCAGCTCAGAAAGAGGCAGAATTTGCACTTGATATTTATACACTAAAAAAATACGAAAAATGAGACGACCAACAATAATGTGCCCATGGTCTAGTGTTATTAATTGAATGAGGATGACTTCGCATATTTCAAGTCGTTTTGCAGGATCTTGAGTCGGAGCTTATTTGAATCTGCCTCGTGCAGAAAGATTACCACATTTCCCAATTACTGACAAATCGAATTCGTTTGACAGCGGAAAAAGTCGCAAAACAACGGACAAGTTAGCATCCAACTTGAACAGTTCTTGCGAAATAAATAACTTGGTTAAGAAATGGCGACGGCGAGTAAATAGTACATTTAATTATGGCCAGAGTCAATTTTTTTATTTAGGAAAAAGTTAATCAACTTCAAAATTTCTCTAACATGATGGCTTTGTCAGGCAGGTATCAGTTATATTGTAGATATATTTAGATAGATCAGACTGTGATATTACGCTTCGGGGTCAAATACTTGAGTCAATCGGACAGAACAGCTAAATCATTACGCTAATTTCGTCTGGTAAGACCAAAGCCATGCAGTATCTGCCATAGAGATCGCAGTGAAAGATCGATCACCAAGAGCCAGAGAATGGCTTCTGGCCTTTAGATAGGCGTTGTGAAGGTCCTAATTGATTTTGGATCAAGCGCGAGAGTGAAATAAGAGGCAAGAATTTTAAGAATATATACTGCCTCGGAAATTTCAAACAAAAGCATTACTTTAACACTTGTTTTGTGGACGTCTCTTTTTTCTACATGGATTATTCTAATAGTAACTGTTCCTTTAGATGATCCTAATCTTAATTACTCATAACTAATTTTACGTTATTTCAACTGCTTAGTTTTCAAGGGACTTATATAAGCCCGTAAACGGTTTATACCGTCGCAAGAAATCGGGACATCCAAACAGGTAAGTGCCCGTCATTCTGAATATATGATTTGATTGATCTTTACATCTCATTGGAAAGGTATAGATGGTCTATCGAGTGAACTTTTCAGGTGCCGTTATTTTTTTTTCTTTCTTTCGTGCAGTATTTTATTTCCGCTTATTACGGGACTGGAAAAGTATACGAATGAATCAACTCACTTTTTCCAGCAGCGTCCATCTTTGGCACAATATTAGTTTATTATTAAAAGTTATTAATCTGACACGTGTGCTAGCTTTCATTAACCGCTCCCGTATCAAATGTTTTTAACTTATTTTATGTAACTCTATGGGATAAACCTTGATCAGAATTAGTAGAAAGAGATAAGTCTTTTGTATGCATCATCGAATGACCATAAATGCATACTTCCTACTTAGTTTTATCATAGTTTTTCAGCGCGCAACAAACATAATTTTGTTACTGATTCAATTTGAGCACGAAGAAATTAGGCGCTTCTTTGCTATATTGTTGAAACGTAGCGCCAGTTTATAACTGTTGTATAAATATTTTTCAATTTCTTCAAGGGACGCTGCGGCCGGTATGTGCATAAGTGTCACAGTCTAGCAAGATGTTCCCGCTAGAATGCGCTTTAAAGCCCATCTTTTATATCGTCTACAATAAGCGCTATGCAACAAAGTTATAATACTAACCATTGCCGTCCTGGTCAACCATGGTAACCATTTTCTTGAGCTCTTGCTCCGTAGGTCGCTGGCCAAGCGATCGCATGACGACGCCTAGTTCGGCGGCCGTAATCATTCCATCGGCGTCCTTGTCAAACAAAAGAAAGGCCTCTTTAAATTCAGCCACCTGTTCCTCCGGCAGGCCAAATGTTTCCGTTGCCTACGAATGATGAATAAATAAGCCAATTGTAGCTGAAACTGATTACGGAATACTACATATGACTAACAGTTTCATAGACCTATCCTCAACAACCAAATATATAGTCAAATTTCCTCCTATCTTTCTTATTTTGTTTAATTTGGAGTTTCGTTATTATAAAATAATGCGGATCATTGCCTAAAGATGGTGAGAATTATTTCAGAGCGCATGCGCGTAGTTTATCTTTTACGTGACGAGAAAAATACCACTTTGTGGGACGAGTGTCATGGATAAAGGTTTGCTAACGAACACAGTGCGTACGTAACACTTTATTTTACAAAAGAAGAAAACAATTATTTGTTTTCAATTGAGGTAGTCGCAGCCATAGTACAGATTAGCTATTTAATCAGGCCAGTTACTAGCTAAGTAACTTATTCAGAGTTCAAAAATGTTTATGAAAAAGTGTCGTGTTGTTTAAGTCATGAACATTAAATGATGCCGTTTTTACTCAGGATCTCTCTAAACCGCTTCGAGCCATCGACGTACTCACCTCGGCACGCAACAGCCCACGGCGTTTGTGATTGTCACAATTAAATTAATTTTCCACATACGACTAATCGTTTAGTAGTTCGATCGTTTTGTAATTATCAAATAAACAGGCCATTTTGTTGTTTCACTTTGCCTACATGGCGTGGATTAGGCCGACCGAAATTACGTGGGGAAGCAAGGCTTTCTTTCAGCGACACTCGGACCTCGACAAGGTTGGGTGATTCGCAGCTGATCACAATCGCGCTTCCTCTGTCTGTACGCTATTTTACTCAACGAAGCCGTTTAGCACGGCCTATTCGATGTCTATCGAAATCTAAGAATGCTTCCATTTTATGAAATTGATCCTGTATGAATATGTCTGCCAGGTCATGCTTGCGGGTGCAAGTAGGCTATGTGTGCTGCCTGCTAATCCTGGGAACATGTTGTGGTGTAGGTGGTAGGCTTGAACCCGGGCACAGACACAGTTGGTTTCGTCCTGGGAGTTAGCCGTCCGATGGAATATCTTACGGCGATACCAGACGTAATGCTCGAAACATAAAAGTCTTGTGCGTTACTTAACGATGCGCATTCGGACGCAAAAGTTGATGTACTTATAGCATGTTGGTAAACGCTTCGCGGAGTTTTCCGAATCCGAGCTAATTCAGCTTTTCTTCTTCCTGTTTCTCCGTAAGTTTTAAAAAGTTCCATGTCGGCGACAGCGACCCTTACTCTGATACAAGCCACTGTCTGAAGTAGTAATTTCTTATATGCGCATATAATTAGTAATCAGATTAGTTATTCTTAGACAATCTGCGATGTAGATATACGTCGTCAACGAAATGTGCCGTAAATTATAAACAACCGTGCTTATATTTCAAAACGAAGCAGAGAAACGCGTACGCAAGTTAGCCTTATTCTCGCGTAGTCGTAAAGCCTAAAATGACATAATAAGCAGTAGCCGTTCTCAAGCGGCCGGGTACGTTCTTAAGCAGGCGTTTTCGTCGTGAAGACCTTCGATGCAAACGGTTCATCAGCTACAGAACATAGTTAAAGGCTTTCTTTGCTGATAAAACTCTAATATCATATAGCGTAACGGCCAGGCGACTTGGCTAGCGTCACGTATATTTTCCAGGTTTGGTCGAATTGGTTCATTGGCAATTCTATATTCGTTGAAGTATGCTTTGGATGACTTCTTTGCGCCATAGTAGAGCCATTATCATTGTTCATCGCTTGCTTCCTTGGTATAGTAAGCATAATTATAAGTTAATTGCGGGCATTCCTCCATTTCCAATGCTAGCCGTGGCCCACATCTGCTGATGTCCCCATACATTGACCCCAATCGTCGTCGAGACCAAATAAAAACCTTGGCTTTCATCTTTTTATAACACGACAGATGATTTACGTGACTCATGTGCAATCTACTCTTGGAAATAGATCTATATAATAAAAGAAGAGAACTGTGTCGCCTTAAGGATACTGGCTGCCTGGATTTGTTCTATGTTGTATTATACGGACAGGTGCGAATTGAGCAAAGATGTTTCTAAATTTAGACAAGCGCGCAAATTTTACTTCATTCATTTGATTTGCCCTTGGCAAAAAGAATTAGTATTTTGTTTTTAGTGTAAAGGTTCTACGCGTTGTTGCCTGTGGAAACGGAACGATATCCCGAGGTGTTCGCTTCCGAACCTATAGAGCAAAAAGCCGTCCGTTAAATAGCAGATACCAACATATCTGTGAACTGGACCGCCCCCTGTAATTGAGATTAAATTCTCGTGTAATACGCAGTCCGTTCCTTTAATTTCGGTATAATACAGGCTGGCCAAATTCACTATCGTTGAACACAGTTTTCTAACGAGAAATAAATTTAGCTCCCAAGCCAAGGGTCTCGCAATATATTACCTATTTCTAATAATCTTGTCGTGAACTAATTCACTATCGTTATTCTATATTAGAGCTCGATTATCTACATTGTTTGCTTCCGGCTCGTAAAGTTTGTGAAGAGTACGCCTCGTATAGTGAATTTACGCTAATGAACTTCAATTAATTATCTCGTGCATTTGAATCCGCCAAACGACTTCGCCAGTGATTTTGTTCCAATGCCGTACCACTGTCTCGTAACGTTTCAGTAACAGGGTTGGTCGAAGCTGCGCAGTAAAATTAATGAAATCACTCTGGAAACGAAAATTTGGCATAGCAAACATCCGCTGACAGACCTTGAAGGTTCGAACAAGAATAGGTTCGAATTCGCTCTCGTCATCCGCCCCTCTGTCATGAATTCGTGATGGTGCACGAGTGCAGAGCGACCTGCACTAATTCGAAATTGAGACGATTTATTCGCAGCTTTCTGCTGTGCACGTCAGCCAACCCAGAAAGAGTTGGGCTAATCTTTACACACGCACACAGTGCAGGAATCAAGTGTTGTTGATAAACGAGGCTCCGACTAATAACAACTGGGAGAGCGTGTATAAGAATTAACTAGTCCAGCTGGATCTGGATCGTACACCAAACGAACGGTTAGAATGGCTTCTTCCGATTGTGATTATAGAGAATTCTGCATAATTTGATATTACTAGTATTTCTTAGGTGCATCTACCTGGCCTACGTCCGTGCTTCGCAGAGCATTCTCGATACTACGAAGCGATCGTATTATCACGAAGTATAGATCTAATGGAAAAACAATTATGTGTAGCAAAATTACTTCGTCTAAAACAACATTGAAATACTATAAGCGTTCGCGATTCTTCCAACACTCAACAGATATTTGATAAGCCTATGACGAAACCCATAAGGAATAGTCACTGTAATAATAACAGAAGTCTTCGTCACTGAAAAACCTACAGGCCTGAAAAATTTTAGGAAGGTTATATATTTGTCCGATTGTAGAGGTCGAGCCATAATAACAAATCCTGCTGTGCTTCCATCACTAAGATAGGTAAGAGACTGACATCGATCAACTATAGTAGACCTTATGATAGCAGACATTTACCAAAGCAAGTTGCGACTGGCAGGTCAGCAGTCTTTTCTTCTAGGCTTCTTTGGACGTGCTAAATGTGCCGATTTTTGCCATATTGAATTGTAAAAGTTAATTATACTATTAGCAGTATCAAAAAATACGCTGTCCTTGAAGGAAAAGCATACGGCTCACAATGGATTTCTAGAAAAATACGTGATAAAGTTTTGCACTATTAGATGAATATTTTATTATTCTTATCTATATCAATATATAATACACTATATAAGAACTATTACTAGTATTAAGTAGTACAACTTAAAATCAGCCAGCTCTAACGATCCCTTCGGACTAGGAGGTTTATCATAATATTATTTAAGCATTTTGTCACAACGGCAAAGCTTTACTTTGCAAACAATACTAAAATGAACAAGAATAGCTGCCGGATATAGCTTATAATCCATACGCATCATCTGTGCATACGTAACGGCTTTATTAGATATAGTCTAAGTTCAATGCAGGACGAAAATCACATAATTTTGTTAGCGCATATAATCATGCTGTTTGTAGTGAAGTCTTGCTACAATAAACGAGTCCTATCGGTCCTAGGTGACGCATGGCCAATGCGTAACCCTATTGCCATCGTAACGAGAGGCATGCGCTCATTGCTGATTCATATTTCAGCCTTCGAAACTGATCACTGTGTATTTTCGTTTGTTAGGAAAATCCTAGATAGGTCCACCAAGGCTCGGTCCGATTAATTCTATCAGTGGGAACAATTTACTGATGCCAAATCAGAGGTGATTCTGAGCACTTGTGAACAAAACGAAAATAGCTGAAGACTTGAAAAATCGCTCACAACTTAGATTAGAAAACGGCTACAAAAGCGACAGCGCTTATTACGTGTTATAGAAGATATATATATAGTGCGCGTGAGTTGCATGTAAATATTTCGTCCTAGTCACACTAGTGGTTAGACGCGTCGTACTCTTGGCCTGACGTGAGTATTTCAGCAATCTTTCATGCAACGACTGTTACAAGATTTGTTTGGTGATAACGGATACAACAGCATTAGCTGGGGTTTTGAAAGGTGATGATCGGTATTTTCTTTCATTTGTAGCATACAAAGCTGTAGCAAATATTTGTGCCTCATTAGTCTTTTTGCAAGATATTTGCGTCGTTGGCCCTTATTTACGTAATTTACGTGATTGTTGTATTGAATGCTAAAGAAAATGAATAGATAACAAGTCTATCGTGCAGTTTTGCAAGCACTGCCCTTGGTAAGTTTTTTTTTTTTTTTTTTTTCATGAGTTCGGGTTCCAGTTATGCGCCCAGTTTTTGATCTCTCGGCCTGGGTGCCTCATAGCAATCAAGCAATTAGATACTGGGACTATTTGTAAACAAGGTTGCGTTGTTGGATATTGCAAGGCTGTTATTTAGATCATGAATTTACTTATGAGACACACCATGTTCAACCTGTCAAAACTTTATTTGACGACTATTAAAATCCAATACCTCAATAAATTGAAGTAACTTAATAAATAGAAAACAAAAATGACTGGTGCTTTGTTTACCCAATATTATGTTAACTAGCTGCCTATCTATTGAAGCTTATAAGTTGATAGCCGCATTTACAGTTATAATCAATACATAGACTTGGAATATTATGAAAGCTAGATTAAGTTAACAATTAGACCTCGATAGATTCTCGCGGGGCTGAGGGTAATGCCATTTCCGATATCTCTTATACATTATTCTTCCAACGTGAGCCTCTATTGAACATAGTAATAGCTGCGTTGCCTGCAATAGCAATCTGAAGAAGTACACGTTATTTGAAGATAAAAGTAGGACGATTTTATGCGATATTTACAGCACGTCTTTGCTTTGTACGATGATGTCGCACAGGTTCGTATCTTTTACCGCTGCTGAATGCTATAAGGTATCTCGGGCAGGATTATTGTGACGCCTACATTTTAATTCCGTTGAACGAGCGAAACCCCTAATTGTTCGTGGCTGAAGTCAAATTGGTCGAGCTCAATTTCTTTGTATCCACAAACAAAAGCTGTTGAAATATGAGTACACCGTTTACGTGATGCTCAGACTAGCACGTATATAGCTGACCTACTCTTAGAAGATATGCAACTGCACTAAATGTTATACTAAGGAAGCGTCATTCAAGGTTCGTCACGTTGACGTGCTGCCCTTCAAAGTAAGGGTCCAGTGAGATTGAAAAAAAAAGCGCCACTCAGAGTATACTCAGACTTCTAGAAAGTTCTCTGACCGTCGATTTCTTTCTGCACAGGAGAATATGGTGCCTCCTCATCAGTGTGCACCATATTCATATAGACAGACGAATTAGGACGGTACATGGATATGCACACTTGATTAGCATGCCGACGGCATTGAAACGCCTGGTGATAGCATGTTCGAGCAGTAGTTACTTCCTGAAGAAAGTAAAAGTAATGGGGCTGCATAGCTCTAGCAGTCGTGTCGTGTTCATCATTAGGATCATCGTTGATCCCCATCCCGTACTCGTATCATCATCCTTGGCTTCCCTCCGAGTCTGAGCCTCTTCTAGTTAATCTATTTTCGAACCCGTCGGATGTCGTGTGTGTACCCAATCAGGGCACGGAGCCCGAATGGTGATTTAACCCCCAAACACTTTCTTGCTCTGCTTTTTCATTCTGTCTCTCGCTACATAGCACCCCACAGCGCCCTCTTTTGACCCTAGCAGGACCTCCACCACCGATCATCCGTCAGCAAAGAACATATTAAGTGTCACAACAGGTTTCCCAATAAACCAACAAGCCATACGACTACCTCTGCGATCACAACTAGTATCCGCACTGGTGCGGGTACTGTTTCACTTATCAAAACAGCTGCTATGGCAATTAGCACATGACCTTGGCCGCTGCACGAACGCGAGTGACGCTGGCGATGGAGCGAGGACAACGCTGAGAGGTGAAGCAGCAGCAAAAGGGAAAATGGCAAGCCTCACGAGGTACTAGTCTGAGCCAGCATTATTTAGGACGGGCTTCTCAAAACGCCCTGTTTGCCTGACTATCGATCAATCGCCTGAAGGCCAGAACAACGGAGTACGTGCTTTGTGGCGGAGCGGCATAGCGTGCTGTATAGTGACTGTATGTGAACTGGCACGCAACCATCGCTGGCTATGCGAAGACTGTCCTGATTCTATCGGCGGTCGATTAAACGGGAGGTAGCCCACTCAACAGCGCCATCAGGAGCCCAAAAAGATTTTAACGAACTGAGATTCTGGCGCGGCTGACGACTCCTATAAACGAGAAGAATCTAAGCTCCCACCAAGCTCACGCCGTATATATATATAGCTGACACCCCCGCCTGTACTTCTGCTTTGTAAACCGGCAAAAAATGAAAATACGAACAGCAAACTACTTTACTGGTTTACTTTCTCACCTTGCCCTCTTCTAAAGGCTTTAAAGCAGACGCCACAAAACATTTATTCGACCAAAAAATTCACAGTGTCATTGTCAGGATAGACCATGACAGAGATAATCAGTCAATAGATACAGTCCTGACGCTGGCTTGTCTGAGGACTAACCGATCTGATCGATTTTAAGATTTAGTCGGCTTCAAAGCTGCGTGTACCAATATGGTCTCAGTACACAACTGCACAGAAAGCAAAACATAAAAAGAAACCGCCAACAGTGCTCATTTGTTTTCTATATAAACTCACTGAACTTTTACTTCGTAACACGTATTTGTTGAGTTTACGTTATACTTCGTTAGCTTCGTTATACTACGTATTACTGTTTTATTACAGCTCCGCTTTTTGAAGGTATGTGCTTAAAGATTTGCGTTAACTTTATTTAAACCCTTATAAATTTCGTATTTAAGAAAATGCGTTTCATTGCTGAAATGGCGTCGTGCATAACAGGTCGCGGTAGGATACACGTCTTTGCAACGAAAAACAACGTTTTTAAATAAACTTGTGATTTGTATCGGTTGTGAACACGCAACCGCAGACCAAATTAATAATCGTTTTGAGCTAGGCTTTAATCGGAAAATTAGTAGAATCTCCAAGGGTCTCTATGTCCAAAAACAGGATTCCACACAATTAAACACAGTCGGCATTATTTACTGTTAATGCTGCGATATATATGTTTTGTAAAGATAGGAACATACGAAAGAATAATGGTAGGTTACCAAGCGTAGTACCGTTCTCGGCTTGTTTTTTGTCAGCCTTGCCGTCATGCATATTTTCTCCCGTTTTGCCCCAGCGTTTACCTCGCATGGACTTAGGTGTCGTGAAAAACTTGGGTCCTTAATAATAATCAAAACTGTACAGATTTGGACTTTTCTTCAGTTCGGTAAGGACAGGTAACTATTTGTTAAGTTGTTAACTATTGAGGCTCATGGAGGAAAAATACCCTCTGGCTTGGATGGCACGGCTATTCTTGTTGTCTGTTTCAGTCTTAGATAATCCTGCCATCGGACAGATAATTGACCCATTTGTCCTAAATGACTTCAACGTATCGATTCATTTACACACATGACTTAATACTTTTAGCGCTCATCAGTTTTAGGTTCATAGTAGGTGTCGTATGCTTGACAAAGTCTCCGTCCATCCGTGACGTGCCAAATCTGTCACTTCGTCTATACTTCGCCCCGTAAAGAGAATGAAGACGAAATGCGAAGTACTATATTATACATAACATTATATCATGTACTACAATTTGAAGATATTATATAATCGTATATCGTGGGTGGCGGAATAGCTCCGCTCGAAGCGATAGGTGATTTACGACTTGAACAGAACGTGACCGTAGCTACGATGTTGCCGCGCTAATTGACATAACGTATTCGTATAGTTGCCAACGTAAACGTCATGGTTTTGACGCTCCACGCTGGGACCGCGAACGAGATGTAAGTACACTAACGCTTATAAAAGCATCTATTTACGCATGCATTTAGCTATATGTAGTAGATTCGATATGTTTGAACCCTTTGATCGAAACACAAACGTGCATGGGGCTGCATACAAAACTTTTTAGAAACAGTCATTAAAAGCCATAGATGGATGGCTTGATATGAAGTCAAACATTTTTGTCCTGCTTGGATTTTAGGTTCGGTACTATAAACACCAGATAATAATAGTTCTATGAAGAGTGTGCCCAGGGCGTAAGTTACCCTGTGGAACCACGCAGTCTAAACTAACATCGTGAACCCACTCAACAACTACTGAACGAACAACTAAATAACTCTCTTTGAAGCAATGTTCACTCGCTCGCCGTTTAGCTTACAAAATCAACAGACTTTCCGTTGACAGCCTAAATAAACAGGGTCTTAGAGCTATATTGACACTCCCAGTCGACTGGATGTTTCTGGATGCTTTCCATTTAATACTGCTATTAAACATTACTTTAGATCGACTAACAAACAATTGACTACGATACAGAACGCACTACCTGGTTGTGTGTATTTTTCGGTATTCGAATTTGTCTATTTTAACCCACTATACAGTGATTATATTGCCAGAACAATTGGACTATACCCCGTAACATTGACTGCTGTACCTCTCAGTTGCCATAGCGGACCGAAACTGTGCCAATAAAATGGCCATCCATGCTTTACGAAGTGTTTATATAACTTATTGACGATGTATTTATTTTGTCGCCTTACGCAGTAACGAACGAAGTTACAGGTCATCGTCGGTAATGAACAAATTGGTAAAGGATTTTGCGGGAAACACAACAGCTTTATTGACTTCGCCATAAATCGTCCTACGGATGATGCGGGTTGTTCTGCTAGCTTAATTTGAGTTCGGTAACTTATTCATGATTGAAACGTATGTGACGAATAAAGATAGATCACTCTTAACGTGGCCGTATATTATAGATGTACACAGTTAAGTTAAATTTACTGTAAAAAAATAACTAAAAATTACCTCTCCTATTAATGCTCAAATAGTAACTTTTTAATTGAGTTTCGCTTTTTTTACTTATTTTGATTTCGTTCAACAACACGAGTAAGCCTATTCGTTTTTACTCAACTTTCCTGCTCTCCCATTTAACCCAAAACATACTATCTGCTTGCCCTTAGTCTCTACCTTCTTTCTTGTCTCCATTCGCTCGTTGTTACTGCAACAACAACGACGACTAGTAAAGACAGTAAAAGTTGGTGTTTTCGTGCCGTACCCGACGCTTCAAGCTTATCTCTAACTTTTTTTCCTCCATTGTCGCACCAACAAAACGAAAAATTGGCTTGAACTGAACGTGTCCTGAATGAATCCTGTTTGATTAAAAAATATGGCCAAATAGCAAATATTAACAAATGTGGTTGAGATGTTGACTCATAGGACAAACACTTGGTAACCATAATCCTTGATGAAAACGCGCAATCACACCAACTGCACGTTTATTGAATTAAACGACGATACAAATTTTTTGTTTGTTTGTGTGTGTGATAATAATATACTACCAATAATGAATTCTTAATTTAGACATTGATGTAATCGTCAATGTTTTAATTAAGATCTCGTCAAGATGACTTCTGCCATTAAAAAGACATCTTGGCCTCTCAGAGTAATTTCCCTCAGAACCTTTTGTCACCAGGTACGCTGTAATAAGGAAAAACTCCCTGGAGTCGACTGCTCCCCCGACTGCAAGTTTCCATAAAAAAAAAAGTAGGCTCCCCCCTGCAGGTTTTTTGACCCACTTAGATGTTACCAGTTTCCCAATTTAGATTAATATTGACTTGGGCAATGATCAGTTTTTAATCATGTTAAGAGCATTCTATTCATCACCCTCGCAAATTTCAGCTAGTAAATATGATATACGATGGGCTATAGCCCATCATATGTCGTATTTGGACACACGATAAATCCTTTGAGTTAGTTAAAAATAGCCAAAAACAACCATTCGAAGGCGCACTCTTCCTGCAAGAAATACCCGCCAACATTCAAATTAAGACGAGAACACCGGTGCCTAAAGGGTACACCGATTTCGGGAGTTTTTTGGGCATATTGTTTATCTAATGATATTCACCTATGATGAATCAGCCTATAATGATGATTTCAGAGAGTTTATAGGGACACGTACTAACGTGTCAAATGACAACTTTAGACAGAACGATCAATATTTTGGAAAGCGGTTAGGAAGATTAATCAAATTCTGTTTGAAAGGAGGGATTTCTGATATGAGTACTCAGAGTTCGCATAACTTGGAAATATCGAGCTCCGAAGGAAAGCTTCTAACAGAAGTTATCGATGCTACTTATTCTATAGTGGCCTAGGCTCCCTAAAAGGAAGTTATAAGAAATAAGCATCCAAATTGCATGGTTCATTTTCCTCTGGTATCAGACGTCAGTCGTTGAAGCTTCTATGTTTGTGTGCAAATGCGATCCGTTCTGGATGTGACACAGTCAGACTTCGTAGAATTGGTACATCGAACTAACTAATCACCTTGCCGGTTTCTTTACAAAAACACTATAGACCCTGTTCTTATAACCTACGACTGATGTCTTCAAGTTCACTATTCTCGAAGGCTCATTATGTTTAGGATCTCTTTTACTCAGTAATACAGCCGTCCGACCTCTATATATATATATAGGGACAACATACCCATGTGCAATACTTCATAATATCGTTGCATCTAGATATAACAGGCAGACACTGACAGGGGTCAGCGTTTTATTTGCGGGATGCCGCAGCGTGAACCTGAAGAGATTCAGTAGCACGAACAACAACTAACATCGTTAAAGAAAATTTAAAATAAAGTAGCAAACTTAAAATATCATAGCGGTTCTTCGTATTCCTATCGTGCCCGAGGCAATATTTTCTTTGAGCAACTCGGAAGAGCCCTGTATACAGAGCTTTCTCTTTTTCAGATCAAACTTCTTTAGACTGAAATTGGATTTAAACTGAAATATCGATGACGGAAATGTGCACGGAAGTATATACAGAGAAAACCTCTAGGGTTGAGATTTGTTTACTCGAGGGCATTGATAATTGGACTATTATGCTCTTACAAGTAAATGTATACAAGTTTCATGAATTTTTATGACTTTAACACAGGCTTGGTGTTCTGCCAGCATTCGTCTTACTTGATCTCTAACAAGTCGCCAGACAAGCTCGGGCATATAGTCAAGTCTACTTTCTCATTGCCGAGAGGACGTTCTAGATGTGACTACTGAGTCATGGTGCGCTGTTCCTAAGCCAGACAACACAGGACTATATGACGCTGTGTCATCCATGTCTGTTTTAAGTGTGCGTGCTCCTCATCCTTCTTCTCCATTATTAATGTAAGACCCAATGAGGTTTTGCTATTGAAATTGAAGAATGAACACATCTTGGGCTTTTGGCGCCGTTGTAAACAACTGTAATATTCATCCTTTCTACTTACTAGCCGTCAAGTACGGACCTAACACATTTAGGTCGAGTCGCATCCCCAACGCCGGCTGGTCTAACCGGAAACGGCGGCCGTCGCATGATCTAGTCTGTTTTCACTACCTTACGTGTCCCTCTTCTTTTCATCAGTGCAAGAATCAATAACTCAGTTTAATTGTTTGCTAACAGCGATCTTCAAAATGTCACGTCCCAGTTAAAAAAAAAAAGTGCAGGAGGATTTACGATAAGCGACAAAAGTAACAATGCGTGATTTCATCTGAAAGCTCTACTTTTAAACGGAAGTTCTAAGTAGTTCTAAAGGACCTCAGTTTCGTTTCGCTGACAGTCAAATATATAAGACGAAGGCTCGCAAATGGTTTGAAATGATCTAAGCTCTTTGTCTCAATCGTCTTTCTAGAGATGCGTACGCTTCTAATTATCAATAACAATAGTAATAACAAGAAGAATAAAAAACTTACCTTTCTAAAATAAAAACATTCACAGAATTTGCAAAACAATTTAAACATGGCTAGCTATAGAATAGCCAGGACAATTGTTGAAAGAATCAACGTATCTATGCAAAGCCCCAACTCGATGGAGTTGTGTACCTCGAGTACAGTATCTATGAGGATGCGCCAAATGTCGATGCGCAACAGGTCGACGAGAACAGGGACGGGATATTCGATTGGGGCAAGAGGTTGTTTAACTCCACGATAAAGAACTGTTTTTGGTGCCATTTACCTCCACTCATTCGAAACCCCTTTCCTTCTGGATCAGTGGTTACCATGATAAGAGATAATACGGTAGTAACTTACCATGATCGTTTGCTCTATCCGGGACGTAAAGAAAACAATTGGCTTTGCAGATCAATGACACCGATCGGAATCAGTCAGATACGCCAGTATCGAGACACACAGACGTCGTATATTGGCGGCATTACGACAAACAACTGCTATAACTGAGCACATATGAATTCGCTTCTCACTTCATTGAGTAGGGTCTTGACCACTACAGACAAAATTTGTTGTCACCATAAGAATATTCACTTCTTTACTTTGAAGCCTGCTGTTCAACAACTATAGTATTTCGCTCAGTTCCTTTCACTATAGTTCACGGGCCGATGCTAACCTTCAAACTATTGTGCCGACCGGGTCTGTGGTAAGTTCGTAGGAACGCCGCTGCAGAAATCAGCGTTACTCGGTTTCTGGCAGATTCGTTTTTGTTAGTGTCGCTGCTAATACCGTTGTCGTTTGCTTCGCGTGTACACAATTGGATGAGAGTGTAGATGTGTGTTTCCATGTAGGAGTGGTTCAACGGCTTGGTTAAATTGACCTGGTGTAAGTAGTAATCAGATCAAGTGAGCCAGAGCGTCCCAGCCGCGGCCAACTTCTCAATCGCTCGGTCCTGCGGCGTTGTTCAGTGATAGTGGTCCACGGCCTGCAGAGTTGTTAGTCGATCCCAGTCTAGTCTAGGACTCAGAACAGATAGCTTTTGCAACAGTAGCTCTTTGTTGCGAGTTTATTTCCCTTCACCCAACTGGCCTAACAGATGTCTTCCGGTTGTTGCCTTTGTCTAGTTCTTAACACGGCAGCAGCAGCAGCAGCAGCAGCAGCAGTCGCAAAGTGCAAGGCCTGTCTTCAAGCAGATGGCCAGGCAGAGAAGAAGCAAACGAGCTTAGTAGGGTTCTACGCTACTGCTTAGCTGTCATGCAGATCGGCAGAGCCCGCCAAACTAAGCCTGATCAACGATGGTGGTTCGGTCCTGATCTCTGGCCCACTTCGTTGACCAACGACACCAAACAGCAGCAACAGTTAAAGTGTCGTGATAAAAGAACTGGGCCTTTCATTGGAAGCAACGGAGAATGCAGTAGGTCTTTTCATTAGCTAGCTTGCTGCGATGGCGACAGGCCGATTAGCTTTGTTTCGCGTGCCATCTAGGTTATGCAGAGCGTCTTAGCTAGTGGTCTTAGGCGTAGAGCTCTTAACAATGACCACGTTGACAGTCGTATTTGCTGCTGCTTCTGTCGCTTTTTCGGTTACAGAGTTCTCGCGCCAGCTACTCCCGGAAAAGAATAATTTCGGGAAGATCGGCACGCTGACCTTTTCCTTCTCCCAGACGAGTAGATTGATTCATTTCGTATCTTCCGAATGTCTTTGAGTAGTTCATCTGCTGTGGCCATGCCATGCGCATGCACCGTATAACGAGTTATGTACTAAAAAACCTATACTTAAGGCGGCCACTGACTGGCTGTACGCCGACCAAAAGTGTTATCACTCCGCCAGCTATTTTTGACCTTGTTAGTAATTTCTCGGTTACTTTTCGAGTAGAGAAACCTTTAGAAAATTCTTTCTCTGTATATATATCAGAGAGCAAGATGTATATATATATATCTGTTCCTTGAAGAAGCGTTCTCCTTATTAGTGTTAATCAATACTATTATTATTATTACCGGACCGAGTGATCGAGGTGATGTACTACAGATACGTTGCTGCGTTCGCGTCGGCGAATCAAAGGCGACGCTTGGCTTCATACACCGCTCTTCTCGTCTTCTTTTTTCGTTTGTGTGCCTTTTTTTCTTGCTGTTTATATCTACACTAGAGTGAACTATTCTTGAGCGGTCGAGCTTGTAGTCAAGCCTTGCTGCACTATTGATAGTATCGTTGTGAACGCACTTGCCGATGCCTTGCTCGTGCTAAGACTATCGCAGTTACAGCAATTCCTCTATCGATGGAAGTGATTCTAAAGTAAATGTTTACAATCAATCGGTGTCAACACTTGATTTTCTTGCGGCAGAACAGGATAACTTGTACCTATTTTGCTTGTTTATCAGCCAGGTTTCCCAGTAAAAGCGTCCAGACCTCCATTCGCCTCTCTTTTGTCGTGCTTTGCTTTACCTTCTTGTGCGTTTGTTAAAGGTCTCTGGCAGCAGGAGCCGACGGCGCAGATCTTCGGGCGAACTAAATCAGTTGCTCTAGTTTGTCTGCTGAGCTTGACCGCCGTCGTTCTACAATGTCTTCGATGGTAATGGTCGTACCTGTTGTATTGGTGTGGAACTCGCTTGCTGCTAACTGCCAAATTCGTAGCCGGAGCCGCTCAAGCCGGTAAGAAACCCGTTTACCTGGATGGGAGAGGGCTGCTACTAGAAGAAGGAAGGGGCAGCAATAGTGGCAAGACTTACTTGACGAGTTGGCCTCCGGCCTTAAACGGGGCAGAGGGGCGAGCGGCCCGTAAGAAACCTTGGCAGTAAGGACGGGGTAAGGGGACCGCCCGACAGACCGACCAAGATGTCCGAATGCATCCATCCAAGAACGGGGAAGGACAGACCCTGTGCAATACATATACAGACAGAAAGGGCATAGCACATAAAGAGACCCGTCCCTTTTTTGTCTCCAAACCCTCTGGTTCTATAAATCACGGCACGTCTTCGTACGCTGGTGCCGCTACCGTCTCCCACTTCCTAACCATCGTATATCTCCTAGAACTTGAGCAAAGCGAAGATAACCCTTTCGATCGAAGGAGCAGATAGGGCAGCATTAGCGCCAGCAGCCGCGACGGACGGGATGGAATCGAAGCTTAGCTTGCTGCCCCTGCATTAGAGGTGTCGTGGCAGCCACTGTCAAGCTAAGTGCTGGGCGACCATCGCTGGACTGGGTCGGTGAGAAGAGCTCGGAAATCCGTTTGTGGAAACATGCTACTGCTATATAACATATACTACTTCCGATGATATTGCTAGTGCTGTTAGCTAGCTAACTAACTCCCTACCAAGCAAGAAGGGCCATTGTGGGATGGCTTGCTACATCCTCAGCGAGAGCGCCTTCCAAGGTCGCTTTGCTTGACTGGCAAGGGCCGCTTGTTGATGAGCGACGGCCAGATGGAAAGACCACGGCACGCATGGCAGCCGTGAAAGTAGGAGTACCGCTAGAAGGAAGAATGCGAAGCAACTGCAACCGACTGGCAGGCGAGTGCCGCCTGCTATTGCCTCAAGCGTTCTGTTGGACCTTGCAAAGGCTGTCGCAAAGAGAAATAGACACCCCTCCTCCTCTGGTTTTTGAGGTCGACCGTTGGAATCGAGGATTCGCAGTGGGGCTAACCAGAATGGTCCCGAGGTTGTAGCTAGTCGGTTTCGTGCTCCCTCGCCTATTTCTATGGAGCCTGTTGAAGCCGATCGGTTGTATTTAGATCGACAGCCATTCACCTTCTCACATCATGAGAAGAAGCCGCGCCCATTGATGAGAAATTAGGATCATTTTGTTTATATTCGAATAGCATTTGGTCGCCTATGCAAAAGAAAGATGAAAACGCCTTTATTTTGAGACATCAATGAAACGCCTACTTCGGTTGGAAAGGGAATTGTCTATGATGTTGAACATTAATCGAAGTTTGTCCTGTAAGGTATGGAAGTAGAACACGAAAGTTCTGTGCACAACTGGCTCAGTAGAGGCGGGAATCGTTCAGTAATAGCAGAATCAAATTTGGGGCCTAACGAAAAGCTCAGTTAGCATTCGTCTTCGGCAACAAGTTTTCAGAAAGTGATTTCGGTGCAGCCTTTGTGATGTTAAGGTGTGAAGTTTGTTGTACGTAAGATCCAACGCACTGACGTGTTTCTCGCGTATAAAGCGTTAAGTTGCGTTAGAAGACGTTTAGCGCGTATATCAACGCTAATGATGATCAAAGCCGGTCCTTAGACAGCCAGGCAGGCGAAACGGAGCTAGGCTAATCGCTGTTTTGGTCACAGTGATTTACCAAACAAACAGCAGTAGCTGATCTCACTGGTTAAGCAAAAAGAGTCCTTGCGTAGATGACACTCTCCATCTTATGTATCCATAATGTAGTTACGGCAGCTGTGTTTGGCAAGAAACTGTCCCAAACAAAAATAGTAAAACTCCGCGGCACAACTGTTGACACGGGGTGGCTATGGACACCCGCATAATAATACCAATCTAAACTATCGAAAACGTTAGATCCTATCCAACGAACGTAAATCGTATAAATGTACCTTGCCCCGCAGCGATGCTTTTCTGTATCATGGAGGCAGTCATCCAAAACGCCGGTGTCAAGTACGTAAAACGATATCAAACATAGTGCATTTACACAAGCAAAAAGAGCAATACATGTGTTTACGTTATTTAATTAAATAACCCAAGCATCGCTTTTCTATATTATGTATGGTTTCTCCCCCACACGAATCTTCATTTAATCGAATCTCTTCACTGTACCGTCAAGTGATAAGATCCAAAAAGTTTCACCTGCTAGTTTGTTATTTAAGTAATTGACAATATAATAATTGTAAGTTAATGATACTATTATACTGAGCTTTGTACTACTCGATGTCGCTTTTTATTGGATACAAGGTTCCGTGTAGTTATGGTATTATGGAGCTTCTGCCCATCGTTCATTTTATTTAAACAAGAGCAACTCCCGCATCAGTTGATTAACATCTGCTTTGTACTACGTTTGAAAACGATCAGTAGACAGTAACAAGAACGATGCCAAAAAGGACTGTAAAACTTTTAATGGCAAACGTTTGCAGAGTAATCCTCCGATGTAAAACAAATGGCTTTACTTTTCTTTTTTCTTTTAACAAACTAAAGGCACGGCCCCGCTTTAGAACTCCGTGGGTGTTGTCCTAGTATAAGGGCGTTAGAAAAAAAATGACAGGCTAGAAGAGACCCTTCGTTACAATCCCTGTTCTACAATGGGCTTTGTTAGAAAAAAAAAACTGTCCCAAACACATGGGTATTTCATATAGGAAATAAATAAAAATCGCAGTGTAGCTTCCTTATACTGTTGGCTGACAGAAAAATTATTGGCGTTATATATCTAAAGTAATGTATTGCTCTGATCCTATTTGAAAGCTGAAACTTAACAGATAATGTGCTAAAACCATTTTAGTCAGGGTTGGGATAAGGCGCCTCGAAGACAAGCGAAATTTCTACAAAAGTTTACTACTGAAAATGCACAAATGCTGACCACGCCGGCGAACAAATTTATGCTGCCAATGGTCAAGACGCGTTATCGAACGGGCCATTTTTGTTTTGGAGATTTCGATGTAAAAGGTACCCGCTGACTAGCTGAAAAATTAATTACAAAAGATCGAGGCGTGAATAGTCATTAAATCGAAAGCCAATTAAACGGCTTTGAACTACTTAAGGAAGGCCGGCTACAAAAGGAAGCTCGATGCTTTGGGTGCCACACGAGTCAACGCAGGAAAAGTTTCCTCGATTTTTCCCAAATGAGAGACTCAGAAAAAACGCACCAAAACTGAGCTGTTTCTACAGCGGTTGATCAGGCCCACGAAAAGCGGATCACATATAACAGTAACGAGTTAAAAAAATCAAGGTCAAAGCGAGGTGTAGTAGTTCCACGATCTGTGACAAAGCCCAGACCGATATCAAAGAAGGTAGTAATATGTGTTTAGTGGGATTGGAAAGGCTCGTGCATTATAAGCTACTGCCGGCTGGCAAACGATTAGTTTGGACCCCTAACAAGATTACAACAGGCCATAGAACCAGAACGATCGAAAGTAGTCAACAAAAGGGGCATCGTCTTTCACAATGACATTTTTTGAATCACATACATCCTTAGTTAACTTCTTTGGAAGAAGTTGATAGAATTTAAATATATCCACCGTATAGCTCGGTTGTAGCACTATCATATGTTTCGGTTTCTGCAGAACTTTCCTAATAATATCAATTTAGTTTCAATGGAGGGATACAAACAACACGTCAATTTTCCGCCCATAAACTACAGAGGATCTACAATAATGACATTATCGAGTTATTAGTAAAATAATCGAAGATCATCGATGGATGGTGCCTTGGTCACCCCTATCTGGTTTTGTGAAAATGTTATAAACTATCGAAAAAAATATTGTAATTATATAAAGCTTTATCGATCACCCCATATTTTCGGTATTTCTTAGATATTCCTAATGCATCTACACTAGTATTTTTTCTTATAAGTTCTTTCTATAACTGTGGTCATAGTTATTCAATGACAACCATTTACCGCGACCAGACCGTTCCTGGACTCGCTTCAAACGTTCCTGTTGCAAATGTTTTATAGAACGAGTAAGTGGGTCAATGTTGTCGGGTTAATACGCAACGAACCTTCGCTCATACAACGTTCCATACATACTAATCAAATGGGTATAAATCCGGGCTGTTTGGCGGCCATATGTGCATATTTTCAAGCAGTCATTCCTGGATAACCCGGCTGATATGAGCGAGTCCTCTACTTTGCTAGAAGACACATGGCCTTTTTTTAGGCACTGCAGCTACCCACGGCCGCACAATAGTTTGCAAAGCATGTAAATAGACTTTAATAATGCGCTTGCCTTCCTGGGAAAGATATAATGGTATGACATATCATCTTTCATTGGACAACGCCACACTCTGAAAGTAAACATTGGCCTGAACATTGCTTTAAAACAGATAAACTCGAAATGAACGTATTCTCTGGACCGTAAGCAAACCAACAATCAGTTCTGCGGTTGATTGCATCAATGGTAGTTGTTTTCTTGTCAGAAGACATACGAAGACAACCTGTTACTTTGTCCTTGAGAAAATCGAAAAGCGAACATTTTCAATCGAATTTCTTGGTTTTAGTGGCCTGTGAAAGTGTTAGCCTAACCCTTATGACATATGCCAAGTACCTGAGGTCTTCGTGATCAATCCCTAGCATGGTACACCGAGTCACAGTAAATGTCTTCGCTAACGATTTGATTGAAACGAAATAAAAAAAAAAAAGAAATTTAAAATGCAATTTTAGACGACAGCGGCTAGCTATGAAATTCGCTCTATTGTTTTGTTTTTCGTGGATTTTTCACCGCGCCATTCCGGAACCTGCTTCTGCTTCTATCTTTTCCGCAGATGCACATTTGTTTGCGACGCGGTATAGCGTCTATTTGAAGTAAGCTGAAAAGTTCATTATCTCGTTGACGCTTCGTCGACCGTGAGCGCATTGGATGGTAGCTTATCTTCATTCAAACTCCGAAAACGAGGCATTGCTTTCCGCCATGATAGATTTATTGCCTTGTTCTAAAACGAAGTGGCTTTTTTCTGCTATCAAGTATAGTGGATGAACGCATGCTCGCCCCAACAAATAGTCCGCTAATATTCCAGTTTAGATACCCCGTCCTGTATATAGATATACATGCAGGGCGTATAGTATGTAGTAGTAGTATCCCCGTGAGTTGTTGAAGTTCGTACGTGTTTGTATGCGTAGCAGCTGCATCGTTCAGCTTTTAGAAAGCTACTAGGTCTACTGTGGATGCTTTCTAACACCTGATAGAAGCCATGGATAAACGTAGATACCGTTTAAAGGAATGCCTCGCATAGTATAACTGCTTTACAGAAGGCCAAATAAACATTGAGTAAATATAATAGCTGCCCGTGGCCAGTGCATCTCAGTAGTTGCGGCTGAACTATACAGTTACCACCTTCATCGACAAGTCCGTCTAAGGAAACGCATGTCAGTGGCACGATGGATTGCATTGATAGATTCAAGTTCAATTTATGAAGATGTTGACGGGAGGCCCAGCTGTTATTTGATGCTATTTTGCCTAATTGACGCTAATGCAAAAAGTAATTATAATTTGAATATAATATCCATTCTTTATTATAAGTGAGCTAGCAGTTGACCGGAGCTTTATAGTCAAACAACCTCGAAATTATGCGTACGTTGGTAAACTCGTGCCCAGTCTGATACAATTGTTCCGTCGAACTTCGAGATTATACTGGTCATTATATACGCTCATAAGAAGCTAACGGTATATTTTCCGAAAAGAAAATTCGAGAAGGCAATGCCATTTTCTTCAATGTTGCGTCAAATATTGAACAAATAGCGCCATATTAAGAGGTACGAGCCGTATCATTAAGTGCAATACTTGGCCCGAGTTCGTTAAGACACTGGAAGAAAGGCCTTACTTATAAATTCTTTTTCTTGCTCACCCTCATACTAGCGCTTATTATCAGGAAGCGTACTGCACGCCAGGAGTACCGACAAAAGCTACCACTCCGGCATTCTCTGTCTCTCGTCTTCGTTTGCTTTTGGATCAGCAACACGTAGGCGCTGACCTAGCCCAAAACTAAAACTGAGGACCGAAAAACGGTCAGGTTAAATGCAGGAGGAAGCGGCAGAGGAGGGCCGAACGTCAAGTCGATGCTGGGAGTGACTCAACATCATACTTGTCGCATTCGTTTGGATTATATCTGCCTGAGTTTATGCAAACGAAAATCCATACAATTAATTAGATCATAACACTAATAGATGTAATTACTGGGGTGGTAGAGATTACCCTCGCTATCTTCTTGATCCGTCTGAACAGTGTTACACCTATAGCGGCCGTAAGGTTTAATTTCGAGCGATAATAATAGAATGGCTAAATAAATGTACATATTCTGTAAACTTAGCTTATTCGCTCATATATTTATTGCACTCAATACTAATATATGGAGTCGTTTTCTTTAAAATCCAATATGTGCGAGGAGCATATATTGTATCTACATTTTATCATGAGGAGAAAAAAAATACAGAAATAATAAACGAAGCTGATATGAGGGTCGTCAAATAAAAGTTGCATAAGACTGTCGTCACTAACAAGCTAGAGTAAGTAACCCGGTTGCTGAGGAAAGCTTATTTCAAGCATAATACTTAAGCGAGTAGTAGGTTTTTATTTAATATTGATCTTTATTATATTGAGCAAATATCTCTATTATATATAGACTCGGCTATTTCTCTTCAAACGGGTTTAAATTTTACCAAATGATGAGACCTTCATGTATTTGAACTGCGTTAATCCCACACTTAAGGCTAGTGGCTTTTACTTCTCATTTACGCATAAGTCAGCAGCCCCAGTTGAAGCGAGTTGCGTTTGGTACGCTCTTCCCTCCCGACATTTAAAATATTGGGATACATTGGCATTCTGTTTGAAAGTTTTGCGATTTGTTCTAATTGGCAGGATTGGGTACCCGTATAAGCCACTAGATTGCGCCTTAAATGCTGCCTATATGCATGTAGTAACGCTTCGTATTGTATCACGTTCCGACCTAGATCATTTAAGGATAGAATTATTTTCTGGAATACAAAGAACATCGCTGTTATTTGAAATAACACACCTTTAGGCTATGTTGGATCTATTCCGCATCGACAAAGGCCGACGCCTGACATCTTGGGTCACGAGTTTACAGCACTAAACGAAACTAAGTGAGTTTTGAAGCTGAACGAATCGCTCATATAAAAGAGCTGGCGTCATCTATCTAACTGAAAATTCTGCTCTGTTCGCTGCGAGTGTGGTTCTAATGAAAGCTTATTATGGTGAGATATAAAAATAACACCGCTTTAGCGTCAATTGCAGATTCTATTAAAACACCTCATAAATTTCAAGCAGGCATTTTCAAAAAAGACCTATTCGCCGCTATGGATAAGAACTTTAAAACTAATCGAAGTTATGCTCGTACTATTATAGTTAAGGAAAAAATGACAGGCAATCATCAAAGTTGAATATTTTTTTAATAATCAATGATGTTGCACTTTTCTGATCTGGCTGGTACAGCTTCTATATGTGTACAAACAATATACGGCATAACACTATGCTACAAGATCATGTTGAATCGTTATAAAATAAGCGGTTCTATTAAATAGCTTTTAGGAGGTCTACTATTTTCAAAATGTATCCTTTAAGGCGACAATGGCAGAAAAGTTGTTCATACTTGGTTTAAGGCTAGGTTAACAACGGAAACCTTTCCAATCCTGTGACGAACTTCAAAAAGCGTAGTTTTTCAGTCAATTCCGTAGTATAATTATCTAGAGCGCGTCATCGGCTTTACATTCTGTTAAGGCATTTTAAGAAAAGTTCCTATACTATCTGTTTAAACGCACGATGTCCGTCTGCTGCGCTGTATATTCAAGAGAGAGTATCGAAGCTTTTATTGGAAAACGATAATCTCTTCTAAAAACATTGTCTTCCATTAAGCAGAAGCGGTCCTCGTCAAGGAACGTTACAAACCTCTGGTAGCACAGATAACAACATATAATAACATTTTATACATACGGATCCTATGTTTGATATTACCTTCGCACCGGCAAGTTATTATTCCTTATCTGGCCTGTCCTATATCATTATTATACAGAGATTCAGAATGCAAGTTTTCCGCAATGGGCTCTCTTGAAATGCCACACTAGTCCGTGTTCTTTGTAGTCAAACCTCCCGTACATAGTGAGCTCAATGTAATCTAAATAGCCGTGGTACAGAGTTCTTCTACTTCAGTGCAGTCATATCGTGCAATTTATCGCATGAGAAATTATCTTCTATGTCTTTATTTTTTTGTGGTTGTTGTGAAGAGCTCCGTGTCTGTACGTTACACTTTCGTACAACGTATCGTTGTCATGTTGTAGAAATTATGGAAAATAAAAAATATTTAGTGGGTTGTAGGAATAGCCATTTTCGATGTCTTTTCTGTTGATATTAATTGGATTAGTGACCGGCGTCGATACTCTGTTTGGGGATGAGCGATTCTGGCGTTTATGGACAAACAAATTTATTCTTCTCTAGAACTCAGTGGATGCCCCGCCAGACGACTGATAAACCAATTTGGTCCATCGTTTCTATTCGGATCTTCGAACAAGACCCTTTACACTGGGTCGGGTCGGCGTTTTTGGCTTATCATTGCTACCTATGTTTGTCGTTGCTTCTGCTGCTATCTTTAGCGTTGTTACTGAAGATAAATTGGATCACTTCCAGTAGTGATTCCTTCCTTTTTCAGCTTCAGGCTCTAGCCTTTGCTTCGTGGATGCGGGCGGGCGCGTGCGGCGCCGAAACTGTCACTCCATTCCATTGATTTTTTGACAGCGACAACGCCTCCACCTCAGATGCGTTAACACGAACAACAAGAGGGAAAATTTAGCATTGAGCGACAATCGTAGGCCGCGATTCTTTCTGAGACGGCCAGCGAAAGGGAAAGAATATAATACACAAAACATGTGTACGGTACTACATAGGTGCCTGTGTACGTATTGCCACTCTGTTAATTTAATTAACCCTTTTCCAGGAAATAAACACGCTTTAACGACTAATTGCCACACACTGGCAACAAATAAGTCAATAATATTGACTTTCAAATTTTATTGGCTGTATTGACGCGGGAACGCCCGGCGAGCCTTGAGTCCGCTCAGCATATATCGCACTATTTCTACGTTGAGATTTCACTTCGAAATTTCCATGTCGTCGTTAATTGTTTCAACAAACGCAAATATGTTCGAGTTCATATTTGCTTGATTCCAGAGACTACGAGATGTCACTGTTACTATAACCACGGATCAGTGGGATTTCGCTCTCGACAATACGTTATGGCTTCGTCGGTTATATTCAGGGTCGATGCTATAATATACTTCAATACGATAGGCTTTTATTGCAGACCTAGCTGCTGATAAAATGGTTGAAATTGAGTTTTTTCCACCAGGAAGACCACTGAACACAAAAACAGGGGCAAAAACGATGTGATAAGTGCACATACTCTGCTTGATGCTTCCTCCGTGCTTGCCCCCGTAAGGCTCTTGCAGAGCGTAGCGTTGTTTCGCTGGCTTCGTAGTATGTATGTATGTAGGAAAGGAAGAAATGAGCGGTGTTTCACGATCCCGTTAGACGTTGTATCGCAAAAATCAGCCCGAGAAATTGACATCACTAGCACGCGTTGTGTTACAGGAGGCTGTATTCACTCTGATGCGTTAATACTAGACCTGTTCGTTGTTTTGGAATGATACGATTTTGTAGAGATGCGCATATCGAATGCTAAATTCTGTAAGTGACAAAGTTTAAACAGGCTCCAAACCTGAATAGATTATTTAAGGGAGTCATATGGACTGAAAGGGCAATGGCTACAGTATGGATGTCCTATAAGCGTTTTGGAGAAGTTTGATGGCGAAGACTATGCATGGATCAACGCCGAACTCAACTTGTCAGCTTGCGTTTATCTATATCCACAGCGGCCTGCGTCCTCTCGAAAGCCCTTGATACTGCAGCACCCATGGCATTCTACATCACGACGACGTGGTTTTACTCGGTCAAAAAACGGCGCCTTTCGGAGAAGGAAAAATTCAACAGAAGTAAATCCTTCGTTGATCCCAAGCACCGATAAACAGATCTCAGTAAAAAACGTTACCCGAAAAATAGGCGCGAATTATCGTTTATTGTAAGTTTTTACTATTGTTTACCGGACGCATAACATTGTTTTAGATAGGCCCATTTTCCAAAATATCCGCCGAAAACTATCGTATAACAGGACAATTAATAGAAGTAAAATTATGAGTTAACTACTCGAGGCGGCTAGCTGCGATCATCTTTGAGCAGGAAGAAGGAAGGTTCCGATTCTGAACAGAGGTTGTAATGTGCGATGCGGTAGTCAGCGCTCTATGATGCAATCTTTCAGTATCTAGCTTTGATCTACTGCAAATATTTTTTGCACCTATGCTGTTCTCTCGGACCCCTTGACAATAGCTATAGGAAACGACGTCAACTGCATGGATTGTCACGAAGCAGCAATATGAATAAAAATCCCAAAGGGAAAAAGCATGTTGACCCGGGCAAATATGGCAAAATAGCCGATAGAGTGGAGCTGAGTACAACAAGATCGGAAAAAAAACAGCCGTTCGAAAGGCTGATGTTGACCACAGGGGCGAGACGACAAACGGGGTAAAAAAAAAAAGAGCTAACCATGATGCACTAATACACCAAGTCTTATGTTTTGAAAGAAACGTACTATCTGGCAGATCAATATTTTGTATTGGGTGTCTATTAAAGCGACGGCGCAGTGGGAAAAATAATAGACAAAAATAGATGGGAAGAAAAGTAATGCTACTTCATTTTGTTTCTAGATATGGCTCAAAAAAACTAAGCAGTAGTCAGTGAAAACTTAAAGCGATAAAGGTACTTCACAGTTCTACCCGAGTATCTCGTAGTATCGTAATGGCATGATTCCAACTGCCGTTTGAGGCCTTGCAGGCCCTACGCGGTACTTGCCTATGACCGTATGAGCTCTAGGATATTTAACAAAGTTTGAAAATTTCGAGCACGTTCCGCCTTCTACCAACGTGAGCCATCTCCTCCAGGTCTCGGAGCCGGGTACTGGCCAAAACTAATTAATTTAACATGAATGATACAAGTGAATTCACAAGACGCCGATAGTAAAGGTCACTTGTAGTGGAAACAATCGCAACAAACGACCGGTTGCGCCCTACTAAATGCTTTTGATAGTCTGCAATAACTCAAAATGCAAAGAGCTAGGAGTACGGTCGAAAACCGTGAGATGATTGGGAACCTAATTAATATTTTCTATTTTACATATGATTCTGCCGTTAGGTATCGTTTCGAGAGCGAAATGAGACGTGCCTAGGATTGCTTCAGGTTCAAACAATAAGGACGTTGAAATTATTTCTAGAGGCCGACTTTCAGCCTCTACTTCCTATTTGTTGAACCATCCGAAAGCTGAACCGCGAAAAAAATCGAACATCATCAACTCGATGTGAAGTCCCTTTAAATCAGCTGCTGAATACATATGGTCTATTGCATTAGACTCGCGACACTTGCATCCTTTATTTTTAACTAGTCCTACTGTGCGAACTAGCTTTTGGCGTCACTGTTTCGGTATAGCGTCAGAAACTTTCTTGCACTAGGAATGGTAGCCAACGTACTTCTGGGCCTGTTCGGGCTTTTTTCAACAAACACATGGGTCGGCATGGTAATCGTTTGCCGTGGCAGCTAATTACCAACGTTGAAATCTGAGTTAGCATACTTATGGCGATTACAGTAACGCCCTTGAAGAGACGCCATGCTCTGACCACGTTGCCCCTGTAACGGGACGCGCAAACTATGTTATTTGTTGAGACCGTCATTATCTGGGTCTTATTGTTATGATTACGATAGCTGCCTTTACCGTATTAATTACCAAAGAAATTTTCATACGAATAATATTCATGCCGGCGTTAGACTGACATTGTTGATTGAACGAATTAGAAAATTTACAATAAACATTTTAGCCATGCCTCAATAAGGGTACGCGTTTTAAAATACCCTTTTGAAATATAACTATCATATAATAATAATAATAGAAATTTTGATAACAAATAATTCTAATCTAACTTGGGCGTAAGTACGAAAATCGTTTGTAATAACATCAAAGCTTCGCCATGCTAACAATAGTCTTAACTTTTTATCCGAAATCTATTTCGTATAGCTCCAGCACGTCGTGAAGAACTGCTTCTACGAGCGGACGAGAAAAGAAAGCTGCCATATTATTGTTGAAATACGAGTGGAAAATTTAAATTCTAGATGAAACTTTGTTTATCGTCATTACCGCTAATTTGACGAGTAGCCAGACTGAAACATGTACGTCAACCTTTACATGCATAATTTTACCCAAGTTCACCAAGCTGATATCAACAAACCGCCACTGTCTCAGCCTTGAAAGAGAAGATTAAACGCTGCTTCAGTGATCTTCGCCCACGATTATGTTAACCCGTCATGTAGAGTTTCGATAGAGAGACGACAACACAAAAGAGGACGTGTAGCAGACGCTTCGTTGCATGCACGGTTCCCAAATGCTTATTTTATGACAACATCGAACAGCGATAGTAGAATAAAGAAAAAAACAACAATTAACTTGACATTTAAATTTTCTGCTTTTGTTGCAATAGCCTATGTAAACAAAAAGGTTTAAAAATATTTTAGAAAATGGAAGACAGCCATTCTTGTAGCTCTCAAACTATGTGCTTCAGTATGTTGTCAAGGATGAGTTAGCTTCTCACGTCGATATGGCTCACAGATTCCCAATAACACTTACTTAAAAAACGATCACTTTGATAGAGGAGGCGGTAAATTGTCGAAGTTCAGTTCTAGTTAGAACTTGCTGTGCAAAATGTCCGTAAACGTCTGAGAAAATTCAGGAAAAGCATATAATAATTATATATCGGAACGTTACGTTGCTTCGGCTGTCGCACATGCTTAAAAATCATAGAAATTTAAATATAAACTTATAGTTTGGAGCCCTGTGTTTTTCTACCTATTGTGTATCTGAAGCTGCTTGTAATTTCCATACGTAATTTATTTTCAAAGGTTATATACAGTTTCTGTCGAATGCACGACTTTATTATTCAAATTGGTTGATATCATTCACAATCTGAAGCATAAAAAAAAAATCTAAACTTTGTATAGAGCTTGAGGTTACGACAATGTTTTTTCCCATTGAGTTTAGGCGGGATCGCAACGTCTAGCGGAAAGTGGCAGGCAGATTGTTTCAGTTCTTCATTTGCTGACAGGAACGGCAGATATGTCACACGGTCGGACCTATAAATAATATTTTTGGACACAAAAATGGCTAGTTATAACTTCGGCAAAAAGTTAGCAAGGCCATTGATCGTTGTACGTTTTTTTTTTTTTTGGAAAAATATAAAGTTATACTTGTATATCCTTTCAACAGAAAAAGAGATGAACAGTACACGTTTACTTTCACCAGCTTGATTGTTTACTAGAGAGCTACAACGCGTAAGTTATTTGATTAATGTTCAATAATAATCAATAAGAAATCATTCAATTAATGTTCCTTTCTCATGTAATGCAGAGTACAATTAATTAAGTGCACAGTATGTTAGACCGTAGTGAGAGAGTAGCTAGCAACTGTAATGCACAAAAAAAATAGTTCAAATTTTGATGAATTTTTGCAAAAAAACATCATAGGACTACTTTTAAGATGTTTGAAATAGCCTCTTTTATGCTTTCAACAAGCTTATCAAACAGGGGCTGACATGTAAAGAGAAATTAGGTGAAACGTTCGCTTCCGACTTTCACAAGCACAGCTTGCCACAACGAAATCGAGAACTCATATAGATATATATATATATTGGCAATTGAATCCTCACGTAACTGCCAGGCAGTAATATAGCACACTTATGGGTTGCTAAAATAAGCAAATGAGTTAATTTTTGTGTGATCTAGACAAAAAATTAAACAGAGGGATATATTAGTACTCAATTTGTTTGTACATTTGGGGCATTCTATGACAGATGCGCTCACTGAATCCACTAGACGCCTATACACAGTAAAGGGCTGTCGAGCATTGTTCTACTACTGATGAACGTATCCCACAGCACGTGTGCATCTGTTCTCGGTCTATGACGTTACAACCGTTCACAGGACAAGCGACAAGTGGAAGAAACTTATCCTTACTAGTTACGACAAAGGTATTAGCGCCAATCGCGCTCGATCACTGCGGTAACTGCTGCTACGAAATGAGCGATATCTGGGCTGTTGTTATGACTCTCTCCAAATGCGTGTGGGCCTCCGTATGGACAAACGCTTTGCTAGTGATGCTATGATGGGTATTTAGCGAATATATGGCAAAACAACGAAGCAATACAAGCTACGTGCGGACCCACCACCTGTCTGCTGTGTCCGTGCGTGATGATACTGCTACGGCGGCTTGCATGGTGATACGTTAGATCGCTAGACGCGTTACATCGCTAGCGGGACCCCACGTCGTCGCCGATAGCCGATATTCCGGAAGTTTTACCGGAAAAACGCGTGGCCGCCGAACAGTCCAGCGACCAGCCCCAGCATCACCATAGCTAATACAGCACCGATATCATGTTTTTACACGCACCATCGTATAGGTGGCATACGCTGACCGATTCCTTTGAAAGATAAATTTCCAGAGATAGCAAACATCATTTACGATAGCATTCATTCAGCCTAACGAGCAGCACCGTAAACTGCCTGCGATAGACAAACTAAAATATGGCCGTTTTTTTCTGTGTTTTGTCATGCGAACGCATCAACGACGATTGCGAACGAATACATCTATATCTAGAACTTTAGTTGATTGTTGCTAACTCCGGGGGGGACGGGGTAGAAGGGTTGGATTGGAGTGGTATACAAACGACTGTGATAATTCCCTCGTTTTAATATTGTACGAAGGCGGCAAGCGCCGTCTGTGTGGCGCCCAGTCAACTTGCTTTTATGCAATGTACAGCTTCGCAGTGGTACGAAAGCCTGTTTCCCGCTGCCTTTATCCTTGGAACGTAACTAAAGAATAACTAAAATGGAGTTCTCCTCAGTTATATTAGTCCCAACTCTTTCCCCATCGACCTGTGCTCCTATCAGCGAGACTCAGATCACCGAATGAAATAAGGGAACCGCGGCGAGAGAAAAGCGTATCGGAAAAGCGACCCAGATGTGTCACTCTATGGCCGTTGCCGAGCGGCGCCAATGGCGGCGACGGCTACCAGTGCGGCTATACAAGGACTAATGGGAATCAGACGGGATAAAACGAACAGTAAAGAGACATCGTTTAATAGTGATTTGTGATGACAACGGTGAATTCGTAGTGGCGCCGGAATTCGCTGAATGGAACTGTTGGAACAGATGGGTTATTAAAACAATGTGCTTCGCATGGTGTAGAACACCGGTTTACTTAACAGTCTGATTAAATTTACTATGCAGATATCTAATTGCCTGAGACATGTAGAAAAAGAGGTCAATACGTCTTATATTTATGTCCTAATCTGTCAATTACGTTCGTGCCTTCCATCTGCGCACACACCAACATCGATTAGCAAACTGAGCTATGTTTAAAGCTGCACGTGTGTGAAGCTTTTGTTTTAACATACAAGCTGCCAATAGCCAGTATGTAATTAGGAAAACGCCGCGACCATCACCAAAGGTCCTATTAATTGTTCGCTCTTTAACAATTAGAAGCGGACTTGCTGGTTAACTTTGTTTGATTGCATAACAGCTTTAAATGTGTTTGCCGATTCAATTGCGGCACATATTCAAGACTTAACTACTGTTCACCAATAATCTTCACACATTCGTGATTTTCTATATCCATCATGTGTACAATACGCTTACTGCCTGAGTGACATCAAATTCTCATGGTTGCCATTTAAGAACACTGCCATTCAACGGAGTGTTTATCGGAGCGTTAATCGGAGTGTTTAAGACACCTAACTTTCGGGTCTCGCAATCCTGCCACCTTGTATACTGAAGCAATACACGTGGCAATTATCAGACAAGACAAAACTCATCGTAAGTACGTGACATGGTATTAAAAAACCTTAAAAAGTTCATCAATCAAACAATTCGAGTTAGTGAAGCTAGCTTTACGTGGCCTGCTTGTATAGTCAACTGCAGTTGGCATCTTTAGGAATCGCCAATCGCTCAGAACTCCGAATTCAGCAAATCACTTCTACATACATTATAAATACTATTATAAATAAAACATTTTAGAGATCATCTTATTTATACTGCAGCTATAAGCGATGGAAAAGTTTCTTTCAATATCATGAGTGCCCTTTCATGGTACTAATTAAACAGAGGCAGTTTTGTGGTAGGACAGCTTTGCTTTATATCAATCGTATTTTTTTTTAATGAGATATGTTAAGGAAAAACGATTTTTAGATTTCTAAGTAAAAAGCTTAAAGATGGATACGAAAACTCTAGAACGGCACTATTTTTTCTATTATCGTTACTTTCGCTACTTCATTGTAAGGATTCAATGTTATCGTTGTTAGGGAAACCATAGCTGATGATAAGAACATCAAGTTTCCTTCCAATATCATTGTCGACGACGCTTGCTACATTTGACCAAAAAACGATCTTTCTGGTACGTGTTACGGCTTTTAGATAATCAGGATTTTTTTTTTGTCTCTTAGAACCTCTAAAAAGCCTATCAGTGAAGTTAACAGTTCTTTCACTTAAAACATATTCTAACGTCTATTTTTCTAACGATAGCTTGCAGACGCTTTAGGTTCCGGGGCTACTATGGTACCGCTTGTACAGATACCCCTCAACAACTTGATGCTCTATGAAAGAACAGCTCCTTTCACAAATAATAAAAAACTGTCATTCTGAGTTTCTATTTCCACTGCAGAAGTATCGTTTAGTCACAAAACTATGATTTCTCTAGCCAGTTTGCAATAAACAGGATTTCAAATACAAATTAGAGAACCCGCAATATATTTGTTTCGCTAGAATCTACAAACATTTATACAGCCGCAAACTAAACTTTTTCTTTTTACATCTTAAATATAGTATATTCGGGTCAGCGGCTTGTGCTGTATTCTAATGTTTTCGTAATGTGAGGCAAAACCAGATCTCTAAGCGTGCTCTAATTTTAGCAGAGAACATTTACACTTCAAATGGGTAACAGTGTCAGCCCAGTGGCCTCCCAGGAAGCGACTGTATCGGCGCCGCGTTATTTTGAATCACAGCTTTGCCTAGTTCAATATTGGTTTCATCAGTCACATCACAAATACACTCATTTAGATTATGGATTAAATTTTGCGCCTTTTTAATACACATTGTCTTTTACAATCGAGAGGAGCCAAATCGCTGAACTGGGGCAGCCACTCAATGTCGCTGTGTGACAGCGAGACCGGCCTCAAAACATGGTTTCAAACGTGCTGGTTATATGTCGCATAGTATGGCAAGTTGCCTTATCATATTGATACCAAAAATTATTTATATTAGGTGCTTTTATTTCGGTCCACAGAAAGCTCGCGCCATGTAACGATAGAGCTCGGCATGTTTGACTGTTGCGTCCCGTCATTACGTGTTACGCCGACACAGAGAAGCCCAGTAATCTTCTTGCTCTATAGGTCGCACCACACAAGTCATCCCAACACTTACCCTTAAGTTTCCAAGTCCCAAAGGCGATAATTTTCGTTATTTACCCGACTGTTTCGCTGAAAACGACCTTCATCGTAAAGGACGATGTGATTAGAAGAGGTCGCTAACAAATGCCCTGCGCCCCAATCTGTGATCACCGAATAAACAACACTTGTGATAGTTCCACATTATTTGTGGTTGAGTTAACTGTTTTTAGTAAATGTAATTTTTGCGTCAAAATAGGCCGAGTTATAGAACACGACGTTTCATGTAGAGGTCGTTCACGTACGTGTTCGGACACGTACGCTGAACCCCAATGCAATCACTTGCTCGACCGGTTCGTGTTCTTCCAGGCCCCGCTTCGTCTGCTAGTGAAGGGACCTCTCTAAATTTCTTGATGGATCGTCTCATGCTACCTTCGTCAACGAAAAGACCGTATTCTGTGCGACACATACGGAGAGTCACCTGAAACAATTCTCTATTTCGATCATAAGTTTTCACGAAGAACAAAACCCTCTAACGTTCTAAATCATAGAGTTCTATCATCGCAAACATCGTAAACGTTACTGTGTTTGTCGCTTGATATTTTATTAGCGCTTGTTTTTATATAGAAATATGAAAGAAGAAGATAGCAGGGGTGCAAACATTTGGCTCAAACAATATCATCGATGGGAAACGATGCTACGTTGAGGTAAGGATTATTAAAGGTCTCGGAGGTCAGGTAGAAGGTGGAAAAAGGTTAATGTATCATTGAAAAAGGGTGGCATTTAATGATGTCGTAGTCGTTAAAGTAGGGAAAAATGCAGAAGATGAACCGTATTTTTCTGCTTAGGCAACTTGCCGTGGCTGCACAAAGGCCAATCCTGCAGTATATCTTTCTATCAGAAGGTTCAACATATTTCCTTTTGTTAGATTTTACATTTTAGATCATTCCAATTATTACTTTTTGTCATTGTGTGTCAACACGGTGTGTCAACAGCTAGAAACACAGAATAGAGATAGGTAGTGATAATGGAAATTACATACGACATACCTAGTTTGAAATTCCCTGAATAACTGTAACAGTCTATGAGAAAATAAGCTATTGGTCTACTATACTCGGGAGAAATTTCGTAAATCATAATCTAGATCATGGCTCTTAATGTGTGGCCGCGTTACTCGTCCATGTTCGCTAGACGCATTTTTGGGTGCTGATTTGGAAGATTTTTGCTTTGTATTACTTATGTAAAATTATGATCGAATGTCTGGCAGTTGAAATAATCCTATTGTTATGCTTAGTGTAACTTGTCGGTATCCCAGTTGGGTTCGTCCCAGATTTGTTTGCACGAATAGATATTTGTGCAAAGCCTTATGAGACTTCTAGATGTTACTAAACAGACCCATAAACCTCTAGCGCCTGTTCTGAAGTTGACTGAATTTATTTGATTTTTGATTTTATGCCCAGCCCAAGAAAAGCTATAAAGCATACCAACAACTATTGCGAGTACCTTGGCCCATTCAACGCTGTTCTGAAACAACCATCTTAGATTCGCGCTACGCCTATGCTAATATAAACTAGAATTCGATTAGAGGCCTGTACCCCTACAGTTTCAGAATTGCTCTTATAACGTATACGTTTTATTGTAAATTGCTTAGATGGCTAGCTGGGCTATCGATAGAAATATTGCATATTCAGGTCACACATTTATCTAAAGTTTCACAAAAACGATTTCCCCTAGCGATCTACTCGTACGTATGGCCTGATGTATAATAATCGGCTCACTTCGGTAGCCATCTGCAATTGGTTTGGTGTCCATTTAGTAATCGACTTCCGTAGCGTTTCAATGATTGCTTTACATAATCCTAATACCTACGAAGATTATACTAATCCTACTAATCTGAATATTGCAATTATTTTTTAGACCCCCCCCCCCCCCCCGTATTGAACGAACGATTCCGTCGCGAATAACGTTTTCTAGCTTTCACATAAACAAATCAAAGTGATGGTGTTCGTTGACCTTTGAGAGTACTTTCATTTTCCGCGTTCAGGGTGCCGGATTTCCCTAGTGATTAGGCTCGTTCCGACTTTTATGGAAATAGGACGCAGCTAGCGTTTTTCTATTTCAGAACTTTGAGGGTTGTCCTGAAAAGGCGACCTTCTAGATGAGAACATTTGCTGACATGCCTCACTTTGGCGCAATCGTCTGTAACAGATAATGCATCTTTCCAGATTGTTCATCATAAGCATGTTATTTCAGAATTAGGTCTAGTTGATTGGAAAATTAGTTTTTTTTTTTAAATTTTTAGTGATATCATGTCTTTTATACTACGTTCTTGCTTGCACTGGTACCCATTAGCTGACATTGTGGATAGTGCTTCGTATCACTGAAACAAAAAATTGTCGATTAGATCGTGTCAAATAAGAAACGAGCGATTTTTTTTTTAACTCTGAACTCACAAACACGGCAGAGGGAGCGTTATCGTACGGAGCCATGCGTTAGAAGAGAATATTATAACACTAATAATAAACAAACGATAATGATATTTATATGAAAAAAAAATCCGCGATCACTAATATAGTGCCTTCGGTGAAGTCATCGATACGTTGTAACTGTACCTTTTTATTTGGAGTAGATTTCTGTGTTTGCATGTAATGCAATCAATAACATTTGATACAAGTGATGGTAGCAGTCTGCCGGTCGAGCCATCAGAAAAGCGTGGATCACGTCATCTCGTTTATTACAGACAAGCGCCGATAGACAACTGACCTGACTGACAACCTGCCGCTGCTGCCATAGCTGTGATGTTGGTAGTCGTGGCCATGCTCAGGCGTCAGCAACAAAGAATCGCTAATGATTAGCGACTATAATGGCGGTAGCGATGGAGAAGAGAAAAAAGGAAGGCGGAGCGGGGAAAGAGCACAGGTCGAATATAACTAACCGGATGAAAAGGCAAGTAGGCTGCCATGGCGTTTGCCGACAATCGCCTGAAAGACAGGTCGGGCAAATTACAGCAGACGTCCTCTGAGCACCTGGACGAGGGGCCACTGAACATAGGCATGTCAGTCCTGTTTACCGTGCGTACGTCCAGTGTTCGCAGCATTGATGGGATTATATAAATGCTAAGTGATGTCCAATGAATCCAACTTCATTCTTATATACACTTTGCATTCCACCATCCTCCCAATTATTCTCTACTTAGACATACAACGGGGGCTCTTCGGGCACCGGGTCTGTGAGGGGCCCAGTCAGGATAGGAAGCTTTTGATTTACCTTTACTGTCATTTGTAGCGACAGCATCAGAAGTATTGAACGTATCTAAGGCTGACCTAATCGATACGATATTATGCGTGCTCAGACAGGTCTCGTGTCTGAAACTGAAAACCTCTTACCGCTATCGCTGATTAGTGCCTTGCGGCGATCATATCGCTGTTTTTGGCTTTCGCATACTGTGACTAACACTTAACAGTCAATCATGTCGATATGCCTGTGGCCGTACAGGCGGGTCTTAGGTACGTTTGAACGCTACGGAACGAGTCAGTGGATAATCCCTTGAAACCTAGGTCCATCGTTAAGTAGAGTTTTCCTGGTTTACGTTCGGGCAGAGTTTATTAGTTTCCTACATTTTTCGTCCAACTACGTTACTAGCCGGCTTGCCTTATCATATCGATCTGAATACTCAATTAATCAGATATTGAAGGACATTTATATGTGGTTAGCACGCGCTTCTGAATACCCTGTCGAATCACTATTCTGTTTGAGGACAAACGCATCATGTGCGTTTATCGGCTTTTCGAACAGCGGAACTTTTACGATCCTTGGATCTGGTCAATCTACTGAATGGCGTTTTATATAATCGTTTATTTGGTCGTCATGGCCATAATCGTAGTTGTATAGCGATGACTCTGGCGACACCGAGGAGATCATTGTTTGTGAGCGCTTGAGATGTCAGAAGTGCTCGTTTGTGTGTGTATGTTCTAATGTAGATTAATCAGGTGTGGTAAATGTTCGCGTAGCCATTCGTCATACCCACTAGTTGGTCTCTTCGCGTCCGGAGAAAAGGGCGGATTGGGGTCTAGATAGGAGCAGTCCTTCCTTCGGCGACAGGAATATTAAAAGAAATATTTGTGCAGGCATGTTCTAGCGAAAATAAGCGGGTCACGTCAACTGGCCTAATACCGAATGGCCTAAATGGGTGGTGCGTTACGATGACGATGCTCGTTTTATAAAGTCGTAGTATCTGTACAGGTGGTAAAGCCAAGTAAGTATTTAACTATTTGTAACTATAAGTAACGAACTAATTGCAGATAGATAAGACTATGAGAGCATCGAATGGTGAGGATCTAAATTAACTAAATTTCATTTTTTTGATATTTCTTTAACGTACAGTAATATATGTACAAGTGACACTCGAAATTGATTTCTTTTTTGTATAAACGCAACACGTTTGGTTATTTAAAGAATAGAAAATAATTCATCTTACTTCACATTAATTGATACTATGGAGTGTAAAAGGCTATGACAAATACATTTGTCAAAGCTATATGTCAAAACCTGTAATATACAGGATGGTTGGAGCAAGACAATCGTTGCTTATCCGAGCAATCCTGTGGGTAAACTCGCTGGGCAAATGGCTGATGATCATTTGTAGGGGCGTACCACGATCATGATAGCGAGATTCCGTATGTGGTTGGCCGTGATAGGAATTGTGTTGAAGGATACACCCAGATTTTTCCTTGTTATCTGGCAATTGTTCTGCACTATGGCTGCACTGTGTTCCTTGAAACTTTCCACAATAGTTTAAATTACACAGCTTTACATAGCCCGACGACCTTTTTTCATGGAATTTTATCTGTTTTATATAACATTCTTCATTTCACATTTCGATCGTACGCTACGCGATGAAGTGCTCGTCTTATAACTTTTATGTCGTCTCTTTAACATAATTTTTGGAGTTCTGAAGTGACCTACCTTGCCGCCACTTACACTGGCCGTAACCTGTAGACCTACAAAGCCGAGCTAACAGGCACCACAGCTTTACGTGCTTACGAGACTCGCAGTAATGAATTATAGAGTTCAACAAGCCTCATTGTTGAAGCAGTGCGCTACTGGTTCGCGGACGTTTGAAGCTGTCGACCGTCGCTGTTGCGTTTTGGTCGCGGACGGTAGCTGAGTCCGTTCCCGGTTATCAATGAGAAGTTCGGCCTTCAAAAGATGAATTTTTTGGAGGATGCTCTTGATATCCCTCACAGAGACGATACCGGGGTTATCGCCGCTTATGGAAGCAAACAATCCGCTTTATACACCGGTAGCAAACAACATTCCTCTTTTCGTGATGCGCTTGCCAGTGTTAATAGTATGTAGCGGTAATTATGAAGCACATGCTTATTAAGTACTTAAAAAAAATGCGCCGCTATCGTAAAATTCATAAAAAACGACAAATGCTGCACCCCTGCCGTTGGTCACTACTAGTAGCTTGAAGTAAAACTTTAATTTCACAAAATGTTCGAACTTACTATCTCTCCGCGCTCAGGACACGTCACGTTCGGACGGTCACGGCTGACCCTTAACGTGGAAATCGTAACCCAAACGGGGGAGCGCCTAATAACGTAAACGTTTCGATCTGGCTGCGCTGTTCGGTGCCGGAAATCAGTGTTCTACAGCGACTTGTTCTAGCTTTATTTAGCCCCATACGTGGTGTCAAGAAAGTTATATGGTCCTGAAATCAAGTAATATTTGACGATTTCAAAAGTAGTTTTCATTGCCGTCTAAAGCAAAAAGCAAGCTGTGAAAAATGTTTGCTGGATAAATTCTGCTAGGATCTGCGTTGTTTTGTATTACTAGAATTTTGGCTTCTATTTGTGCATCAGAAGATAAGATTAACAAAAATCGAAGTGTGTTTTAGTCACTTTGTGAATTAAGGGTTCCAAATGTGGAGCATCCGAACATTCTCCCAGTAGCGTTCGGTTCCCTTTGGCAAGTATATTTTGACCTCTCTAACTTGGATTTGTGTGGGAGTTGTAACAGAAAAATGAAATTGTGTGGACGATTCTGCATCCCATGATTTATATCGATCTTCGAATGATACTGACGGACGGTCCGTTAAATAACGCCTGAATGATTTAGGCCCACACTTTTATTTAGTCGGATATTTTTTTTTAGAATTTTCCTTTTATTTCAAGACGATTTATACATTTCTTCGCAAACCAGGACGCCGTTACTTTGCTATTTATATCATTCAAAGCCATTACAATTTTATCTATAGCACCATAGTTCCGGTTGTGGTGCGCAACCGCTGACGCCCACTTCATTCCGGTACATGTTCAATGAGTTTTTATAAATTGAATAGGAGTTGAAAACGAGCACTAACAAATACTGCGTAGCTCAAAAAAAAAAAACATACAATCTCATCCGGACAAAACAATATACCACAAAATACAACCCGATATTATAATAATCACATTGTTATTGTTGTTGTTATTAAATTTCGATACGGCTATTGCCTTGCAGTGTTTTTCAGGCCAACATATTGCTTGCTATATGTATGTTCAAACTCACTGGGAATAGCTGGCACTTGCTTAACTTTACAAGCTATATATATATATATATATGCAGATTAATAAAAGGTATTAAAGGCAGGTCCATGGGGAGCAAATTTATGTGCTCTATATATTCTATTAGAACAAAGCAAAGCACAAGATCTTATTTACTCTTAATCGTATTTTGCACAACTTCTTCTACCTATAGGGATATGAGAAGTGCAATATGTGCAAATAATAATAATAAACAAAAATAGCAAATGTTTACATGCAGAAAACCACGGTTCTTGTGTAAACGAAACGACTGTCCATAAACTGTTGTTCTCTTTTTTTTTTTCAAAGTTCTAGCAAGTGGAAAGTTCAGGCTTGTATGATGGCACTTCTATTTATTATATTTGTTGAATATTGTTACGCTATCCTTTACGCATTAAGTATTCCATACAATATTGTGACAGTAAGATTCTCTCGAGATACGTAGGTTTGGGTCGATTGCTTATAGTTGGTATTTTCCATCGAACCCTATTCCCGTGAACTTCTACGAGGCTTTAATGCGACCAATCGAGCCGCGTACGTTGCCTCATAGAGCTTCAAAAGCAGACGCTATCTGCCGTTATGTCCCGGCTGAGGTTCTTTCTCGAGTCTAAAGACTCCAACTATGAGCTATAGTTGCGTGTCGGTAGATAATGCTAGAGGCGCTAAAGCAACCCCCCTCCCTGTTTTGATCATGGCATACGTACCGTCATCGCACGCACGCACGCACAAGGAAGCACGTTCACCTTGGGTCGTGCATATACACCTACATGTTGCACATTTGAGTTGAGATATTATTTATACGCTGGTGATCTATTTTTACATAAGCATTAATCATTCGAAGCGATAATAGGACAAGCATCATCGTAGGATCGCGATCGGTACTCTATTTATCACATACGTTAAAGCATTACGTTGAATTCGTTTATTGCTCTGACACGGCTTACGGGTTAAACGGCGTTCGACCATTGTGAACAGCGATCTTGCTGGGCTTGGTCATTAAGGCGTACTTTGCATGATCTAATCATGCATTAAGCTGAAGTAGGAAACAGCAAATCATTAAGACATTGATGTCGATAAAAAAAAAAACAGCACACAGACATGTGGACCATATCTGGGAAGTGGTGTTACCTCGATAGTCATACATCCAATAAGCATCTCAGTAGGAAGCGTCTAGTTAGGCCCAAGTAAGATATTAGTAATGTTCTCATTTATTAGTTTAAAACTTATCAAAACTGAAAAGGCTCGGGTCGTAGATATGTGACTACACATATCACACGAATATCTTTTGTGTCTCGCGTTTTTTATTACTACAGATACTGATGCTGCGTAAGGTATATACGGTCATCTGGATAACGGGGTGTGCCTCAGCTGTTTCTCTCTAGAACTGTTCAGATCTGTGTGCAGTATGACGCGACATGACGGATCGCTTGTAGCATGTCCTACCTTAAGTGAACGTTATGTAATGAAGTGTTGTTTGTTCGTTGGGATGTCGTCTCACTTTGAATATTTATTTTGACGGATAGAGTACGGAAGAAAGATAGCGATATGTTTCATCAATGGGTGTATTTGTCGTCACCGATTCCATTCAACTGCAGATTTACTATATGCTTTGACGTCATCACGGTACCAGCCGCCTGAAAACGGATGCAACAAGGCAAACGCTTTTAAGGTAAACGGTGACTTCCGATTCAATAGATCACAGTTCAAACGGATAGGTTCTGACGTATCAGTGTATAATGGTAACCTACTGTTTGTCAAAGTCCGGCTATTCACGAACGGGAACCTAAACGAACGATGATAGAAGCTACGCAGATTTTTTCCTAAAATTAACATTGTGCGGCCAAGAGCGAGGTATGGACACTGGCTACGTTGGAATACCTACCACGATACCTAAATAACGAAATATCTCGTTGCCCGAAAAGTTCTTTTGTCGACGACCGCATGTCGTCTTTTAGTACAATTTTAGCATGTTGTCGCCGTATTAGCTATAGGTTGATATGACGTTTACGTATAATGTAGAAATTGTGTACATTCTAGCAAAGGTTGATAACTGGATCACCGGCGAACCTTTGTATGCTACATATATCATTTGCGTTCCAGTAGTAATTCTGTTGTAATGACGCAATAAGATTACTAAAAAATATCCTCGCTTAAGTGCTCATTTCTTCTTCCTGGCTTTTTAATTGTGAATGCATGAAAATTGGTCTTCACGTGGAAATTAGGCGTGTTTTGTATGAGTCCTATTTCACACTATGCTCCTATCGTTTATGACTTATTCTCGAATTCACACGCAATGCAATACGTTCAATGAAGCGGTTGCTCGATCCCGAACATATAGGAACGACGGTATCGAAGTCATTTTTGATGAGTCTATGCCCGGATCGTCGCCGGAACCTACCTAATCTTTACATAGACATGCGGCAGCGATGGGAAAATATATTAGCGCCTGGCGACAAAATCGCGTAGTCCTTTTTTACCGAATCTTTGAACAATAGACGGTACGTGTGATCTTACAACCTATGCAAATAAATGTCTCAGATTTTCAAATACACCTACGACATATACAAAGTTGTGGGATTCTAGAAGAAATGCGTTCTTGAGAGTAGGATCGACGTGGTCCTTCGGATGCCTATTGAGACTCGTAGTTTGGTTGATTATGACAGGTTTGGCGATGTTTACCTTTAGAATAATATTCACAGAGCGTTAACGAATGACGATCGTCGTTCAGGTCTAGGTTTCTTTTCGTTAGCGTTAGCTATGAAGAGGTTCTATTTCTGATCGAAATCTTTCGAAAGCATGAGTTCAATCGACCAGCTGCTAATGTGATAGCCTATCATTAAAAGCCTTGCAATTTCAGTGAGCAATTCCCCTTAGGTACGAGAGATTTTCAGGCTAAATCGGTCAACCCCATTTACCTGCACGAATGCCGCTATACCTGCGAAATTGCCGAGTGCACCCTTTTGTGATACACCGAGGCACTTTACTAAACAATTACTAACTTAGATTGCAGCGCCACGTGTTTTTAATAGCCATTTTCTCTCACCGGAACCCCTATCCTACGATGACTAACATACGCTAACGAAAATAAAGCCATTCATAAGAGACATTCGCAGAAACTAAATTACTTCTGTGCAGACAATCATTCTATATTATTTAATAACTACGACTAAAATATCAGGGTATTTTCAGGGCACTTTTACTATTAAAAGTGATTCTTGCTTCAAACTAGCCTGACCAGGTGTGATTTTCTGATCATGGATTTTCGTCGTTGGACGTCTGGAACGGGAGCTAAAGTTAACTAAAGTCGTACACCGTTTTGGGCACGCAATAATAAAGTCTAATAAAGATGAGTATTTTCCACAGCTCAATACTGGCGCATTAATCGGAGCCTGTCCGACCTGTGGGGCATATTTAATACTGAAGTTAGTACTAGATGCATGCCGAAGTTTTTGCCATTTTATGACGCTCTCTTTACTCGCTAGCCCTGCGCTGTCTGTTTGCTTCTACACAGTATATTAAAACGTCTACTTATCTTGTTATCTGGTGGACGGAATATTAGGTCGAAGTTCGACATTTTAGCGACGAATGTTCCATATTTGGGGGCAAAGTGTCTCCGTGTTGTTCGCTTTTGCACGCGGTATGGACCGTATACCTGAAAATAGGGCTCAAAAATTGTGTCTTGAATCTCGATGATGAACCTATATTGAAACGTGTAGGTTGACAAGCACTGCTTTTAATGTGCCTTTGAAAAAACGCCCGGTAAAAATCTGTCTAGTCAAGCTAGAGAATGGACTGCAAGGACTCGTTGTACTCAGGCAGATTAAACGAAGTACCTTGTTAGCTAAAAAAACAGCGAGAACTTATATATGGATAAAATATGGTACAGATTTGCATGATTCAAGCAAGTCGAAATGTTTCATTATCGTTCCGCTCACAATTCCTATCAAGAAACTGTTTACGCATTTAGAAAAGACATCTTTAAGAAGGATTTATAGGAGGTCAAACTAAACAACAGTTATATCAAACAGGCCTTCTCGCGAGCGATGTCCCTGTTAACATACGTAACTAATCGCATTTAAATATATATCCTCATACAGCTTATACGGAACCAGCATAGATATGGTCTAAATTTATGGCGCACACAATGTTTGGACCATTGTCATCATCCGAACAAGCACAACTGGCCGGAAGGTCCATCAAAAGAACACAAGGAAGGGACACTATAACCACGACGGGCTTTAGCCAATCTGCCACATGCTACAAAATATAAGTCTGCCTAAAATTAAAACAACGAGCAGCAAAAACGTTAAAACAACGAGAAAATACGTTAAGTTGAAGACGCAAATACATCTGGCGAAAACAAAATCACTAGTATAAATTGAGAATCATTAATCTAAAATACATTTAAATTTTTTTCGTTGTCCAATGTGCTCGTTGGCAAACAGAGGAAGGAACACATTGATTTTATGCTCATCTATCCTTTTTTAAATTAGACTCCGCAATAAATTGTTAACTTGCTAAATATCACTAAGGCAAGAAGACTAAGCCCTTTCGCCAAGAAACGTGACGCTAAAGGTCTCGACGAAAGCTCAACTAATGTAGTTCGGTTTCCATGGTCGAGGGATGGAAATCTCATTGTAAAAAAAAAATTACAAACCTTCCTAGCTCCTACCATTATTATTTGAAAGATTCGAGTGAGTACTTCAAAAGGTGACAATGTTTTGAATATAAAAGGTGTGGACGCATGTATTTAACGATGGAAGTTTCATGGTAGTATACTATGCGGCCTGCCAGATTTTTAATTCAAAAGCGGTTTGGTTCATTGATGCTGTTCTTTCGTTGTAGTTAAAAAGGTTTTTTTTACATATACTTGCAAGCTGGCTGTTAATAATATCAGTATCGCAAAGAAACTTAAGGTGGCTTATCGTTGACTTCTAGCCGCCATCTTGTTTGTGTTTAGAAGCTAACGGCACAAATGCCTCACCTGGATTACACAGAACTCGTACTGTGAGCGCTTGCGCGTCACTCTCTTTCGGCCAGTATGTTTAGTTAACAGTAGCACGAGACGATAGCAGATGTGGTAGATGCCGACCGAACAAATAACTAGAGTTACCCTTCAGGTTACACAAGTTTAGTGTTATCTCTTTGTAGCAGTTCGGCTTTTTGAGTTGACCAAATCATTCTTCCTTTCTGAAAATTTCCGAGGCTACTAAAGCCCCAATGGCCCATCCGCTTGTTGCATCGCACATGAATTCTATAGGTCGCTTCAAGGTGTCTCTCAGTATGTCGTAGGGGCCTGATGCCAGAATTGCCCTCAAAGCGAACGATCCACCTATCTATCGCTTAAGCTTACTTTAGAAATTGCTGAAATGGTACTATGGTTGTACTGGATTATGAGCAGGTAGAGCATGTAAGAGACTGTCCTAAATATCGTCTTAGAGGGCATGTCCCTGACTCGTTTATTAAACATCCAACTTTATCAGGAACTTTGTTTAGCTCATTAGAAAATGGATATGCTCCCAAGTTGATGTTATTAGAAAGAACATTTACTTGAGCGTCTTAAGGATACACTGTTCATTCAACGAGGATCAAGAATGTTTTACAGTTTCAAAAATAAAATATTTCATGTGAAAATGAATATGACTTTTTAAAGGTTTTTCTCTGCTAGGTATCATATAACAAACACTGATTAGAATCTGTTATAATAGGTGTAAGAATACGGGGTCTCAGGTCCTAATTCGGACAAACCTTGTCGGACTATTAGTTATAGTGAGCATCTGTTCTTGACGCTGGAAGAATTTGGCCATTTCTTGTAGAACAAAACCGCAAACTCATGGTAACAGAGATAAGGGTTTGTTTTCAGAATATAAGCAAAAATCAGCTATCATCGAATGTCGTCACGCTGCGAAAATCCCTACACGACACTAACGGAATCTACACTTGGAAGATTTGTCAATGTTTTTTTAATCTGGAGAAAGTTATTTTTGGGTTAGAAAATAAAGAGGGAATAGTTTTTCATTTTTTTAGGGAACAGATTCAAGCTGTAATCGCAGTGAACAAAGCTTAGACCGACTAAACATGATCGTCAGGACCAACGTTTTTAGCGAACGAACAAAAATTCGTTTAATAAACTACGTTGATTAAAATGCGATCTTGAAACAAATCTGAAAAAATGCCAAGTTAGAAGGACTACCCTATATAGTTGCTCTCCTTTAGCTAACTCTAAGTCTTTCTTCCGCTAAATGACGACGTCTTTTATGCCATTGTCTATCAATTGAGTAGCATGAATTTTAGCTGGACACCAAACTAAGTCCCTAAAGCTTTTATAAGCCCCTGTTTTTTCGACTTGGATAATATGAAAAGCTAGAAAATATGAAGGGTGAACTTACTTTACGACATATGTAAATCATGGATTCGTTAACTACATGCGGCAACTTCAAAAACTGATATTGCTGAAACTAAAGGAGGACCATTTTTCCGGTAAGGTTTCGTGGACAGTTACAGTCTCTGCGCCGCGATAATGTGGTTCGATTTGCAATCAGCGTTGTTGGATACGATTGTCCTTAATAAAAAAGGGTTTGGTGCGAGCTTGAAACTTTCAGAGGAAGCAGCATTAGGGATACAGAACCTCCGATATCTGATTTGTGATTACGTTCGATATAAGCAATTTGGACGTTGTTCGGTATCTATTAAGGAAGTAATATTAGGGCATTTCGCTTGTATGCTGAATAATCATATCGTGTGCCACTAAAGGTAATTTATTATTTGAAACAAGTAATTTTAATTTATATTTGGTTAACTAACTTAGCATTACTGTATATATATATATATATATATATATATATATATATATATACTAGACAATTTAAGGAGGATATCATATTAGGAACCCACTAGCGCTACTCCTGTTTCTGAAACATTGTTCTGAGCGAACTGCACATTTACATAGGACGCCATTCAGTAGGCGGTTTACGTAATGAGAAAGCTGAACCCCTCAGCGGGTGAACCAATCAGTTACTGCATCAATAATAATGAGGCTGTATATGGACGAAGTTTTCCTAACTATAGTAAGAGGACCTTCGTTATTCGAACAAAGCGCGGCTTAAATTTGGCAGCTAGCTTATTGGGTCAAGGCCCATGCTATTAGGCCCAGCTATATAACTCGTCGATGAAATAGGGCTGTAAGGTGCGGTACTAGAAAATGGTATCGTTTACCACAATACCACGTTATCTACACTTAGCTCTTTTCCCTTTAATCTTCTTGCTGATTGATAACGAAATATTGAGGCGTTAATAGATCTTTAAACGCTGAGAATGGTACGATGCATTATCGTTTGCAAAGATCTTGAAAGTCGATAAGTAGATACAGTCTAGGTGTTGAAGATCTCAAGGTTTGGTATATCTTTGTACCCTTGAAACATTTGTGCCTAAAATTAAGTGGATATAACAAGTGGCAAGAAAAATGGTCTCACTAAGTTGGGAACTAAAGAAGTTTTAGTATATCAGGTCCAAACTTTAGAAAAAAAAATAGATTTTGACGGAAATGGCGGTCTTCTAAAACCAACAATACCTTTTGACTTTATATATTTATGGATCATTGCGATTTTATGTAGGGCTCAAAATGCAGTACGTTCACAAGGAAACGAAACAGAAGGATGTATAGTCCTGCAGATAAGAAGAAATATACTCACGGATACCAACTGGCTGTGCTTTTTTCAGATAAATGGGCAGGTATTCTTTTGTTTCGCCTCTTTTAAGTTTCAGAACACGAATTTCTAATAAAACAAACAACTACTCTTTCTTGTGTTACTGAGATATGCTCATTCCTTGTATGGTTAACTAATTACAACATCTACAGTTCGCTATCAGAATATATCTAACTAATAGAAAAGACCTCGGTGCTAATCTATGCATAAATCAGGCAATGCTAAACAACGTAAATAGGTTTCGTGCTTTACAAAACAACACTAGATATTACATTATTATAACGCTCTTACTGACTACATGTACAATCCAGGATCTCCAATCTATCGATTGGAGAAATGCGAAATCGCGTTGTTCTATCAAGACGGAAGCCCTCGAAATGCAGATTGCCGTGCTTATCAGCCCAAGTACCCCCATACGCACCACATTCCCCATTAAGATTTGTCAAAAAATCTAGGATTATCTACTTTACTGCTGTACAGCCCGCTAGCTCACCACATTTCTTGCTAAAAGTAATCCTTTAAATGCAGTGTTCAGTACACACAAAAGCAGAGAAATGAGATGTTTTTTCCGCGTTCGATTATCACATCAGTGCACGTATTGTCTTGCGATAACGTGTATTCATAGAATGGTCCATCAATACGTTTAGGCAGCAGTGGTAGATAGCTGCCACATCCAATCTGTCTGCAGTTATTCAAGCCAATAAAGGTCATCAATCTGATTTGTTGCTTTTTTATGTAGCTGAGCAACATCATGTCAGTGTGTTTGGTTCAAATCTGCTGTGATTTCGATTATATGATTTGATTCCCTCCCGATCCCCAAACGCATAGCAGAGTCGTCAGCCGGCAGTGGTCGTGAACCCTATTTCAGTCAGAGTGCCACGTTGATAGCTCTTCATCCTTAGGCCGCACGACTTCATTAAATTTATTTCATGACTTCTAAAAACGTTGCGTTACTCTCTCGCCTACATTACGCTTGACCGCCATTTCCTGCTTTATACGACACACAAGAGCGGAATAATTTTTTTCCTTTTATCATTCCTTCAACTCTTGTCATCTGCAACTCTAACGAGATCATTTACTTTTTCCCTTTCTCAATAGGAATAAAGCCGTCGTCGGTCGGCCTTAGTAGTGCATAACGGAATCGCGCGGTGCTCAGATTTTTCTGCTCATATCGATTTCCAAACTGTTATTCTTCTTTTTCTAATAGTGAAGATTGTAGGAGACCATTCAATCTATATATCCATTTCTGTGTCTGTGATGTCTCCTACTACTTTTTTTCCCGCCTTTCTTACACACACACACACACACACATACTCACATTTACAACCGTTGCTCTAGTATTGTGCGTTTCCGCTTTACGCAATAAAGCCTGTTCCCCTTTATGCACGGCGCGCAATCATGCTACTCACTCAAACTCGCGGTCCACTTTTAGCTAGCATAAGTACAACCTCGTTCCACAAGAAACGAATGGAGGGGAGATCGAGAGGTATTGAAATTTACCCAAACCTTGGTCAACCAAGTGCTACGAATGACGATTACAACGAAAACGAAGCTTTTCCCATTGTCTCCCCTTTCTCATCCTTCTAAGTGAATTCGCGTTCTTTCGTACTGGTCGTGCAGATGGTGCGAGGAGGCGATCTGAGATCCTATTTGAACACGACGATGATGCCTAACGGTATCAAAGGATCCCCGACGCTGTCGGGTACGCATACGACCAGCGCGTTTCCGCCAGTCCGCTAGTGACCGTCTATTATAACCGTTGCCTCCGTTTCTTTCCACCACCCTATCTCTATCTCGGACAGGAATCCCAATTTCCCTACTCTGTCACTTCGTGTTGTCCTATCCTGTGGGTAACCTCAAAAGAAGCCCTCTCACAATCTCACTCAAAGAGCCGCAAAAAAAGACGGCTACGAAACGCCCGAACGATCTTCGAGTGTCCGATGGTCCGACAATAGCCTGTGGAGATGGCGGCTGCGGCAGCGATGCTGACGTCATGTTGTGCGACTGGGACGGTACCATCACGGCATCGGTCTCCATTCTGTGGCGCTCTCCTTTGAATCGCCTCTGGCGCAATCTGGGATGTCCTAGAAATAGGAGGATGGGATCCACGATAGAAAAAGGAACAGCACGGTGAGCCGGAAGATTGTGGGCGATGAGCAAGAATGGCCTTTGGTCGCGTCGTCGTGGGAATAGCTGATGAATGTTTGAGTGGCTTCAAAGAACAAGGAGGAGCACACCAACATCCATTCGACCCCCATCTTGCGTGGCACTTACATCTATGCTTTCACTAACATTATAGCTAGAAAAGGATTGAGCATCAACTGGCGAGCCCTAAGTCGACGGCCTTTTCTAACTAGAAAAGCTGCGAAGTGTCCAAGACGGAGATGCTCGTCATCAAAATACAACGTGGGGCTGTTGGGCCCTGAAGAAAAAAGCACACATGTCGACATAGATAGACACAGAATTCAAGTCGCTATGAGTTGATGCGCGCTCTTATGGACAAATAATGTATATAAACATAAATTAAATTACATAATTAGAACAAATTTTTAAAGGAGACAGGCAGTTGCATTTGATTACATAATGTGATATCGAATATGAAACATAGCATAACTAGATCTTTACTCGAGGCTGTTGTAAACATTAATAATATAATAGAGTATTGATTCTATTTTAAACACGAAATAAACACAAATATTTTAATAAGAGGTGCAAGACGTACCTAAATTCGTAGTCATAAATACGTAGTCTAAATTTTTCTTCTAAGTTACTAACTTCTTTAGAGATTAGCACAATGGATCTAAATTTCACAGGTGAATTGAATAAAAAAAAAACTAGCTTATTTAAAACTTTTAAGGTGGACATCGACTCATTCTAGTCGTTTAAACAAACCCAACGCTGTCAGATCCCGGAATATATAATGTAAAAAAAAGTTCAGCACGACCATTACACATATTTTGGCGATAATTATTGAGCTAACAAAGTGTCAGCTGCAGGTACTAGATTGATCTTATCCAAGATACGTAAATCTTGAGATGTTCCAACGTTAAAAAATGGGGCATCGTATTTAAAAGCCCTGCGCAACATCTTGCATCCTGCTTGACTGAAATCCTATTAGAAATAACTTACTCTATAGCATAAATGTAATAGTTATTCAAGTTATTTATAGAATTCTGTCGGTTCGTAAAAACATTTGAACGCGTTACTTGTAATTAGCCGCTAGGTGTAATATATATATATATATATAATAAATAATTATAGTATACTAGTTTACATAGTAAATAAAACTGGTATACATGTTTTATAAATATGTGAGTATGGTGAGATAATACGAGTATATGAATTAGAGTGTTGTCTAAATGCGGTCTCTTTTCCGTCAACTGTTTTAGGTGTCACTAAGTAAGAGACAACATTAAGATACTACGAGCCTCCTGAGTAGGCTGATAATTTATTTGTGCCATAATAAAAGCCATTTGTGCATCTATTGGACAACTAGAACATGTTCAACCTGTACACGAAATTTTCCTGCTATCGTGTAGAAGTAAAAGTTGATCCTCAAGTTTTTTTTCTATCCTGAAGCTCTAAGGACTGTTTAATTATTAACATCAACATAATCTATCGAAAGAATCCATCTTCCGGTAATAAACTGGACTACTGGGCTTTTACCGCTAAATGAAACGTTGATGTTCAGTATCCAGCGTATTAAGTTTAATTAGAAGAGGACCCATTATGGCCGTTACTATACTGTATTACCATATTAGAGTAATTCCTTAAGTTCTGTTGCATGTCAGCAACAAATGACTATATGTATCATATATATAATGTCATGATAACTTTATTTATACAGGTTGTGCAGTAGGCATCGTCGACGGAAACTTGAAAGCAGAAACTCCTGATCTTTCTTTACCTATATATGTATATATATATAATGGAGGCAGAATTGTACGAACTTTAATGAATTACGCAGATACCTATCTTCTACGACGAGATCCTTATTCCCTTGACGGCTCGCGGTGTAGCCCGTCGAAAGACAAGGATAGCGGCGACTTTACCCGGTGATCAACGAATGAGCCTGTGATCCAACAACGTCCAGGCGCTGAGAGTTTTGAAGAGAACCAGTGCACCTGGCAGTGAACCCCAAATAGAAGGTCAGATGGATGGACGATAAACGCCCTATTTATAAAGCAACCGTCCAGATATACAGGCAATGCACTCAATAGTATGCTACCTTAGACGGATACTGCAATAGTCGCATGATATATAGAAAGCTAATAGGCAGATGTACTGATTGCTGGTAGAAAAGGCTGATGATAAATACATGGATATTATAGAGCACGTACATTGTACTATACATTCATTTATTTTGAGTCCATTCCATTAAAATATAATAGCAACAAAATTCCTTCAAAAATGTATTTTCTAACGCTAAATACTGAACTTGAAGCTGGGGTAATTCTCTACGATTTTACGCTCGAAGACTGCTGTTCATCGTTTACGAATTACCGTATTAGAAACCTGATCTTACGCACTCGTTCTCGTTCGGTAGGCCAAATTCATTGCTCTTACTATGCATGTTAGGCTCGGATCCTTAAGTTGCACACCTGTAAATACGACGTGCTAATCATTCATAAACCTAACCTTAGCTAAGAACGGATAATTTTTGCCTCTAAAGAAAATTTGTAAAATTACTTTATAGTGTTCTAGTTCCTTTACGTTGTCATTTTGGTATAACGCAAACGTTCTGCGCTTCGTTGGTCCGATGGGGTGTACAAGGGTTTAGGATGAGTTTCATAATTCTCACTGAAATGTACTACAAAAAGAGTATAGTGGTGATTTGTGGGGACAGGGCAACGTTAGTTTGATCCTGTCGGCAAGAAGTAGCTTTCGATCGATTCCCGATGACACTGATAGTCATGGGAAAGGAGGTTTAAAACGACCGTCCTCAATTTCGTTATGGATCAGTTGATCTGAGAAAGACATTCCTATGAAATCAAGGCGCAGCAGAAAGGCTTTGATTTCGTGAGAGGGACTCCTGTTGGGAGAACCTCTCACTAAACAAGAAGAACAACGTTTCGGAAACTGATGGGTGTGTTTATGCAGAGACTGTACTGTACCCGATCGTTTGTCTATTTCAAAACGAAGGCAAAGTAGAAATCTGCTAAAAGTCTTTATAAGTAACGACAACAAGTAATGACAAAAAAAAATTGACCCAGGCTGAGATGCTAAATAGTAGGCCTTCATGTAAAGTCGCACGTTAACTTTGTCATAAACAGACTCAAATAGTGTTATCTGTACAAAAACAGCCACACTGAAACACCGAACTATTGTTTATGTCCAAAATTATTGGTACATAAATGATTTATCGGCGCTGTACCTTCTTTGACATGATAAAGGCGACCGATTTAGTTGCTAGATTCTTAAACGATTCAGTACTTCGGTTCGCATATGCCTCGTGCGATTTAACCCGAACTCTAATCTTTTCCAGTTCTAAGAAATAGGCTTGTGCAGATATTTGTGTACTATAGGCCGCAAGCTGAATGATCTTTGTAGAAAAAGGGGAGGGAAGGTAGGTTCAAGACCCAACAATATCTGTAATATTCAAAATTTTATCAAAATCGATCTGAGCCTATACAGAGCTGAGAGCACCACGCATATGAACACACGGTCGTCCACCAGCTCAGATCAATGTCTTATATATAAGCCAGTAGAATATAGGTAGACATACTTGCTATGCTTTGAACCTTGTTAGTCGTCCGATATGTGCTTATCTTAAGCGTTGTTTGTTAGTTCCTGGAGCAACCCCCATTGTGAACAGTAGTATAAAATTATGGAACACCTGCGTTCGTGTGTCTTTGTTGTGTTTTTGATTTGTGTAAATAGCACGCGTGTTTCATTATCATAAGAGTCAGCGCAGTTATTTGTACGCAACGCAGACGCACCACGGTCAATTTATCACCTTCATTTCGTTCGTGTACGTAAAAGTAGTACAAAAGAAGGTACCTTCTGCTTACGAAAAAGCAAATCGCTCATTTTCTCGCCCGACCTTTATTTTTATGCAATAGTTCGTCGTGTGGCTACGTATATTACAGCCAACGGCTTTTTATGTTCTGTAGAAAAACATTTATTTTGCTTGTCTCTTATTATTCTTATTTTCGTTCTATTTTCTTTATTTGTTAGCAGAAAAGCATATCGCTGATGTGCCTTGGCCACCGATGCGGTCCCGTCCCAGATTGAAGTCTTTGCATTTCAGAAAGTCTCAGTTCATGTTTCAATATTGCTCTTTCGCCCTTTTCGAATCCATCTTACCCTTTAACTGAAATCGCTTACCAGACATATGAGTTTATCCCTAGAAAACGATCTTCTTGTTTCGTTTTCTTCACTTCTTCCTCTTAGAGTGATAAATGCTGAAGACAGGGCGGTCAGAGAAGCAGAGTTGAGATGAAATTGTCATGATACCGTGAATTACGGTTGTCATGATATCGGATCTATACTATCTACACTGTCGCGGAGCCTAGTGCAACGCCCCACAGGCGCCCCTGGCTGGTATGGAGTGTACATGGAAGCATGTACATTAATCTACCTTCATAATAGTACCACAGTTCACTATTGCTAGAAGTCGACCGCATCCCCAACAGTACGACCGCTAGCGTAGCAACAACAGCATCGCTTTATTACCAGCTCTCATCATTCACAGAAGTAAGAACTACAACTGAGGGGAAGGGAGGTCGTACATGCAGAGCTTCGCAGTAGTCTCTGGCACTCGCCCAGCTCGGAGACATTCTAGACACCGACGGAAAAGCCAATGCATGCACTTCTTGTTTTATAGCAAGCAACTCTGCAGGGAGCAACTTGCTGTCTTATGGCATGATATGGTCTGAGTTGGCAGTGGGTCGATCCCTGTGCGGGGTCTCTTTCCAATTCTCTTTGTGTGGACACACCCAGCGGTGCAACGTCATTTCGCTACCCTAACTCACAGCGCAGCAACACATTAATGCGAATGCCTCCCAACCCCTAACGCCCTTAAGCCCTAGCAGCTCCTTTTCTTGATCTGGAGTTCCCTGGGTATCTACTTCCTCCACTATGCCGCTTGCCTTGTTCCATTTCGGCCCCTCTAAGGGCTCACAGGCCACGCGTAGGGCAGCGACCCTATTTTGCTTTAGACTCAACGTTGCCCACTCTCCTCCCCCTAGTTACTTTCCTACCGGGTTCCCCTTAGCCGCATCAGTCAATACGTCCGTCTTGACGGACCCGACCGACAAACTGGCAGACTTAAGCAACAAGCAGCTAGCAGGCGCCAGCGAGTCTGGCCTTTTCACGTCATCGGTCGGGCATCCGTAGCGTTTGTAGCAATTGCGAGACGAACGCTTTTGTATAAAGAGGAAGTGGCAAGCTAACGGAAGGGGGCAAATGGAGAACAGACCTACAGGAGACGCCTGCTGGTTAGATACCCCCATGGGAGACTACAGCAAGATAAGTCCATCTAAATCAACTGTGAACGTTAAATACGTGTGATTCCAGTGGACGAAAACCATCGTAGATACAGCTTGCCAAAGAATTAGCCTATATTAACTTAACGGTACGACTATTACGCGAAAACTAATTCCTATTTAACGCGACGCTTTAACACTATTGTTTAAAATCAGTAACACGCTAAACTTTACACACTGTAATTTTATATGGTTGTATATACCTCGATGCTTCGAGTTTTATGCCCGGTATCGCCGTTAAGCATTCTATCAGGCAAGCGGCTGGCTCTTGACATGAAATGAAATCTATTTACGCCCGGGTACGTGTCCCTAAGATTAGCAGGCAAATACGTTACCCACTAAGCTATCACGGGGAGTAGTCGAGTGTATCTAATCGTACGGAATCCGTAACGCTCCATTCGTAGCTTAAGACACGTACATGCCTTTTATATGAATTAAATTGTTTTGAGTTAAAAAAAATGTGATGACTTTTCGTGTTAGGTCATCTGCATTAACATAAGCAATTCTACAAGCTTTATTACCTTGTTCAAGCGTATTTACCCATTCTTAGTACACTGTGTAATCAATATCATCGGTAGACTCGTATGTGGAAATACATACAGCATAGGCCCTATTTATTGGTTTAGTGTCACTGCGATATTTACTGTAATCCGTATTGGCGTTGACACAAACTGGCGCCGCATTCGATATCAGTGGAACGGTGGTCTAATTCAGACCGAATTCTACCGTTAGACTATAGGGCGGCCCCAGATATCTTCAGAGAAAAAGACATTCCAATGGGATGCGACGTATTGGGAAAGGTATGAACAGGAAAGCGCGCTGGTTGTTGAGCTGAGGCGTGGGTAAGGAATAGGAGTTACAACCGCTATGGCCATGTCCGCCTACGCTCCTCTTACCTTTATTTCTGCTACTAGCATACCACCACGACGAGTATCAATACGAATAGTACAATCACTATTGGTTAAAGGAGTGCAACACTGCGATGCTAGTTCGCATCCTGAAGGATGGCCTGTCAGCATCTGAGTGACACTCCGCTGATTGGAACTCCCTTTGTGCTTTTATACTACTCTTTCTCGCCCTACGCCCAACGTCTTCCTGGTCCACCGTCACCCGTTGTTTTTTTTTATCAATCGGTTTCTCAGCCAACGACAGCGACTATGTCGAATCCTAGACACAGCCTCCCGTAGGCTCAATGTACAGCACTGGGCGCAGCCGGACAGGCAGCACCACTGAGCAGGTCTGCCGGTCTATGCCGTTGCGCAAAACTGAGCTGACGATGGTGGCATAGGAGCCTAACGGTGAGGTGGCGGTGGCGGCAGCAACAACATGGTCACACACTGAAGTGTCAAGGCGTCTAGGAGCCTCATCGTCCGTTAAACAAGGAAAAGACGGAAAAGTCCTTACTTTGTCGAATACGGACGAGGCGTCGCGGCTGTTCTATTTGTATTTGAGAGGGCAGCAATAGCACTGGGATAAAAAAAAAAGTGGGTAGCGGGGACTTGGTGTTGGTGGGGCCGGAGATTGAGCCGATCGAGGCTTTTTATTTCCCAGTCAGAAGGAATCCCTGCCCATCTTAGCTCAGCCGCAGCAGCGACCGGACGGGTTTGTCAGGACGACTTGAGCAGAAGGTGTCACAAAAAAGAGAGCCTCGAAGAAGGCGACAGTCAACCAAACTACTCGTCCGTTTTGCCTGTTCGCTCGCGCTTTAGCAGATGAAATACGAAAGAATGAAAGGATAAAGAGCGATAAAACGTGGGGCCAAAAGACGGCCAACCAGAGGAAGCGAGAACGGCATGCGAACGGCAAAAGCGGAGCAACTGGAAGAAAGCGCCCAACCTAGCAAGAAAAAGAAGAGAAAAGGAAGAGGCCATAGATCCCCCCCCCCCCCCACCGCAGCTCACCGGGCCATGGGGCTAGGACCGACCGACAGCCCTGAATTGAAGGCGCTGCTACAACAGTTCAGCTATCGCCCGCCCACCCGTCAGCATCCAAGTGACTGCTGTCTTTGGTAACCCCTCTGTCTGTGCGTTCACATGTGCCGCCGCCTGAAGTTGAAGGAAGTGCCTGAAGAGAAGAGGTTGAGAGTGCGTGATTCTGATCTAATTCGGGAGCACCCCTCACCTTCTCTCCGCTTGCTTCTTGTGCTCCTTTGTGAAGAGAAGACGATTCAGCATGGCATCGCTTTTATCTGCCGAAGCGGAGGGCTTTTCTAGCAGACTCATTGCTTCCTCTGCCATGGAATCGTTATCTGGGCGCTTGCCGAATCGAAGGTATGGAATATATACAGTAGCAGCGATGGTGGCGAGAAGCAAATCAAATTGTCTGCGATCAATGACAACAAGGGGCCATCAATTTGTCTGATGAAACACATAAATCTATATAGGAAATGGGACAGAGCTCTACATTCAAAGCAAAGATACTCATACTGATAGCATATACAAGAATGGCGTTCGCTTGAAGATATTCTGCAAACTTGTTCCATGGTGCCCTTTATGATACTTTTTCGTTCATTATCGGGATGTTTCCAACCGAAAAATTGAGTGTTCACGTATTTTCATTCAGTAGCAATAAACCATTGCTACTATTTCTTGTAACGGATGACGTTTCTATGATAGGCATGACGCACTTCGATCTACGGCTATGGTGGGCGTTACAGCCTCCCGACTATAACTATCAGTGATATCACGACTATCGATTGAACCTAATCTATTAATGCCTGAAGGGTTCTATCCATTGAATGGCTCGCTATCATACGACCCATACTTGCATGTTGACTGCTCGAGAAGAGAAAAGGCAAAGCACCAGTTCGATTTCTCGCCTCTACGAAATGTCATTTATGTTTGATGCGGCAAAGGTCTCTGAACAGCTGAGAAAAAGTTCCCTAACGTCTTTTAACATCGATTAAAGCAGTATGACACATGGAAAATTATTGCACTTATAAACTGTTGAAACATTAATTTACTAATTGTCTCAAGGCCTTTACGTCACCCTATATACCAATCAACGAACGAATAAATAGGCGAACCAAATCTATTTAAATGAAAAAATCAATGAAAACAGGAGCAACTCAATGAAAAGATGTAATTGTAATCAAATCATTGAAAACTTAGACAAGTCTATTCATGCAGAAAACAATTTGTGCATTTTATTTAGACTTCCAGGTCTTCCACCCACTTTTTAGACCCATACATTTCTCGCCACAACCGCATTGTTGCACTTAGATAAACAGCTATTTTAATAGTTATCATACCGTTCGTCATCTATCCGGCAAGCTGGACGACTGATGCGCCATAACACTGCCAAATAACACAGCATAACATGACCAATGCCTTATCAAAAAAAGACTGACAGTTCTTGTGTCACAATTAGAGCAAATATTTTGCATTATTTTAAAACAATCTTACTAAACTATTTTCTTCGATGACCTTCTGTTATTCTTCCGGTAACACTGTAATCCCATCGTTCTAGAACTAAATCAACGGATATTAAAAGAGTTTTGTGTAGACCGCAGCAGATAAATGGTCTAATGGTTGTGCAAGATGTGGGTTATATGGCGCATCTATCAATTCTTTCAATTTTCACAGGTAGCAAAAAATGTATGTGATCTTGTATTTTGGTGGTAGAATACAATGCTTTTTCTATCCATTAGTTCCGGTCAATTTTTTTCAATAGCTTGTTGTAATATTGTTAGCCGTTGAGAGTAAAGATGCGAATGAATCATTTTGCCAGGCAGCAGCAGCAACTCATAATGATCGATTCTTCTCCGGTCGCCCCCTAAACACGTACCACCACCATCCTTTGGATCATTCTGGACTTTACCACAGAGTATGGGGTAGATTTTCGCTTTTTTTAATTCACATATACTTATTTTTTACCACCTATAATCAGTTGCCCTATCAATGGGTCGAGTTCGTTGGGTTTCCGTGGATTTTCACCAACTTCCTGCGCAGTTAGTTTCCCGAACGAAAGTGACACAATCATCTTTGAACCAGTTTTTTTCTGTTCACGCATCTTAACCAGAACTAGTTTTTATGGGCCTGGGCATCATTTGCACTTTCATCGTAATGTAATTGTAAAATATAACGAATATTTGCAAAAATTCCACCTCATTCTCAAAGTTCTCTATTTCAAATTTGAATAAAAGCATTTCTAAAAGTTTCAGCAGCTTTATGAGCCTTTTAGCAACACCAACGACGACCAAATGATACAACGCGACTTGTATAACCAGAGAAATGTGACTCTAAAATCAGCTGGCTAGAACTACGATCAATCCCTTTTCGACAGCCCAGCTTTAATGAATTTGTGTCTGTATGTGACCTGGGCTGCAGGGATGTATCCATTGACGGGTCTATACAGTAGCAGCATAGACAACGAAACTGTTCATACCTCTTAACCCGCAATTTCGGTGAAAATTCGACATGTACTCCTAAGTACGCATAAACCGCCTTCTCTGTTATCAACGAAAATTCATACCGACACGGTGCTGATAATTTCGCGCGAACCTGGTCTCGTCTAGCTATACATTGGTTCACCCGTTAAGAGGCTGGCAACCAAAGGGATTCATCCGTAAAGTGGTACTATTAACTCTGTACATGAAACCTTCTTCGGTTATTGTCACGAGCCAAATTGCGCTGGTTGTAGGCCAACACACCCGACCGTGGACTCGGATTTTAGGAATGGTAGGCTCCAGTCACTGTTAGAATCAGCCGTACTAAATTCTCCGACGACGATGATTCTACCAATCTTCCTCTCGTGATTACACCATCGTCTGTATGGTCTCTATCCTATTTCATTTGCCTATACGGCACAGGATTTCCATTAAGTCCTCGGGAAAAGCGTCGGTGCAGTATTCGAACTTAGAAAATCATTTGGGCATAATTTGTGTAACTTTTCAGTACTTGAGAGAAGGAATGTGATTAATTTCCATATATAATAATATTGTTTATCGCCTAGCATATGACTTTTGTAGCTATCTCTGTTCACTTTTTCCACATTTCCTAACTTTGTACTTTCCATGGTTTCCACCCGCGTTTGCACCGCGTCGTGCAGTCCGCTTTTGGTTACAACTCGCGACCAGAGTATTAATTTTTTTCCCGTTACCCCAATCGCTTCTACGACGACAAATTCCAGTATTTGCTTAACGACACTTGTTTCTCCCCGTTGAACCAAACTTTTGCATTTCCGTTTGATAAGTCTTCCATGACACAACTACCATAGTCACAGATTAAAAAAGTGTAAATATCACCAGTCGAATTTCATTGTGTATGTGACTAAATATTTTAAATTATTGCTGGTCAAATGGTGCTTACGAAAGCATAAAAAATCAATCCTACGCAATTATTCCATGTGTTTCACATTAAAAAAAATCTACGTTTTATCACTCAGGGCTTTCAACCACGAGTACCCTACCGCCTTTTGGATGTACATAACCATGTGAACCAGATAATAAAGACCCAGAAGGCTGAAGGCCTGGGTACACTATGAATTAAATGCTGTAGCATGATACACATGTAAACATGCCCCTCACTCGTCCTCTCTCTCTCTCTCTCGCTCGCTCTCTCTCTCTCTCTCTCTCTCACTTTCAATAGTAAATAAACAAGCTTCCAGTTCGCCGTATGTGTTTAATTATTTTGTGAAATTAGAAAAAGTTATGCAATTCGTCGTTCTGTGGTTGTATATTATGAGATTTTCCAACAAGTTCCACAACCTCAGACGGCTGGACGACTTTTTACACCCTTTGTATGCTACATGTATGTGGTGCTGCGTAATCATTTAGAACGTCGTAAGGTTGCGTATCTTACTTAACATCGTATACACGGTACGCACTGTAGTGTATAGATAAAGAAACCAACAGTTAGAGTAAACCATTTTGGGCTTCCCTCCCTTGACTCCATTTCCTCACAATTCGTTTTCCTTTCTGCCTTTCGCGGTGGGCGTGAGGGTAACGTATGGACCTGACTCGTTGATGTAGTAGCGTACCTGTTTCAAACCCCTCTTCGCTCAACGACTAGAGAGCAATGCATGAAAAAAGCCAGACCCAAAGTCGAAGCTGGACAGACAACACACGAAGATGACCTCCGTCAGATATCCATAATGTTTTCTGTTAAGCACACGGCGATCGTTTGGGATCCTGTTCCAGTCGACTGGAAGAAGCTCCGGCCACGGTAACTGCTTACCTGGAGGCGAGCCACGGAGGTAGACTTAACTGCTCTATGTATATGGGGGAGTCCCTATAGTGACAGATGATGCGCGCAGGCGTTCATAAGCAGATACGGTATATTTGCACAATACGAAGATGAACGTGTATGTAATACATAAGAGGTTTTATGAAAGTAAGAAGGATACATTTTACAAGTTGAGTAAGGAGTGCACGGTGACCGTACTAGGGACATGTGTCCTAATAAACAGCCTGTAATAGACTAATTAGTATACTGCCAAAGCAAACGTTTGTGCAAGCAATTTGCAGACCTGTAGATTATTATTATAATGTATTAAACTATTATTATTTAATGTATTAAACTATTTATTAAGCGAATAGTAGTTGTGTAGTATAACCATACCTGCCTTTTGGCATCACGCCTTTGTACACATTTTGAGCAAATTTTGATAAATATATATGTGCTAACAAAGTCAATAAAGGTGAGCACAATCTCAATTATATCGCTGGTAGTAGAACAGTATATTGATATTATGCTTGTAGGCTCCTATGGCGTGTAGAAGACTGGCGTCGCATTCATTTCTAGAGAGTCGGTGAGCCTTAAAGTCGATTGCATATGATTTATGAGAGAGTTGAGATGCAGTATTCTTGATAATTAGCGGGTAGTATAAAAACTTCTTCTATCTGATCGTAGAGGTTATCCAGGATTGAAAAGCACTTACGGGAAAAAAAAGGAGAATATAAGGCCTACGTGAACACTCTTCAGTCCATTGACAACATCTCGCTGGGTCTCTCGTGTTTTTAAGCCCACATTCGCACGAACGGTTACCAAGAGCGAATTCAAATCATATGTTCGTATTTTTTTTTAACCAGGGATGGATTATATAATACTGACTCAGCACAGAAGATCGAAAACATCTGTTAAAAAAGCTCAGAGGGCACAATTGTCCTAACCCGTCATCCCACATTGCGGTCGCTGTCGTAGCGCCTCGAAGAAGAAGCCCTATGATCTGGTACACCAACTAATCCGATTATCTTGGCCACCAACTCAAGTGCGGACAATTATCCTAGCCGTACTTGTGGATCTCTCAGCTCTAGTAGAACGCTATCGCCTGAACAGTTTCAGTACTTTTAATAGAACATAGCCGTTATGGGAGTTTTCTCGAGCCCGGTTTTGAAGTTATAAAAATCCTCTGTATCCAGTGCAACAAGAAACGTATTACAGGCCTCTTGCTTTTTACGGTTTATAAACGCACGGTAGTATAAGCCGTGCGAGGAGTCTTACAAATCATATCCTAATTATGATGGAATGAGATGGACTCGCTCACTTCGTAACGAAATTGACCATAGCTATGTTGTATCCCTGATCTTCTTTTACCTCAAGCACTATGTACCAAACACTTTAGTAGCTCATACGTGCATCAGAGGCTGCCAAAAAGGGCTTACCGTTAGATATACGAGGCAATCATACATATTTAACCCTTCCGTCCATAGTTATTGTTGTCACCTTGCACAATTCCTACTAATACCTGTAACCTCTTCCCACTGAAGCAAAACAATCACTGTTATATGGATTATGTAGTGATAAAACAAATGTATTGTATGATTAATCAACTAGTTGTTGCAGTTTGGTCGTAGTGTATAATGATGTCCATATAGGCACCACGCTGGGTATTAGAGCTCACAGGGTTTTGTAGGCAGGTATCGATTGGGTATGGCAGTTCTACCTGGCTCGCGATCGACATTTATAACCTTACCTTTTTTCCGTAGTCGATTTTGCTTGTTTAATGGTTGGTGCATGACGGTTCGGCTGTACGCTTGATACGCTACTCCCTAGTTTATGTATGCAACAATTTCTGATTAGCCGTGCAAGAACGTTCTCATAACACGAAAGTTGGTTTTCAGCTTTCGAAGTTCGCTAAACAGTGTAAGCTTCCTCATGGACTTCAAAGCATATCGTACATACTCTGGAAACATTCTTTTGTCCTATTGTAACTCTTTTGAATACGTACGTGTATAATACGCAGATTCGATCTATATGGCCTAGATGAAAGTAAACTAATTTATAAACCAAAAGCCTGCATAACATATTTTGTGCATCCATAGCATGTTAGAAAAATCTTAGAAATATTCACAAGGATAGGGCATTGTGAACTCTTGTTTAGCTAATGATTGAATGACGACACAAGATCTATGCATGTCATAAACATATTTACTGTACAATGTCTAGCGCCTCCGTTTCCCCTAAGCTTCTTCGGTTTCATTCTCGCGTTATGCTTCTTTGCCTACATCGTAAAGGTGGTAGATATATTCACAGCGAGTGTCAGTAGCGTTATGTACAGCGAGATGATTTGAATGAATAGGCCTGAATCCCAGGCCATTAGCACCTTTTTCCGTCTGTCGAACAACAAATGGAAGTATTGTGGAGATGTTGGACCTGCTGCTGTCCTTACTGTCGCTGCAGACGAATCACTGCCGCTCCATGCAGCCGCCTCAGGCATGCCGTACGGTTCACCGTAGTCAGTATCAGTCCCTTCTGTCGACAATCCCGATACATCGTAGCAGACACGATAAGTAATGCGCAGACGTACAAACATATTGTTACAATACAATGGTGGGTTTCGAAATGGTTGGTCGAAATGATAGCTGGCAAATATTGATTACACAGTTATACATCTGAAACATGTTACTTTTATGTGACCTGAAAACATGCCGTGTACTCAAACAAAGCTCAGACAGAGCTCCGTTAACAGTAAGTGCAATCGTTAGATTACTGCGCCGTTTAGGCTTGCATCAATCAGCCCGCTCGAATTAGCATCAGTAAGTACAAAAAATAACGTGCCGTGCCACAACTCTGTACTGACCATGCACGATGCGTATCGTTCTTCGAAAGATAACGGGTTTGACTGTGCGTCTTATGCGTGTAAATATGAGGTCGCAGAAAAATGTCCGGCTATTCCCGATTCTCGGAACGACGACGTCTTCATTCTGTAACAAAAAATGTCATAGCGGTTAACATTTCGGTACCACATATAGTGATACTGCAGCGTTTTCCCATGGATCGAAACAACACAAGCGTCTTACAAGAGCTAAATACAGTATTTCTCGACAGTTATTGCCGTCAGCTAGACTTAGTAATACGTGGTCCTCTAGCTTTATAAACAGGTTAATGAATAACATATATCAGCGTTGATAAAGGAACTGTACTCGACGCCACCGAACACAAAGTACTCAAGATGAAGCCCTATCTTATGGCTAATAGAGCTTTTACGGTGACACGGGTTAGTGTTTACCTGAAGAGCCACTGTGCCCTCGATAACTACAATTCCTTGATTTCCTTTCCGGGTTTGTCCTGAACTGATACCGCTACTGTTAAAATCAGTTCTTGCAAACGGACGCTCAACAGCATCGTAGTCTATCTGATAAAGATCCAGTCGCAGCTGAGAAGGTTCTTCCCGAGTACTAGCTAGACAGTGCAGTGTCCTTTGCGACAGATTTAATCGTAACTCGAATACGGAAGGAACGTCTGTAATTGAATTCACTTATTAACTGCTGGGATCTTTGAATAATCGAATTTGTTTGTTGTAAATCTCCCACCCAGGAAATAAGAACTATCCGAAGACCTGACTTACGGATATCGTCATATAAGAATCATTGGAGCTTAGGAAACTGAGGAAAATCATTTTTATCACTTTCTATCCTGGATGTAATAATTTAGTTTTACTGGCAAGGAAGTGTCATTTTGCATAGATTTCTTTTACGAAATCAACTTCCAAATGTACGATGATCTTCGTGATGAGAGAAAATTAATAATACGGATAACTTTACTGACGGATTTGATTACATCTGCATGAATTTTTCAACTTATTTTCCAAACGAACAGGTTTTTTGCAATTCCTTCGTCATTATCTAGCCAATATTTTCCAAGTAACTGAAAAACAAATATATTTAATATGGCTAGAATTGAGCTAACAATAACAACTATAACTATGAGGAGCTGTATTACAATTCACTGCTCGATAAGAGTGTTTGACGAGTACTAGATCTCATTCTAGCCCATTTTATTTCTGGACGCCAGACAGAACGAGCCCATTTAGTAATAGACAAAATAACGGCTTCTTGTATCAGAACATCTTAAATGATTTGTCTTGTTTTGTGCAGGCTTAATGATTTTAATAACACCCAGGCTCCAAAGTCGCCTCGGGTTGTGGAAGCGCGAAGTTACCTTCTGTCGAATAAGACTTCAAGGTCGCAATTGCGCCCTGCCCAACATATACGTTTTTTTAAGAAGACTAAGCCTTAGAACCAAGAACAGAAATGGCGAAATCTGCTAACACTTATCGTTATTGGACAATAGACTTTTGTGCCATCTGCATAAATTGTTTGTAGATAAGAATAAAAAAGATGTATTAAGGGGCAAACAAGCCTTGCCTGTAAACGGCTAAAGCTGGCCTTTTCTTCATCTGAAAAAGTAAAGCAAATAATGTCTATTCGCTCGTCTTCTGCGTGCTAGTATTGAGTCTTCCTAGTGCTCAAATGAAGCTCATAATTACGAATCTGTATTAAGAAGGCTATTTTGATCCATTGGCTAATACTGAAAGTTTCAAAATGCAGGAACGTACCGTATATGTACAATTCTAGGTGGTCCTTCGCTGATGTATCAAATGAAAGCTCGTTTTCGTCAGTGGCCACGTCACCACCTTGAGCATCGAGGACTTCACAGGTAAAATTACCCGAAAGCTCTTTTACTGCTCGCGGAAACCTTACAGCGCGAAACATTTCCTTAGGGGCATCGTTGTATTTATAACGTGAATCGATAAGATCTGAAAATAAGTTAAAAAATCGATCACGTTTATTTTCTAGCTACTCTTATATGTTGTATCGTTATAAATATATACCCTTGTGATATATTAGCTTACGATATCGGTTGATGCGATGTAATAATTTCATTGTCTTAACTGTCGCGAAGCTCAGCTACCGACGATATCAATGGCCACCGCGAATTCCATCTCCAAAGACCTCACGCTAATTAGAAATCAATGTAAATTCAACCATAATTTCTATTTACCTAAATACGCATGATGGAAAAGTCGGGATCCAGTTGCGGAAATCCAAGTATAAAATGGCGCTGCTTCCTCATTGCGAAACCATTTCACAACGAGGTCATTGCTGATGATCCGAGTAGCAATCGTATTATTGACAGTTGATGAAGACAACGTGTTGTCCAAAGCTTGAATATGATATAGGCAATCTAAAATAAGCTCTTCATGTGCTGGCTGCGCGTAAGTTATTGTTGTCACACTGAGTTGCTCATCAGCTTCTTTACCGAGTATTCTTACTCCGGTAAAGATAACGCGCTGTCCAAACGCTCTACCTGGAACAACATTGAACCAAGTTATTCTTATGCACAGCTCGTTCGATTGCATAATTGCCCTGCTCATTCTTCCCTAAACAGATAACTCTGAGCAATTAAATCGAAGGTATGTACTTACATTCGCCCAATCTACATTGGTTGCCATTCTGTGTGTAATCTTCATTAGGTCATCCCTATAAGTTTTATTTTGGAGTTTTATAAGTTTATTTTAGAATTTCAAGCTATTTAGCCCCACAACGAAAAATTGAAAGTTGTAGTATGAAAAACGATTGTTCAGTATAGTTTAGGTTTCGCTCTTACCCCATGGTCAATTTGATTGAGCATTTACGTGAAGCTGTACAACGTTTCAAACAAGGAAATGTCACAAGTGTATTTAAGGTCAACGCTGAAGTCTGCCTTCTCGAAAAGGCTGAAAGCGAACCAAATTTATAAGGAAATATATCAGGCACATGGACTCAACGCTGTAACCGATCGCACGGTCAGAAAGTAGTTCGCTTGCCTTCAGAAAGGCGACTTCAGCATCGAAGAAGGCACGTCCAGGTTGACCGACCGGCTATGACGACCCTGGAATTTTCACTTCATTCGATCAGAACGCGCATCAGATCGCAGAAAACACAGGAGCATTCAAATCAATTGACATCTGTCAAGCAACGATTATGTAAATTGAGCAGATCTCTACTTTAAGAGAAGCCGTGTTCACACGGCCGATCTTTTGTAAGACTGAACGAAAACAACCCCTTTTTTGCAAAGACAGTGACAAGCAATGATAAATGGATAATTTACAATGACGTCATCCAAGGCAGGTCGTGGACAAAGCTTTTCAAATGGAAGCCAAAGCCGGATCTTATCCAGAGAATATAGGTGTGTGCATTTGGTGCGATTGTTAGAACCTGCTATTCTATGAGCTTCTCTCAAACAATCCAAACGTTAATCCCTATGAAATGCCCAGCTATGGCGAACAAGACGAAAGTCATATTTTATCATAACAACATGAACCCCCTACGCATCTTCAGTGAGTCCTCAAAAATTGTACGAGGTTAAATAAAACATTTTGCCTTACGTAGAACTCCCCTTATTGAAATTGATTTTGCATCTTTACAAGGTGTTAAAGCTCACACTGATCAGTTCACTGTGCATAAAAATATTAGTTTCCAAAAAATAAAATTAACAAGCTGTCTAAAAGATGAGCGAAAACAAACGACGGGAGAAGTCCGTAGCGGACATGGTACAGCCTAACACTTTGCATAAATAAGCAGATTACTAGAGTTAACGTTTTTGAAAAAAGTGTCAGAAAATTTAGATAAAAAATGACATGCTTTCACAAGCAAAAATAATTCTTTTAGAAAGTGATATCCAGTACGCATACGGTCAGAAACGTCTATAACGTTAGTGTGTCAGCATAACTGAATATGAACCAGATTTATTACTTACCAATACAAAATTTGAATTATTAGTTCAATTTTATAAATAGAAGACCAACCTGCAAGTAATCTAATGTATAATTAAGGTCGTTATTACTTCGTAAATATTAGGTACGTTTTCATTCTTTGACATATCGTTCGCCGCAGGTGACATGAGTAACCAAGCAATAAAAAAAGGATCAGATACGACAACAAGCTTATGTTCTGATTTCTTCTTTAATTCAAAATAGAAATTTCCAGTTGTGTATGATCTGTCATATACAAGTACTGTCTAAAGTACTTTAATTTATTTAAAGAGTTTATTGGCTAACTAATAAACCAGCCATCGATTGTTACATCAAAGTCAGCGTATAACTAACTGCTATAGAGTTTCGACGAGGTAGTGTTTTCGATCCGCTCCACCGGCTTTGTCCTAACACCATTTTTTCCATCATCACTATCTATTCGTCCGCTGCCTCTTGCTGTTTCCTTTATCTGGCGGTGTCGTGTACTTAGCTTCTTTTGCTCGATGACAGGAAAAGCGGAGCCCTGTAGGCGCTGCCTGCCATTCTTTCTATTCCGTTCGATATTATTCAAACGATGCATCTCAACCCATATTTGGGATATGATAGTGCTTATACATATCCTATAAACGCTCTTCTGCTAATCTCTTATACGGCTGTTGACTCTGTTACATTTCGCTATGCGCGATCCCCTGCTGCTCACAAAAATCAAAAGATTACAAACACCTCGGTCTGTCCGTTCGGTGATGGTAGCTCGCTCATAGGCTGGAATACTTATTATACTATTCTTTTTGCAATCGGCCCTCGAATCCCTTCTCCTCATCCCACCGTTGCTTGCTTGTTCCTCATGACAACGGGTTCTAAATTTTCGGTTTTCAAACACGTTTCTGTTGACTTTCCCTTTTTTTTTTTCGCTTTTTTCTCGTCGGGCATTTTATCAGTAGGAACCCCATCGGCTTCCGGGTTTCATATTCTCACTGTAAGCGGTTGCACCGCTCGGCCCTTTCTCCCTACTTTCATTGTTCCCGTGACTGTGTTGTCTACGACCTCTTCTGTCTTTCGCTGCCTGTACCCAGAGGTCCGGGGCATGACGCAGTAGACCTAGAAGAAAAAACGTAGCGATGCTGCGCGACAATCTCCCCTTTGGGAAGAGGGGAAGGCCGTATTCTTTTGAGTTGTAGTTTACTATGGTAGCGGCACTCATAGTTGTAATACTGGCAGTCCTTGGCCTCATAGTTTTGCTCCAACTGCGACTGCTAGTGTTACCATACACTATCACTCAAAAAAACACGGGTTTTTTTTCTCACACAGACAAATACACGCCTTCACTTCGTCGGATCTCAACAAAGGTCCTTTTAGTCAAAAAAGGACCATTGTACGTACAAGCCAATAAAAGAAGCAGAGAAGAGAGGACGACTCCGACAACACTGCCAACAATGGTAGCGCTTCATGTCCTTTGAACCATTCTTGTCCATTCCTCTTGCTGTATTTTTCTGCAATTCAATTGTTGTTCCGCTTCTTTACTAGATGACAGCTTACGAACGGGGAATCGCCAACAGGAAGAGGCTCGCGCGACCACCGTTCTATAGGCTTCCATATTTCCCCCACCTCGCGTTCTATCTCTGGTTATCGTTCTATATCCAGTTCCTTTAACAAGTCCCTTGTTCTTCCTTACCGCCACCCACTACAGCGACAGAGGTTGGGGCAACACCGAAAGAAGTCCACCACCCGCACCATTGTCACTTGGTTCTTCTTCTCGCTACTTTATTTTAGTTCGTTTTTCCCGCATTCTCTTGCTATCACCTGTTGTAGGCCACAGATAGCAGGCAACCCAGAAGGTTACTCTTAACATCACCACCGCAGACGCCAGCAATACTACATCTGCTATTATTCGTTGTACGAGACTTTTTTTCTGGGCTACCTCAGCTTCATCTGCTTCGTGCTACAACCGCAGCAGCGCTTTGATTTGCTTAACGCGCTGCGTACGTCGCTTCTATTTCTCTGCTGGTGTCGCCGATGCAATAGCTCGGCACAACGTGGTCTGCTCTTCCGTTACAGTGCTTTAGAGGAGTGGGCCGACTGTGGAAGCATGGAAGAGAGCATTGAACGGAAAAGCATAGCAAGTGGGGGGCGGGGTAGCAGCTATGCAGAGGAACTGGGAAACTGGGGTTCTGTCACCCTTCGACTGGAGTACCGCAATGGAAAGAAACCACGATGAGACGGCAAGCGTCGTCCTTTTATGCAACCGCTGGTGCCGTTACGGCCGACGGCTGTTTTCTGCACTTTCGTTCACCAGTCCGACGCCTGTCATTCCCCTTTCCGCAAAATGTATTTATCTATTTTACGGTGGCCCTGGTAGACACCGAAAGCCTTAACGACAGGCACTGCGTTGCCTTCGCGCATCTATTTGGATACAAGCCCCACGCTTACTTGGTATAGAGAACGTGTCACAATGAGGGTCACGCACAAAAAGACACGGAAAACATGAATACCTGCTTTGAGAAAAATCTGAGTAAACCTCATATTTGCTGTTGTTTAAATATCATTCTAACTTTAACCGCGATTTTCCAAGTAACTGTTAGTACTAGAAAACATTTGAATTAATAAGTCTCATAAGATGGAGTGCTATTAATACATAT
>NW_019211455.1:31270351-31414748 GCF_002443255.2 Varroa destructor | reverse complement strand
TATATATAGAATAAAATTGAATTTTATATCGACGAAACAGTGCTCTAAAAGATTGAAAGTAGCCGCTTTCTCCGGATCCATGTTGTGTTGCAGGATAAATATGTCCAGTAAAAAATTTTATGTGCCATCATCTTAACACAAGCCTCTACCATGCTTCCACTCAAACAAAAATCAGTTAAGCTGCTTGCTCAGCATAAAATACGATTCCGTGTGCCTTCCTTGCTTAACCTAACCAGAAAGTGGCCGTATGATAAGTCGGGCCTGTACGGGTGTAAAATAACAGTGCGTCTGTATGCAAACAACAAAAGCAAAAGATGCTTGTTCTTTTCGGTGTTTGAGCCATTTTTCGAGGGCGCAGTAACAGGCCAAGAGAAAGCAGTGCGAAGAGCTTTCTAGACAAGACTCAAACTGGCTTAAGGTCTCTTGCGCCCAGGTATGGAACACTTTGTAAACACATATCAATGTGACGAATGCCACTCATAATAAAACGTATAGCTTTTTCGAACCTGGGTTTCTGCAAAGACACATGGCGATTGCAAAGTACTGTCATATTTGTACTGCCGAATAATAAATTTTCTCTCACTAATTGAAAGGGTACTTATCAGCGTCCATTACATTGATGCACACTCAGAAGGAACTGCTAATTTTAGGCTCGGCGATGAAAAGGGAGTTAGGTAAAGGGCTTCAAAGGGCGGGCGGGCGGGCGCAACAAGTATTGTTCCGTCCGCCATGTAACCTTCATCGCATTATTATAGAAATATAGTCTTGAACTTTACGGAGCTAGCAACATTATAATTATAATCACAGATTTGTTTGCATACACAACGTATTCTAGCACTATAATTCGAGCCACATCTAAGGATGAGTTCGTACAAAATATGTATGCGAGTAAATGTACCTTTATTATCCTTAAAAAGAGTTGTGTAGTGGATAGTCATAGCTCCTCCATTTGGATAAAAAAAATAATGTTACTGATATAATGGCATGGCATATAGGTTGTCTGAAACCATATCGCGGATCGGATAACTTGACAACTCTTCGAATCGCACAAAATAGGATAAAGATCTCGCTGAATATATTCGATGTGCTCTATTTCCCTTGTACGGTAAAGCCAGCATTTAACAGCTGTGCACTTATGACTTGTCACATCTAATCTCGTGATGATCGGTAGCTTGTTCGAGAGACTCGACGATAGAATTATCTAGGACGCTCTGTCTCCTATCGCCCTTTTAAGGCATGGAGGTAATGGAAATAATTCGCGCTTAAATTTGAAGAACAGGAGAACTAAAGTCAACGTTTGATTTGATTTATCTCGATTCAAGCTGTGACTGAAGCGTAACAATGGGTTTGTGCATTGTCATCAACAAACCACGCTGGGTGCTATTGATTGCCGTATCACACGGAAGCTCTTCAGGGGTGTGTTTGGCTACGTTGCCTGCTTCCTCTTCGTCACAGCCGCTCAGGTCTCGTTCAACGTTATACTCTCGCTTAATTTTTCTCTGACGAACAATAGGGACCGACCCATAATTCTTCTGTGGCGTAGATGCGTTTCGAATGAGTTTTTTAGTGGAAGTATCTTTTTCCCTTTTGTACTGGTATTTTTTTTCTTCGTTACGGTTTAATAATAATACTTGTTTTGAGCCGTAAATCTCGTATTGAGCTGATAGGGAACGCATTGCCCGTGCTGTGGTTTTCTCAAAGTATTCCGCGGCCATAGCAGGTGGTTTTTCCATTGGAATTTTCCAAATATAGCCATCTCCTCTTTGCTTTTAAATTATCCGAAAATATGTGTAGTAATGGTAAAGTGTCATTTTGCCATTTAGTTAATAACAAAGACCTTGATGTAAGTTATTACTAGGCTTAGGCGCTCTAGATTCGGAAGCAAATGCAGACGAAGTTTGTTCTCCTTTGGGCGCCGCATGAAGCAATGCTCATAGGCACTGCCGACGTAGAACCAAACCATTTAATATTCTCATTTTGCGGTCCTCTAAATAGCTCCGAACAAATATATATATACACGAGCCAGTAGTGTGATTAGTACGGCTTTCTTTTGTTGGTAAAATCTGGACGGATCTGTAATGAGGTTTCATAGCAGGCATCATGACACAAACATAAGCAAAGAAAAAAGATGATTTGATATCCTAGCTCTGTCGAGCAATAAGGACACTATACATGTACTCTGCATGTCTCGTATATAGCCATATAGACGCAGACAGCTCATTTGGAAGAAAGTGGCATAAATCCTAATTTTTAGTCAAAGCACTGTTTGTTGGAAATGTACAGCGAAAAAGATAAGACGTGGTACGAGTAGAGAGGCATGGATACGTGTCTGGATACGAAAATGTCTGTCCTTAAATGATGAAGGGCGTACAGTTCAGTTGTCATAAAGCAGCGGTTTTGATTTGGGGTGTACTATCATTTAGATTAAGACATTTATAGGTGTCTAAAATTTTGTCTAACAGAGAACCATCTGTACAAAACTGATGGGAGTAGCTCGTGATTGGCAAACAGCATTCAAGCGGTTGAAGATATCAACAAAAACGGCGTTGTCGATCTAATATCTTTCCTTCTTTCCTAAAACAATTAAAAGCTTTCGGCAACAAATGCACTCGCTAGAGATCTGTCGCCCATATTACAACATTATTTGGAATATCTGCAGATAAGATTTTAGTATAATAAATGTAGGCTTATAATTCGAGAAGTGAACGGTAGCATATAGATAGATGTACGCAATACTTGAAGATCTGAAAAACCTCACCTATAATAAAGCATCATAACGTGTTCGGAAGAATATCGAAAAATACAACTAATAATAAACGTTCGAATTCGAAGGTCAGGATCGTTCGGTCAACACCAGCAACTGTAGTAACAGTCTCAGCGGAGCGCACAATATATAAAATAACGGAGTGAACCAATAACACATCTACTCCTACGTGTTCACATTACTACCAGCATATCGGCACGAGGTGTCGCCCAGCGAATCGTGCGGGTGCGTCGTCTGATGCCAGCGAGTTGTCAAGAAATTAATTAATTTGAGGACTAAATGAAACCACAACAAGACGGTAACCAGTGTAGCAAACAAATTTGTCCATAAGAGGCACAAGTATCGCGAGTCCATGTCTCATTGGTGAAACAAGTCGGAAAAGAAACATGGCGTATCGTATTTTAAATAGCAATGCACACACTCCATAATGTCAACCTGCGCCTTACAGCTTTTGGCGGCAAGTTCAAATAGACCCAGTGACGTCGCGGATTTCTGCTGGAGGGCTTCCATGGCAGTATCGCACGGCTTAGGTCATGGTGATTCTACACACAGAGACTAGATGCTTAGAATTACCGGTGGGCTAGGTTAATTCAAGGATAAAGGAAATCATAGTTCAAGGGGCCGTAGTGGAATGTTTGGTAAAATATGTAGGGGCCGAATTTAAAATTTTGCATGAGTTATTTTACTGCAGCGCCGTCGTTTGATTTGTTCGGTAATTGAAAACGTTGTACGTGACTATTGAACGAACAAATGTCCAGCAGAAATGAACCGTCGGTACGATCAGCCAGCTTGCGTAAAGTCAAACTTCGGTGTCCGCAATGTCGTTGCCGAATTAAGCTTGCTAGCGCTAATAAAACCCGGGTTCGGCATATTAGCATGGCGCGGAACTAAGGATCCGTTTTAGATGCAAAGCCTTTGCTGATGACGCGATTGCGTTAAAAGGCCTTGGAGTGGAAAATGTCAAGTGAATGCAAATAACGGAGGCCCGTCTAAACGAGATCATCGTTAGACTTGACACAAAAGCAGATGTTCCAAGGTACGTGCTGTTGAACGGGCTCCTGTTTTGTACCCGAAACTATATTCTGGATCGCACGAATTCAGGTGAAGACGTGGCTGTATGCAAGAATCCGGAAAATCGCACAAGGATTACTGAAACGCTTTCATATCCGCCTGGGCGTACATCCTCAAATCCAGAAAGTGTTGGCTCTGTGTGAGAGTTGCCAAAGCCTGGGAAGCCAAACGCGTATTCCAAAGTTTGCATTCAAGGAAACCTGTATTAGAGAGGCGGTCGAATGCAGAGAACGCTGAAATGCATACGGGTAAGCGTCGCGTGCCGGGAAGTGCCAGGGAGAAACATTTGGCTTTAGCACAAAGAGCTGGCTTCAAGGTACCAGCCCAAACGGCGCTGACCGCCCCAAACCATATATGGTATGCATACGTGAGTAGCTCGTCAGGTGTTACTGTACGTATTAAAATGTATTTAGTCTTGGTATTTCCGTCACTAGCGGTACACAATAACAGTACAGTGTACACATACATGTATAAAGGTTAGGCAGCGGAGCTCTGTTCACTCATGTTAACAGATAGTAAGACCTGTATTTATGTGACTTGAAAGATGTATTATACAGCCAAACTACACACGAAACACACTGAGACAATTCGCGCAGCAATGGTTCAACAAGCTTCAGCTATCTTTAGAGGTTAATTATTTATTGTGTTCCAACGCCACAATCACAACAGGACATATAATTTGGAGAACGCGTAACTGTCTACAGCACAGAACTAAGGTGATACCGTCTCTCAGCCCGATTGGGTATATATGTTGGCGTCATACAGGTCTTATAGTATAAAAAGCAACAAACAAAGGGACAACAATACATATACCCATACATCGATTTGGAGCTGTAAATACTGCTATACCTTAGTCGTCTACGTGTATTACAGAAAATTTCGAGGTGAAAAGGTTATGCTTCATTTTGAAACAGACCATTTCCTTTACTATACATGAACAGTTGTCGGATGTTGTATTATATTAACGCTGGGTGATCGGAAATATCAACATTCTTCAATACTTTCCAGTGATGTTATGATTCGAATAGAGTGTCAGTGAAGGCATTATTGAAGTCATGTAAAATGCGGATTGTAAAGAGATACTGCAATGCAATGCCGAACCAGGGTAGCAAGACGAGCGTTGAAGCCGGGTACTAGAATACCAGCGATGATTTGGAAAGTACGAACCCTGGTTATAGATGGAGTAGTTCTTATATTACTTTATGGTAGACGGAGAACGCGGAACGGTGACGTAGGGTAGTTAAATTAGCACGGTTCATGTGCGAGAAAGGTCATAAAATGCCTGGTAGTACATGTGTGACGTGATACTGCTTGCTAGCACATCGGTCGAGCGGCGACAGCCGCTTATCCTCAGGTTCAATAAAAACAGAAAGCCGCATAAAAAGATATAGTTACAAGATGATCCACTATCGGCTTATGAGATTGATTGTACCATTCATTTCATGGCAAAAGTTTAGAGATAATGATAATCGTGCGCTTCGTTGCCGATGCGTAAGCTTGTAGGTAAGGAATATTTCCCTGATATGCTTGCAAACAAGTACATACACAATGTAAATTTAGCCTACGTGATTGGTACGTAACGGCAAGTGATTCCAGATCGTATGCTCAGTTTTGATGCATATCCTGTACTTTTTTTTACCGTAATATGAGGCAGCCATTAACTACGATACGTGTGAGCTTAAGCCATTGGAGGCCATTTTCTTAAATCTGTATAGCATAAATTTGCTTAGACTCGCATACTCTCTACGCGGTAGCTGTGGCTAGCAGAACGTACAGACGCGCTAAATGTATGACAAAAACAAGGGAACAAGTTAGCCAAAGCATGAGCTTAGAGAGATAACACAAAAGCCCACTGCGAAAATGAAATTAAGAAAGGTGCATTGAAAAAGAAAGAATGACTTCGAAACTTTTCGAAACAACTTCACTTCCTTTTATTTATTTAACAATTTATGTGGATTTTATGCTTATACAATATTATAGGTGAATCCTTTGCAATGGACTTTAGCAGTATATGATTTAGAGTGTAATTACGTGGTATGACTGGCTACGCCTATCAAGAATGACTACTCAGTGAGTAGCCACTGGACACCAGATATACCTCATTTTTGGCAAGTTAAGTATTTGTTATAGGATTTTAGAATATGTAAAAATACGAAACGAAGCTTACCTGGTTCGAAACAACCTAAACAGCTGAGAAGAAAAATAACCCGTGGGAACCACTGACGCAATAGGTGGATATCTTCCATCGATAATTGGTAATCCGTCATGGATTATTTGACACGTATTTTCCATTCACATGGCCGCAACGTTCGCCTCGATTCACGTAATCCAATTCTTTAACAGTTCATTTTGGGCCTTTTTTTTTTCTAGCGGAATATAGGAACATACACACGTAACTGGTACACGAAATTCAATAAATTTAATTGCACTCTTTCTTTGCCTTAATAGAGTCAACTATTAGATAGGGACTTGCTATTTCAAAGCAGACGTCGTGCCCATCGTAGCTACATTTAAGTTTCCTGGGAAACTTATTCCAGATGAACTAGGTTACTTCCGAACAGATCTGACAGTTATAAAATTGGTCCACACTCTTAAAATAAATATTGAAATTTTATGATAATTTGACATGCGCGCGTTTTAGAGTACACATCCAAATGAATGCATATCAAAGCAATCTTTTTCTGCTTTCAGTTCAGTATAACGGTCACTTCGAAACTGTTTGTTTGTATAGTTTGCCTACCAATGGGCGCAAGTGAAGTTTACACATATATTCATGGTACAGCGCTTGTTTTCGAGACAACTTCGTTCGCCAAAATGAGCTAAACAATGCACACGGAACACATGGCTCGAGCGTTGATTAAACAACCGCTCGTGATGACCCTGTATGAGCCGCGACAAAACAATTCTGGGGCGACATTCAGAAACGTCTGTATGGTCGAAGAGGATGCGGATCCCATTGCCAGTTCTATGCCAGTACCCTTCCTCTCAATTCAGGAAAGGGTAAAGCAAAGGGTAACTTGTGAGAGAGAGAGATACGAATTTCCCGTTAAAGTTCGCATTAAGTAAACGGTACGAGGTCATACTCTTGCATTTATGACAATGAGATTTTCACTAGGTATATTATTCCCCGAGATTCCTCAATTGTGACTGTCTCCGTGCAAAACTTACTCAGTACTCAAGTTTAAACTTAATCCTGTACCAGCGAAGCAATTGAGTAATCGACACATTTAAAGAAAATGTTCACGATACGATGTAACACAACAGAGAGGACTTTCGTACAAAAAACTTCATTGACAAAAATCGGACGCGAGTTTCGAGGATAAGCTGGCGGCAAATACAATGCCGAAAATCAAAATTTCATTCTTCAATTGGGTCAGCATCGTCGAGCTTTCAAGTGGACGCTTGTATCATTTAGACCAAGAGTGTTGGTCTAGGGATGCTAAGCCGTGAGAGCGGGTCTAATAACAGGTCATCTAACGATAGTAATCATTGGTAATTACGGATTGGGCCCGGTGCTTCCGTGCCAGGTCTAAAGCCGTTGATGTTCGCAAGCTTTGGCAAAGCTTATTTAGACGCCTCCTAGACTTTACGCGAACTGAAGGCGTGACGTTGAACGGATATCAGCATCCGGCATCGAGCATTTCACGCAGTGCGACGTTTGCCCGCTAACTAAATGCAACAACGAGAATGAAAGCTTTAAAACGCCTATGAAACCAGCCGTCAGCACCAAAATAAACGTGATGTCTACCAGAATTGCTCAGGTGCCCAGTCGAGCTATGTCTGAGGCGTGGGAATTTTGCCAACAAGGAATCACCAACGACCAAGTTAAACAGTATCGCCCTGAATAATCACTTGGACTTATGCCGAGGGGCCAGTCTGGATGCGTGGTGAGACGACCTCGACAGTCATTCAGAATGGTGAACGTCACCACTTGTGAGTTCGGGCGTTTGTTAATTGCCCCTAGAAGGAGACGGCAGTGCAGTACGACAGAAGTAGGGAACGCTATAACCGGCGAACGCTCGTGAAGGCATAGTGTCGGCTGATTAAAACGGACTGATTAAGATTCTTACATTACAAAAAATATATGGTTATATATGTAGCCATTGACATTGCTGCACCGACAAAGCTATGGCTGCTGTTGTAATGGCGAAACGTTTATACATTTTTCAATAGCCTACCTTACACCTTACCTGACAAAGGCTACCATATAACATGTAGCGGGCTGAAACTGTGCGCTGTTGATTCATCGAGACTGAGACACGAGTACGAAGCTCTATTTCGAGAAGATAGAAAGAAAACCTCGTCGTTACTCAGGCTCAACAGTAAGCCACCAGACGTTAATACGGCCATTTTTTTACTACCGAAAAGAAGACCATCGAGGGCATTAAAAAACTGCTCATTGTTTGATTCCAAGTACCAGTCTGTTTAATCTAACAGTATACATATCTGTACAATCGAACCCAGAAAAGTACGACATTATTATTCTATAGAAAACATCCTAGCTGGTTTAGACTAAACCATAAAATTGTGTCAGTTTGTTTTATCTTGCGTTTAATTTTCATAGCATTGCTCGCCAGATTTTGTCGTGACCTTTGTCCGCTTCGTTCATATTTCATTACCTGTGTAACCTAGTGATGGTCCACGCCATGCCTTCATGATACCGTGGTAACTAAGATGGAAACGGCCTTCCTCTCACTGCCAAGTGGCTAACGGCAAAGCAGACAGTTCAGGAGCCACCGGCCAACAGAGACATAGTAGCGGAGTCTGCGGTTACGGCCTCTATCGACCGACCCAGAACGAAGCCGTTTTTCCCCAAATGGGGGACTGAACCCTGTGTAAGACAGGACTGAGTTGCACATCGGATGTACACTGTATAGATGGATGGGTCGGCAGTTGGTGGCAGCAGGTTATCCCCATCATAATTTTCCCTGATATCCTCAGAGTACTTGCAGCAACAAGAGGAACCAACGTTGCTTCCTCTAGTCGTCATTCCCCTTTCTACCCCCAAAGATGGCTGAATCGCCCATCGAAAAGGACGAAAGGATCGAACGAAGCCAAACGAATAAAGTCCACCGGCCTTGGTGACAGTAGCAACGAATGAACGGAGATTGGGAACTGTTGGCTTCCCGGGATCTCGAACGTCAAGAAACGAACGGGCATCTGACTAAGAGGGAATGTGATAGAGCGATGGACTCAATGATAGCAGCGACGTTGGGAGAATGGCTGACAAAGTGATGGAACATCACGCGCGCATCTGAGTTAGTCGTAGAAAACGCCTAGGGAAAGATGCCGCACTTTCCTATTTCTGTCCGTTGCTATCACCACGAAAATGCCCCGTCTGACAGCGAGGGATTTCCGTCCGATACCGTCGTAACGTTGTGCAAATACACGAAAATAGATAACATTCAGAGTTACCCTCGATCTAGACAGGATATCGAGATGTTACATGGCAAGGGGCTCTGAAGATGGCTAAAAGAGCAACAGATATATACGCTTTTTATTCCCGCTACTCTCTCAAATTGTCACGCTAGATGGATATGCCGGTAGATGGCTAATAGGCTAGAACCAGCTATATGCTATTGGTTAGACTCAATAAAAACTAACGAAAAAGCAATCTTTGTAATAATTCGGTATACTTCTATCTACTACCGTATAGGTTTGAATCTTTAGGGATCAGTCACTGAGAATATTTTACAATAATGGCAAAGTCTTAGATCTAATACGCAAGTAGCGAAGCGACAATCTTGATTTGCAAATCTTAAAAGCTAAAAAAAAACATAAGATGAACGATTTCAGTGAAATATTTAGGTGTATCAAAAGAAACTAACAAATTTCGCGCGAACGACGTACGGATATAAAGCTGAGCGCGAGCACCTCATAGTTTCTATGTGTATTAAAAATCTCACAAACCAAGACCTGCTGTGATACATTCGTGGCAAAGAGTCGGTTAATGGAAAACCTTATAATAACAAGCCTTAGAGTTTGGCAAGGTAGCTTAATTGAGGCCGTCGTGACGTAAATATTTTAAAGGCTTGATACAGGTGGCTATGTGGCGCGATTATCTTTTATAAACCTGCATGTATCTCCAGAAAAGTTAAAAAAAAAAAATTAATACCACGGAAGTTTATGTTCAATAGGCTCTTCGTGAAGGTGGTATTAAAACCGACGTCAGGTATATCGAGACGTGTTTTAGAAAGTTTTTACGGTCTAAGCCGATAAAGACGCACAGCGCCAACGCTTATGCCTGGTTGTGTGTTTAATGCCTTCATATATAAACTTCTTCGGAGCAAGATAAAACGTAAAATGCATGCCAGCCAAGTAAGGTGCCTTCAGTCGATTGCTTTATCACTTTAATCACGTTTAAGCTATGAGTAAACTTTACCGATATACGACTGTCAATCTTCAGGGAAAGCCAGATTGGCAAAAACGAAACTATGTTTAGTTATATACAAAGCAAGCCAGAAGATCCTCGAAACTTCAAAAAATATTTGTCAAGAGACGTTTTTCTCAGACTGCCCAAAAACGTTTGTCTCACCATGTACGTGCTGTACAGTCGTTTCTTCCTGGGTTGTTTTAAGTTGCATTTATTAGATCGCTGAAGTTGAACCTCTACTTTTGATTTTAGTTACTGTCGAGTTCTTGTTTTGACGTTATGAACGTATTATGAGAGGGAATGCGTTGAAAAGAAAGGCTATAGAAACATCTTCATGAAGTTATGTCTTTGTTACATTGCGTAAATATCTATGAAAGATTTAGGGAAGCGCCACGTGCGTACGTATCATATCCAAAATCTCACCAGCTATAAGTCCTTGAAGTTAAATGGCTTCAATCTTAAAACTTTATGAAAAGAACCTTTCAGATTTTAGTTCGACATTGTGCGGTGGTAGAGATGCAGATTTTTTACTGTACATTTCAGTTTATTCAAGTGCCTTTTCTACATTAAAGCTAATTATATATATATATATACACACGTTCACTTTTAACTGAATTGTCTGCAGTGCCTTGCTAGCGCCTGCTCGGCCAGTTCACTAGCACAGTTGTTATAGTTACTACTACTACGGTCGATGCCATCGGTAGGGGACTCTTGGTCGCTTGGATGACACTCATGGAACTAAATCTTCGTGACCCGTCCAAAAACGCTGATATTTCGGCGAATACAGAAAAGATGCCCAGAGAAATTAGCTCACTATAAGTTACCTTTGTTTTGGTGTGTACTGTGGTTACGTATGTAGCTATCGCCTAATGAGTAGTAAATCCGTTGCAGACGGTAGGAAATGTTTATTGCTACTGGGCAATATAGGAAATGAGTATAGCGTCGAAATTGATTTTGAAGAGGTTTTAAGTACATTTGGCCTGAGATATACGTTTCCATATGGAATACGTTTAGATGTACTTGCAAATGATCCCTTTATCCAATTATTTTGAATAATGTCCATTTAGACCTTATTTAATAGCACATACGTATAATGCATTTCAAAAAGGCTGGACAACGTTTAGGGTTGAACATCTCGATGAAAGCGTCAGCGTGAAAAAACTAAGTGTATCCGCTTTGCATAGAGGCTGAATTAATCTGTGGCTAGGGAAAGTAGACCTCTGAACTGTGGCATGTTTTTTAACATTGGTGCAGGAATAAGTAAGCGTGAACGAAATAGGCACAGGATATAGTGCGAGTGACTTTCTTCACGATATTAGACCGGGGATCGAAATTGGAATCTTCAGTCTTTAATCTTGTTTCAGGCTGCAACGTCTAGTGCTAATGTTATTACTTGAATAGAATAGATCGGCACATACCAAGCGGTCGAGGGGGTAATTCGGAGCTTGACTAATTCTACAAGAACACCGAACCCCGCTTGCCGAAGCGGATACCGTCCATGAATGACTCACAACACTAAAAGCGTACGATAACGCAGCAGAAGAATTTAGAGCAAAGGTATTGAAACGTCTCCTCCTAATAATGTCGTAGCACGCCATGGGTCTGTTAGCGCCTTGTAACTGTGTGGTGGCACGAGTGACTATATTCAGTCTCGATGACAAACTAAAAACAGAACTATCGGACACGGTAACGTGTCTATTAAATGCGCTGGTATCTCTCTCTAAATAATAAATTACAGTAGCGGTCCATAGTCCTGTGATGACAACAATGATATTCATATAAGCTTAATAACCTGCGAGGTATCGACAGGCAGCTTGAACGTAAAGTTTGGAACTATTACCATTACAGCCAAAGCTGGCTCGGTGTCGTATCACGAGAGACCAGTCAATAGGTACCGCGGAAAAATATCACCATAATAATGAAACCTTCAACGATTGCGTGTTGACATAAGTATGATAAACTTTACGATGTGCGAGACCTGTTCACAGCAGGTTTAGGGGGCCTTGTTCGGTAGTGATTGCTATTGAGAGATAATTGCTTGCAATTACTTTTCCTTAGATAATTTTGGGATCATTCATCTTAAAGCGATCACTTTAATCGCACCCTCGGTCAATATCAATTGCCCGATACGTCGACTAGATTATCCTCCTTGGTTTCCGGTACATTTTTTTTGTTGACATTTCATAGCGTGGTGATGCTATGTACTTCGTGCATGCTGTCTGCCAGTCCTACTTATTTTAGCATTTAGGCAGTAACGAGTCTTTTTGGTGAGCTCATTTATGACGCGTGATATTTACTTTACCGGATATTTTCGATGCTTGAATTATCATTTATATAGAAATGGATATTGCATATCCGCACATGAAATCCGCACACTGCTGAAGAACATGTGAGGTGAAAAGAATGCTATCTAGCCTCACCATCTATTGGCTTACCCGTGCCAAGTTTGATCCAAACACGCCTTTGTTCGCTGTTCTTAACGTGGGCTTTGGTCATCGTATTCTTGTCAAGCTGCAGCATCTACGGCCAGCTTGAATTTCTAATAAACGTTACCAATGTTGCCAAAGCCTATTTTTTCCCTGGAGCCATATAGCAGCGTTTCACTTTATATTCAGCACTGACTTTGATGATGTCCGTCTGTCGGAGATCGTACGGTTTGATTACATTTATTCCCCCTACAGTATTACCTGTCTTTATGTACTTCAGTTTATGAAACGTTACGCAGTCAGCAATTTTCGCCAGACGCCAGCAACGTCCGTGTTGTCTTTAACCAAGAGAGATCAGTGTTTCACTGTTGTGCGTCGTTACGGTAATGATGATCGATTACGGTGGATGAAATGGTTTCAGTTTTAGTTAGAAAGCGAGAAAACGTCGCTGGCAAACCCGCTGATTTATAGCAATTCTTTTTGCGTTAGTCAGCAAATTGGTTTTGCTTACACCATTACTGATGCCTGTTGTTGGCCGGTGGGTTTGGCAGCTCCGCTTTAGAATCCTGTATACGATAAGGTAGCGCTTGCTTTATCTTTCTTCCTGCCACTCAGACTGTATCGAAGATAGTTTAAAACGGGCTCTTTTGCTCTCGGCCTCAACTTTCATCGCGTGTAAGGAAGAACTCTAACAAATCAATTTCTCCTATAGTTTGCTCTTCTAATACGATAACCTCAATTCCCCATCAATTATCGATCTATGACATCTCTAAAGAGCAGATGATTTTGCTCTCCATTTATGTTTGGAATAACAAAACACGGATTGATTCCATGTCTAGTTTCGTAATGGCAGAAACCTGAACTTGACCTGGAAGCGCTTTCTACGCTGGGTTTAGCTTTGGTCAGGAAGAACCGCTTCTGCGCTGTCGACTAACGGCGTCTCCTTTACCCGAAGCGGGAGGCTAGCGACTAGAACGGCAACAACAGCAACGCCAAACGTAGCTAGGTGTGTACAGTCGGCATGGTTTGCTGACTACGGTGCACCCTCCCACAATGGCTCGATTTGTTCTTGACCGCTTGTTTAGACTCGCTGACTGGCGGAAGTAAGCGGACTAATCTTCATCCGGGTCGGGATTTCGAAGCACCAACAGCCAACCGATCCCCCAGTCCTATCGGCGAGCCGTAACCTCGAATCCTGCTACTGATGCTACTGTTCACGAAAAACTACTCGGGAAAACCAAGGCACGCCACTGCGGGAGCGATTCGCGCTCCGGCTGCCCCACAGCCGCAACCATAGGAATTCTTCTCACTGAAGAATCCCGGACTCGCGACTAAGTCGACAGGGCTGCAGGAACAAAATAACAAAACAGAGGCGAAGATAGGCTAGGCAGCCTCGTGTTACAGTGGAGCTCGACAACCAATAGACGCACAGCTATCCGCAGGAGCACCACGCGAGCGGATAAGGAGAAACTGGACGAAATCCTCCGAGGAAAACAATGTTCTCTGGACTGCAACTCGAACGGCAGCACTGATCCTTTTCGATTTGTCCGTGAGCCCTAATTCAATATCAATGACAAACATAAGCATCGTGAAAAACACGAGCTGATGGTAGACAATTAATCATGGAGTTGTTACGCAATATGATGACCCGCATGCCGACCACGACGTTCTGTCGATCTGGTAAATCTGGCATTGTATAATTACAGAGGGCTGTATGGCAAGTATGCGGTTTATCAATTTGAAACTATTATAAAATTAATAAACAATTTAAATACAAATACTAATATTCATTATTAGACCGATACCCAATAGACACAATCATGCAACACAGACATGAATCTGCCATTTAAATTATTTGCTGCTGCACGCCGATTGTCCTAAGCTATTCATCGAACCTACTCTGTTTAGCAAACGTGTAATATATTATCCATAGCACGCCCGTACAGCCCTTTATCTCATCTACCCTATGTTTCGAGTTTTACGTCCAGTATTGCCGTTAGGTATATTCCATCATGCGGCTGACTGGTTTCCAGCATGCGACAAAGTCGGTCTATGCTGGGGTTCGAAACTAGGCCACAACGTGTCAATACGTTACTCACTAAGCTATTTCGGTATTGCATCAACTATTTGTTCCGCTCAGTTAGCTTTTATTATAAACATGGTGTTGCAGGTCTGAAGTGTACGTGGCCTGCCCGAAAGGACAAGCGTTTCATGTTAAGGATTAAACTAAATTGTGCAGGTGTTAATGTGCTATCACTGTCACTGATTGTAGCAAGAAAGGAGCGAAGATGGTTTCAGGAGACACTAGTGAACTTAAGGACACACGAAGTGGGGCGCTGGGCTGCGGAGCTCAGGGCTGTGGTGGACCATTTGTGTAGAAGGACTTGCATTGTTACCAAATTTTTCAAATGTTTTGAGTTTGACGTATCGTACCGCGCTTAAGCATTCTAAGGTAAACGCAAAATATACTTCTTAACTATCCGAACGGATCAGGGTGCCGGTCAACGTAAATTACTCTCAGAACGCAGTGATCGATGTTTCTGGCTGCGTTCAGTGGCAGCATCGAAGGAAATTTGCGGTCTTGTGCATCCTGCAAATCGAGGTTGGAGTCGCAATCATGCCCGGCCGCTCCCACAAGATATGTAGGCATTCTCTGCGGCGAATACTGAAGCACTTCCACTTCCGCGCTTGCCTACACTCTCAGGCTAGAAAGATGGTCGCTCTGCGTGAAGATCGCGGAAATTTCAAACCTAGGGGGCCAAACGTTAATTGTAATAGTATTTAAATTTAAAAATAGAACGGACCTGCAATTAGAAAAGCGATCGATTACACTGAAATGTCAAGAAAAGCACAACCGTGAACGGGTGAGTTCTCAACAGTCAAGGCGAAAGAATCGGAGTGAGCAAAAAGAATAGGTTTTTAACAAAAACCTTTTTAAGGACACATATGTGAATAGCGCAGTCGAGTACCACAGCGCGTATTAGCAATATGTTTAGTCGAAATTATTTTGCTCGCTTTCGGTATTTAAATGTAGAGCGATGTTTGTGCGCCATCGTTACAATATATGCGTCCTTAAGCCGCGGGTTTGTCCGACCCAGATCGACTCTTTAAGGAACATGGATCACGCTGATTATCCATCGGTCGTTAGGTCGTCTTTTGGGGAACAGCTGCGCTTCAAACGAAGCCCATGCGGCAAACACTAAACTTCTCATTTATCGCCCAATGGAGAGTACGCTATTGAGAATAGCTCGTCAACGATAACAAAACCCACCAATCTAACATGCTATATGGTACAAAACACTGAGCCTGGGGCTGCGACAACTGGGTCAATTGAATAAGTTGTAATAGGAACATTGCGTTCATCTAAAGCTGCACGTGAGCTTCTGTATTTCAATTAGACAGTGATATTTTCTACAAGCGGTATAGTGACTATCTGCCTGCTCAATCGCGTCGAACCGAGCTGGACAAAAACGATCTCGAAGAACTAAAGTTAGTGCAGAGAAGGCAAATGATCGCAAGCGACCTCATATTCTACGACAGAATAAATGTGCGAAGGATTCTAGTGATCGACCTGGACCGCGTCGTAACCGCCATAGCAGTTGCGATCATGGGAAGCACGCTCCGAACCAAATGATCATCATGAGGTCCACAAACCTGCCCTGATCACGGGACAGTAGAGGGCGCCGCCTGATGGTCGCCACCTAAAACACAATCTTGGCTAATTTTGGGAGATCAGAGAAGATTTTTCGTCACAGTGAAGTCTTCATTTTCAAAGGCGAGATGGCACATCACTGTTGCATAGAGGAGAAAATAGAATTAAGTGAAATACGTCCTGCTGCTCAAATGAATTATTTCTATACAAGAAACGCAGCTGCCGTAACCGCTTTTTGAAGATGTATAAGATTACATAGAGAACAGGAGAGAGGAGATTTACTTTGTACAAGGTCGTTTATTGTATGGCATAAATATTGTATGGGTTTCATGAGTAAACTAGCGTTAATGCTGACATTGGGAATGTGAGCATTAAACAATCACATCTGTGCAGCTAAATCAAGATGCGTAGATTGACTAGTCGCATATGACCTCACGTCAAGTCCTCGTAGGCTTCGGTTAGGATAGGTACCCCGAAACTACAAATAGTGTTATCATACTGGCCGACAACATTATATTGCAGCGGGATTCAATTGCAAAATAAGGTTCTGCCTGGCTGCTTTGTACCGCTTAGCGGCACCCTTTTCCGTCGATGACCGTTACCGTAGACCTACCTTTTCGAAAACCATACTCAGAGTCCGATGATGATACTTACCCTTCGGGATTTCTGTAGCCTTTTTCGTCTCTAAGACCTTTCATTTCATTTAATTTCATCATTCTAAGACACTTCATTTCATTTTTAAAGCATTTAAAGCATTTCTATCCATTGAGCAGGCTGAGCCCACGTAGCCCTCTCATTGTTTTAATGTTAGTCCTTTTTGAGACTTTCTTATTTTGTTCATAATAACCTTGTAGAACTTTCCGAAACGTCGTTCTCCACTTGTTTGCGCGATTTCTATTGCTTTTATCTTCTTCTGTCCATCCTTTTGTCTCGGTACCCTGTTGTCGTATCGTATGTAAAACGGTGTCTGTTAGCAGGTATTTTCTGGTATTGGATGTCGCTTTCCTCAGCGCTCCTACCATTGAGAGCGGTATTAGATATTCCCCGGCATTGAGTAGCCTTTGCCCGCCTATTTAATTTCTGTTCTGAACTTTTCTACGTATAATTAGCGCACTAGGCTGGTCGGCGGTATCTTGTCTCCTTTGTAGCTCTTTTTGCACTCATAGCTTATATAGACGTGGTAGCTTCTTTTTTCTAATATTCTTGTCTTTCGCTCTTAGCAGATTTTTACCACTTTCTCACTTCCTTGATAGCACGCATTCGGTCGTTGCATAAAGGCGAAGTAAACGCTTAGTAGAATTTCCTGCCCAGTACAGGATTTCGCATACTTTTTCGATAGCTATTCTAGGCCAGCCTTTCCACCGCGCTCTTATTTTCCTATAAGGCATATACATTGTATTGTATCATACTCATCAACGAAGGGAACTTTATACAGATGTTGGTAGCTTAATTGTTTCAGAGAACCGTTTCAATGGTAACATTATGTATGACACAAGCACAGGTAAAAGAGATAAAGGGAAGGATTTTAGAGCTTAAAAAACCCCAATGAATTCGCATAACAAATCTGGCAGATTTCGAAATTGAATAGCTTCTGTATATTGGCCTGGTGAATACTTCTTGGAAGTTGTAAGTGAAAACTGGCTGAGTTCACCCTGAGAAAAATGAGTTTAGAATATAGTCCTGAAAATAAACGTTCTGTGATCAAGTCAAGCATTGCGGAAATCTATCGAATATTGTTGAAGACATTTAAGAAGAAGACCTTAAGCGAAAGCACAGTACATGAACTCTGCAAATGTTTCACAAACAAAGATCTAAGTGTCCAAGAACCCACTGCCGCAACCGAGAAGGCGTCTCACAAAAATAAAACTTACAGTTTAAGAACTTTGTCACCAAAACTATCATACGCAACTTGTCACAATATTGTAACCCAAAATATTGAAAGTGCGGAAACTGAATGAAAAATGGGTTCCGCATGAATAAATTTGCGGGCGTGTGGTGTACTTAACATATAATCTGCTGAACCTCAATAAACAATTAATCCGCCTAGTGAATGCGCTCGCCATAGACGAGGCACAATTCGGCCTCTACGTCCAGTTGGAAGGGGACGAGGCTAGCGAATCGTGTCTCTTTGCAAAGAAATTGAAACTGTAGTAATGTTGAATAGAATATACGGTAATGGTAGTGTTTGCACTTGACACCAGAGGCATATACTACTTCGAAATACTCGTCGAAAATAAAGCAATAAATGCAGCCCCCCATCTTAAGTTCCTCGACGATACTCATGGACGGTTGGTATGACGATCGAATACGCAGTCTGGTTAGTCGATGACAAGGCCAAGCCTTTTCGCCGTGCCTTACTTACTTTCCGGATCGAGCAAAAGAGTATTTGATTTAGGGCTCAATTAATTTACTCTCCTGATGATAGTTGTGTGATTACGGGACCGGGATATATATCCGGGACGCCATTTATCTATTATTATTATTATAAATTACAAATGGAGATGCAAATAACAGATGCACGACTGCCTAGAAATTGTCGGAGCGCTGTGTGTAAACGCGTGCATTTCTAACACAGAGTAAATCATTATTCTGGCCCAACTAGTTAATGAAGTGAGTCAATTTCAAAGACCACCTAATTCGTTTTTAGGAGTTTACGAAGAGTGTAACAACGTTCTAATAGAATCTGAAAAAAAATGTTTGTCCCTGCGTTGCTACATCGAAATCATGTGTTAATAAATGTATTTTAGCAATAACGTCTACGCTTTAAAACCCTCAAAAACGATAACGTTTCTTGCCTGTGCCTAGTGAATATCGTTTTCACCTGTTTTTATCTCATATAAGTTAAAAGTAGGATTCAACAACTACTGAAATGTGAAATAAATACATTGCTTAGCGTTTCGGCAGAATTAAAATATCAATTCAATGCAACTGACCTAATTACATTATCTACCTATCGCTAAATCGCAGAAATCAATTCAACTAAGTAGTAATGGCATATTTTAACCGGCACTGCGTGGTCCTACTTACTGATGTCTACTTACATTATGATTGATTTTGAACAAGTTATATATTCATTGTCCCAAAATGGGCCATACATTTTTGGTGCGAGCCCAGCTAACTAACCAACGGAAAAGGATTCGTTAAATTTTATACAATAATACACTGTCTGCAAATATGTCTTTCTGCGCACGGAGGAGTAGGAGCATAAGTCCAAGGGGATCGACGCTTAGCGCTTAGATATGTCGATCGCAAAAGGATTTAGCCCCTCCTCATGACAGACTGTCAAAATATAGCTGAGCGGTTCCGCTGTAGAGATGCCGTTCAGCCGGTAATGTGGCCGCGCGTCGTACCTCGCTGCATGTAACTCGTATGCTGCAAAATTGATTGACAGTCGACATCGGTGATTACTAGGCTTAACATTTTGATACCTGCCGTGGAGCCCTTTTTTGTGTGTGTTATGGAAACATAAGCTGGTAATTAAGATTGCATTTGCTCTGGTGTCTACCGTTGCTCTGCTGGCAAATAAGTAACAACGACACCTATTTTAATTTATTCCAGTATTAAACAATCTCACAGGATAAACCCAGCTGGGCGAAAATAGAACTACTTGTTAAAAATTTTGTTATAGGCAACCATGTTATAGACAAATTGTCTTGCTTTCTTCGCCTCATCTCCAAATGATCGGTGCAGCAGTACGTCGCCAAGGAGACACGAGTCGGCTGAACATGTTTCGACGTCGTAGGCCAAAGCGAAAGGTCAATGGTGCATTCTGCTATAAAGGCTCAGTGACTTCAAAACGTATGTTAGTGCTGCCCCAGCACCCATAGAGGGTTGCTTGATTTCGTTACTGTCTCTTCAATTACTACGAAAAGGTAGTATGCATTACGCTAAATAATAATGTTTTCCTTCGAACAACAGAACAAAATAACCTGAAACAATGTATCTTGAAGATTCTTTGTAGTCACTCATGTGTGCTGCCATTTGTGATGCGCACTGATACAGACGACTCCTATATAACGGCACTCCTTTTAGTCGCTATCTTTGTCATAGCTAAAACAATTATTTTTTTAAAGGTCACAGGGTTCTGTTATTTCGTCCTATCCTTCCGCAGTCGGGTCCTGGCCTCTTTTCTGAATTGTGTTTCCTTAATGTTAAAAATACGCCTGATTTCTATCGGCTCGTATAGGGCTTTGCCCTGGAGTTCGCCAGGCATCCTCCGTTTTTTGGTGGTCGAATGATTGGGTCAGTGGTACGATTTTCCATATCGAAGACCGTGCGTCCCATGTGCCTGGGCGAGCATTGCTATACTGTCGTTTCTAAAAGGAATTTGAGGAGAATGAAGCACATCGCTTTCATGCCCACAACAGAGGGTACAGAATGGTAATTTAATCAATCGATAATTCCATTGGTAGGAAACATTTTGGCTAGAACGACGACCAGTCGTTCAAGAACATTTTTTACAACAGCATCCATATAAGCTATGACCCACAAAATTCGAAGATCTGCACCATATCTCCAGTTGTGTCTGCTGGAACAATATCATTTCTGTGGTAAATAAAGATTCTGAGGCCTCGTTATTTACCATTAAGGTCAGGTGTTTGAACTGCAGCTTTTTTAAGCTATGATATGTTATATGTAGTCTACTAAATTCAAGCGCAGTAAGAGCGCGGACCATCCATTCATTCACTAATACATGTCGCATAAGCACTACCGAACATGAGAAAAATCATAGTGGTTCTTCTTCAATCATGAATATAATTATAATATTATTATTATTATTAATAAAAAAATACACGCACCGATTTGTATTTTATGTAGAATTCTGGTTATCATACTGCTGTTATCAGTTATCAAACTATGCATTTCCTTCAAAACTGCCTATGTTTAAGCCATTTAACTCGTTATCACCTATTATATGGTCAATACTTTAAAGGGCCGAACTCATATAGGTCAAGATTTGCATCGTACTCAATTTTGCTGCCCTTGACAAATTTCATCAGTGTGAACCTATAGAAGTGTTCCTACTTACCGACTACCATCAACATACTATACATAAAACACCGCAAACTCATTCTGAAGCCTACTGATTAGATGTGTTCAACGTGATTGTGCAGCCGACACTTGAAACGTGACCAGTCGGGGGTGGTCGGCCAAAGCGGAACCCCAAAAAATTTCTGCGCAGCCTAAGCAGAAATAAATAAAGAACTGATCGCTTACCCGCGTTCCTTATTTACCCCATAATTGTATTGCTTGGTTGTATGAAAAAGCCACACGCAATGTAAACTAGCTAGACTTTTGCATTTCTTCGTCGTCGTCGTCGTCGTCGTGGGACGAATTTTTAAATCCTTAAAATTTTCGGGTCAGGTTGGTCGCAGAGAGTAGCAATGGCGGTTTAGGTGAACGAGTTTACGCAAGCGATGTCGAACGTCGTTAATTAAAGTTCTCGCGAGGCGTAAACGATTAAAAAAAAAAGCTATCCGAGCAGGTTCCGCTGTTAGACTACAGTAATAGATGGAACACCTATAAATTGAGCATTATTTTGACTAAACATTCGTGACGCTGTTTTCTTCTTGCTGACGGCCATGCTGCAGTTGTACTGGCTGATTAAGTCTACTCATAGAAATAATCATAAAGATGCTCAATCAGGGAGTTGCAACTTCGGTCTAAACGCCATCTTAGCGCTTGGCAGATTTCGGTAACTGGCTTAAGCTCGCAGGCTTTCTGTCGGACGCACTTGCCTTTGTCTGCCTTTCCACTAAGCAGCGAGGTTGACAACGACCCACAACCTCGCACTCGCTGCTACCCTTCAGTCACCCAAGCAGTTTACTGCATTTACTATTGCGTCTACTGCTTCTGCTAGCAGTAGATTAGAGACTGCCGTAGCTGCTGATGCCGATTATCTGATAAGCCACTGGGACAGCTAAGGCCATTAAGTGAGGTCGAGGCCTTGCACGGGAGGACGCGTGGCGTCTAGACGGGAGCGCGTCGCAAAAATAGCTCAAGCTGGCGCCTCTCCCTAAACCGCCGTTATCAAGTAGCATTAAACCTGCTTTGTTACTCACGTTTGCATGCAGCATTAATAACGATACGCATCTAAAAACAATGTTCATCCTATGGCCAAAATTCGGTAAGTCTTTCGAGCTGCTTGGATGTTTGCGCCACTGATAGCTGAGTAGTATCGCGATCCACAGCGGGTCAAAGACATTCGTAAGGTAATAAATAAGATAAAGGCAATAATAAATGAATATTTAATAATAATAATAATAAATAAGAAGCTCGTCGTGGAGGAGGCTTATCTTCTAGACAGTACGTACTCATGGGCAACCTAATGAGGGTCACTCGCAGATCCCATAGGCTACACCGCTACGCAGTAACATAGAACGAGCTCGGAGTGCTCTAAGGACGTAAGTGCGGACAGAAAAACAAGGGCTAGACCTGGCAAGTGGATATCACTTTGAATATTAGATCCGACCCGTTCTGACAGATCAATATATAACACAACGTTCGTTACTTTTAGCAACCCAGAAAGGTTTCAATGTAAAACACTTCTGCTAAAAAGAGCGACAGTAAACCGATCCTATCAGCATTTCGTAGATAAGCGCAGATTTATAATTGTCTAAATTTCGACATATGATTGACAAAACTTAGTTGTCGACAAGCACAGTACACGACCGTTCGATTTAACGATGTTACGGGGGAACTCAACGTCGGCGTTTGTTTGGCGATCAATCGGTGTACTTATTAATGTTATTCATTTCTCGCATGTTGAATTCCGATAAACGATTAAACCTCGAACGATAGTACTCTTGAAGTGCACAGCAATCAGCACAAACATGACGGCCAATGTAGTCAAAAGAAAAAAAAAAACTAAACATCTAAAGTTATTTACAGTAATTGATAGTTACTTGCAAACATACTTCGGCGTGTTTAATTTTGTGATTCGAAGACAGAATATGCATGAATAGAAAAAGGTAGTATCGTGTTGTATTGCATACAATATACGTTGGCTTTGTAACAAAAAGCTAGCTTTCAAAGAGAATAGAAGCTACATCACTTACTCTAGACACAAACTCGCGCAGGTCTTTTCTGAATAAAGACGATGACACATTATTGGCAGCCGGAGGCTGCGATAGCATCAATCGTGACCATCTGAGTAAATGAAAGAAGGCCGCGACCCAGGCTTAAGCCGAAAACAAACTCTTTCCTCTAGCACGAACCAGCTATTTCATGTATCTTATGCGTATTGCGAAAATACTTTGACAAATTCATTTAGGTTACAACCCCTGTACATGTCCAATGATGCGAATACGCAGTGTGCTTCGGAGAATTCTGTCTGGCAATAGGTTTCGGCTGGTAAACTGGCATAAACCTGTGGGGTGGCGAAATCTCTCGTTCTAAAAAAAAGCTGGACATATTTGAATTGAACTCAGTAACACTCAAGTGATGATATTTCGTAAGGAAACAATACCCCTGACCCTTTTCGTACTGGACGTACTTTCTGCGTTTCCCTGACAATAGTGATTATGTAATACATTTATATGCAAAGTAATAGAATAATAATTCAAATGGCTTTAATGACAAAATAGAGATATAAGTAACACACAATATATCTTTACAGAGATGGTTCCAATCTTCTTTCATTTGAATGAAGAAAAACAAATAAACTACAGGATAATATAGGAATAATAATAGGAAATAATAAAAAAACTACAGGATTCTATTTTTGAACGCTGGACACCTACCTTTTTTTCAAGTGAAATACCAGCCGGACATTAAATATTAATTTTTTTAAAGTACGAGGTTGATTTTTTTACTGTGGCCAATAACGGGCTCAAATATTTTTGTTTCGGAAAAGTGTTCTGTAAGGTGCGGCGAAGCAGCGCTGAAAACGGCCATTGAAAGCGTGTAAAGCTTTTCTAACAGTTGTCTTAATAAACAATAGCAACTATTATTGGCAACGATACTTAATATTGATATAAAAAATAATTAAAGTCATTTATTCACTTACTGATAAATAAATGATAAATTTTGTTATAAAGATATGACATTCAAACTTTTCGAAATGCAATAACCTAATAGAGCTTTCTCCCACCATAAAGTTTATTTTTCGCATATAAAATGATAAGACATCCGTTAAAACTGCACTTTTCGTTAGTCCATGGGAAAATGGCTGGGGAGTTCATTTTTACGGCTAAATGTTATATTTTTTCTTCAAGTGCGCTTTTCTTTAAAAAAAAATATAGATTTTTTTCGAAAATGGAATATTTTCTTATGTACCTCTTTTGCATCACTTATGTAAACAATGAAAAAAACGTATGCTTTTATATTAAGATACTGTAGATTTTTTAGGGCCATGCTCTATCTATATATATAGGTACTATCTATATATATATAGTATCGTATGTACAGTATATATAGTATGTATATATGTATAGTATAGGTATCTATATATATATAGGTGCGATAATTGGAATACATAGGGTAGTTGACCTGGAATCTAAACAACAGGAATAGAAGTGAAGAAATTATTCTGAAGTTTTTGGTGTTAATTATTTGATGTTTAATATAGAAAGTTCTTGTAATATATAGAGTTCGGGACTATAATGTTGGTTATATTTTGTTTACGGTGATCAAAGACCTAAAAAAAAAGTACAAAGGATAAAAATCCTTGATGTGTTGAGCCGCTAATCAACTTATTGCGCTATTCTCCATTATGAATTTCGCCTAAATAGGGCAGGTAGAAATGTAGGCAGAAAAGAAACAATGTAAGAAACAGAGACGATCGTCAAAATGCTTTCCTCTATTAATTTTGGAAACACCCACATGAATGATAGATTATTTCAGATGGCTACGAATGTATATTTCCAATACATAAATATAGAACCAAACGTTTAGATGAAATACAAGCCGCCTACAGAATGTAAAAAAGCTTTCTATCAAATTTAGTTATATTATTCAAAAAGAACTTGGTGTACTCCAGGTCACAGTTTCTTTGTGTGGATATTAAAAACAATATGTCGCGTCCTGATTTACTGCTTTTCTTGCATTCTCTCAGGTTTACAATTTGTCACCTTGAAAATGACGTGCAGGTATGCAAGAACAACGATGATAGTCCCACCTCTACTCTGAGTTCGTAGAAATGTATAGTTCTTCATTTTGGAGGAACTTCATCTTATAACAGGGAAACAGTAGAAAATAACTTAGCGAGCGCATTCTGTTTATATTTAATTAGAAGTATGAAACGAACTTGCTACGCAAGACAAGAACTTCGGCTGCATATGGATTACTTTTTCACACTTTGAGTTTATATACGGAGCGTCTAGCTACAGCTCGCTAATCAACGCGCTGACTTTTTACCTTTTCTGAAACCTTTCGAAATAAACAAACCTGACCTTTCAATTTGGTTCGAATTGGCATGGATTCTGATTTTCTTCTGCCAACGATATGGCGCCCGAACTACATTCACGACTGTGTCTTAATAAAGTGTTATATTAAATGCAGCGTCCACCGAACGGGTACTGACCAGCACACGTCAATGGAAATTGGATTCATACAATATTATATCAGACGGACCTGCGAATCTTTTCAATGAACTTTTTGAATACAAGGCCGAACTGAGCTAAGTAAAAATTTATCCGTATTATTCTAATGTATTCTATAACCGAAACAAAAGGGAACCGTTTTAGATACTTTAGTGATATATCTAAATGACTTCAGAACAGCTACGACTTCTATATAGTCCGAGCGAGCTTCGACAGTTATAGCCGACTTGAGCTCAGGAGAGAAACAAAGGTTTCCCGAGCTTTTTTTTCAACGAAACACGATCGAAAATAGGCCAGGAAAAACGAGGAAATAACGTTCGTTGACGTTAATTTGGTACGTATGACGTCAATGCTAATTTAATACTTAGAACTGCCCAATAATAAGCCTATTCACTTCGTTTTTAATGAACCACAATGGAAAAAGGAAAAGAATCTATTAGCTAGTTTTATTTTCAGGCAGCTAGATACAGAATATAAACACATAAATCTATAGATTGAGCATCTGCGTTCTTAAAAATTTTAATTTTTAAGCAAAACGAAATAATACATGCACTGAATTAATTGAGATCCCAAAAATTCACCTAATCATTTATTCAGAAATGCAAATAATGTATATTTCTTCTGCGGTGATGGGTAGTAAAATACTATAAATAATGGCCGGGTCACAGTAGTGCGCTTTGGCACCACAAGTTATCTATAATATCAAATTAATGGAAGTCCTTTGGAAGTGCATGTCATGACGTTGACTCGCAACTTTCATGGATAAATGACAGCTGTGCTCTAATCTATTTATTGTGCAGTTCCCGTCCTGCATTCGCGTCCGTCAAGTGGTCACCGCGGCAAAATTAAAAATGCCCAGAAACGATTGTTCCGGGGAACGGGCAGTCAGTGCGAATAAATCTGTGACCACGTCAGACGAAAATGCCGAAGTACATGGGGCGACTATTTGACTCACAATAACCACGTGTATCGCGTTTTATGAAAATCTGTTTAAACACGTAATTACCTAACGCTTGCTGATAGTCATCCACAGATTCAGCAATAAGTATCGTTCATTTTTTAAACTTGCTCTTTATGGTATTTAAGGCAAACGTGGCAGCTCAAATGTCTCTCGTTACTATTGTTCTAATCTACAACAAAAAGCTTACGCCTCTGTATTTTTCTATATGACTGGTTTAACCCAAGCGAACCTTGCTTTTCCACCAGTTTTCAGTCTGGTAGTCAAATAGATTCCTCTTATATTAGATAACTATATTAGCACAATCTAAACAGCTTATTTCCTGTCTAGAAAACGTAGTTTTGCCAAATAAGGCAATATTTGAGTGGATAAAATATTTATATATAGTGATCTTTTATCGAAAAAAACAGAGAAAATTTAGTGGGAAACAGTAGTCTTGAAGCTGGAGGCAACATAACTAGTAGAATAACTAATAAAAATTACGTCTATGTGAAGTACAAATATTGAAACGTATTTACTATCGTACAATGGTGGGATCACACGAATTATTTAGAGAGTTTGGTTTAAGGCGTCGCGGGGTTTCTAGATAATATCAACCTGTCTATTTATTTCAGTTCCTTCTGCCTCGTTGTTGAGGCTTTTAACCATCAGAGCGCACAAACAGCGTACCATCGATTAAATCTTGAAAACTGAATCGCAGCTTCTCAACCATTCTACTGTTATATCTACAGGTAATAGCCACTCGTATCGGTTTATAATTGCTCATATTATATAATCGTACTATGCAAATGTAATAATAAAATTTTATTTTATTTATAAGCTTAAACCAAGCCGGCCTAAACGTATTCTGCGAAACATTTTTTGTTTTCCAGGTCTCAGTATATACTTGCATATACACGTATTCTTCATTTATCTTTTTGTTCCGAATGATTATGAATCTAGTCATTGTTATTACTGATAGTATCTTTCTTGCAGAATGTAATAAGGACTATAATTAGTTACCAGGAATGGTGCATTTCGCAAAGGCGTCACACCTTTCTATAAACTTATACCAGTCTCTCTACTCTTTACGATTGATAGGTGGTTTTTATTAAAATTAGATGTCTGGATTGAAATTGTACGAAATGAAAGACGGATGCAATCTATGTCCGGCCGCGACCTCAGTTGGTAGATCAAGTGAAATATATCTAAAAAAGAGAGATTAATGTTATATTCCGTGAGTAAATCATTTACGGGATATGCCGCTTCGGAAGATTTGCGTTCAGTCATTGCGTCATTGTTTATACAACTGTATTTCGTCCCATACAATCGACCGAATCCCAATAAAGTTATTCTATTTTAAATAATATATATATATATATATATATATATATAAATCAGACGATTTATTCTCGGGACCTGACTAAGTTAGCAGACGTAGTCCCTCGGCACTAGTTCTCGTGCCAAAGTTGAGAACTGAGTGGGCTTGCGTCATTAATAAAATATTTCTGTTTTATGGATCGTGATTTAATATAGGCCGGTCATAGAAGCATGCCTTTAATTTAAAGTTTTGAGGCCACATTGACGCCGTTTTTTTTAGAAGATACCAAATGTAAGAAACACGTACCGAACAGGGAGTCTTTCGAGATGACTTTATATCAAACAATAGATGATATTATGCATATCCAACATGGATATTGATCTGCTAAACGGGAATGGTGAAAGATCCTTACGAGAACGTGGTTTTGGCATAGCACCTATATTGCTAGCTGAGTCTCCACCCTATTTACGCAACGACATGGGACTACGAGTACCTCATGGATATGCTCATACAGCGAATTTCGGGAATTTCCGATTAAATTCTATTTCCATTTCCAACCCAACGGCGCAATGGCAGCTTTACAGAGCGCGGCCACTTCTCCGGCATAAGTACGGTTTTAACTCTGAAGAGTTATTCCCAACCTGTGTACACCCGCCTTGGGCTTTTCAATTCGAAAGTAGACGAAAAAAGATTCATGTTAACGAATAAGGCTGGCATTCAGGCTCGTATATAAGTGCATTGAATTTAAGGCCAAAAATGCGGTTACCAGCTTTAATTATATTAAAAAGTTATATTCTAACAGTTAACAGAATTCACCGCATCTGGAAGAGCGGCTCTTATTCTGGAAGAAAGGTCTTCTCTCGTACTCTGCTCATCGAAGCCATTTATTCAGATGGTCATTTAGAAGTATCGTTGGCTAATCTAAAAAGAAAGGAATAAAGATATTCTGGGAGTAAATATGTCTGTTGTGTACTGTGCATCAGCTTTCATAATTACCCGTACTATTTGTGGGCGTGTTAGGGCGTTAGCTGGGATTGTTGTTATGAGCCAAGGGCAAATACTATGGAACAAATGGGCTGTTGCTTGAGCAATGTAAAAAAGTCACAGTATCTAAATAAAGCAGAAAAGTATGTGATAATTAGAAGATCAATATTTCCCTGTATAATTATTGCAAAGCTCAAGCTTTTGTCCACTTTATGAACAAACTGTCATTGAATCAGCAGTTCAAATTATAGGAACAGTCCTCATCGGTTTGCATCACGCCTGTTAAAGGTTTCCTTCGGCTGGGACACACAGTTTGGACCTTCAACGTGCAATATCTAATACTGATAATAGTAATCATAACGGCAAACCCACATACACCTCTCACAGCATGGTAACTAGTACGCTTATAATACTGGATGCAAGTCATCTAGTACATTATAAAGGTTCTCATTGTACACAAGGATAAGTTCTTGTGTGACTATGGTTGGTATAATTCAACTCGATGGACTTGCGATACAGTAAATATCCCTAAAGTGTCTTTATCTAGGGCATACACCAAACGTACATTAACAAAAAACGACAGTTTACAAGCACGGACGCGTTGACTTTTCAGCAATAACCTGTGATTAAGTTTCGAGTGATCAGCCAGTCGATCTGCTCTTGGGAATATCCGATCAAAAATACCATTGCTAGGCCGATTTTTTTTTATCGATATATTATGGATAGTGGTATCGGAAGCTTTAATATCGGTTTTTAGACAACCTTTTGGACGGACAACTCCTATCCTGCTTTTGCCTTCTAATAACGGAAAAGCTGTCATGTATGCCACTCACCCAATGTAATCACACTGTTTTTCAGTTGTCTAACAAGAAACAGGGTCTATTTCAAAGAATCCGACGAATACTTACTGACGGTAGACAGTTCGACTTACATACGCACACACGCACACAGAAACACACGACTAAACGAGAAGACGTAACGTGACATTAGCTAATTCTGTTGTTCTATACGACAGAATAACAGAATCATGTGTACACATGGCAGAAGGACAAGAATGATATTTATTTTTTTAGAATCAAAGTAATTATCATAATCATTTCGGTTCCTCCATGAGCTGCCCGCGTCGATATTGCACAGGTTTTGGTGTTGTCCCTACAGCAATGGTTCTGACCATAGCCATTTCCGCACGATTTATGGTCTTTCTTTGCCGCAATTGTTGCGCCAATCAACTTTGACTGCCTATTTAGATTACTCACGCCTCAAATCTTTAACACAGCTCCCCTTTTCCGTTTCGCTTCGATTATCAGTTTGCCACCCCGCACACATTGATCAAATAGAGAATAATGCGTTTGGCGTTTCGAAAATGTCATTAGTCACCAAAAAAATGCAAGATTCGAGCAATTTTCTAACGCAGTGCCTCGTAACAGTCTCCGAAAGTTACCTCATGGTTTACATGGGGACGTCGCAACTCGATTCAAAAGTAACATTTACACAAGCTAGCAATGTACGTTGGCACGCCGTAATTTCTGAATACGGTTGTAATATGAAGGCCAGACGACGAACGGGCTAGGTCGTGAAGTGGTCGGGTCTGGGTTACCCAGATTATGCTAAACCGGCAAAAGAGTATCGTAGTAACGCATGGAACGACGCGGTGCGGTACATAACACAGCAAGCTACTGTCCGGCGTATCCGGCCAACCAAATTGCAAACAGGGAGACATTCGATGAAATGTAAAGACGCGATGAAGGGCGAAGTAACAGCGATGCAAATAAACATTTTCATTCAATAGGTACCACATTGATCATGTGATCTGTCTTATGGAGATCCATTGTAACGACGCGGCTCAGAAACAATTGTCGTGCCATAGCCTAAACGGAACTGCTTATAAACACGACATTGGCCAATAAAGGACATAAGTGACTAAAATAAAAGACTCGTCTGTTTACGCGGAGAGTCATAAAATATATTCGCACTTCAAGTTAACGTATTGATTGCACTTTATTTAGCAATTTATTTGAGTTGTATCATATCTATACATTCACTGAGCTCGATTGAACCCAGCGATACCAATACATGTTAGGAAATGAGGCTGAACAGTCCTTAGTTAGCGATGTGGCGTTTCGTCTTCTATTTTTTTTACACAGTGATTCGATTTATTGGTGGCATTTTTTAGCGCAAAACAACAACACCTATATATCGCTATAACGTTTAGTTCTCTGGGAAAGCAGGCGGACGGCCTGATCTCTTTTGTTTCTACAAGGCGGAATTACTGCGATGCCTTACGACCAGTAGATCCTGTTAATAGACTAGGTTTGAACACGTATCCTTGTAAACATACTCAGATAATTCGGCTAAAAGAAGTTACATTCTGCTCGATACTCCGGCCAAATCTTCTATCGGCAATCGTCGGTCGAAAAAAATCCATCTGCTTATCAGTAAAGAACTATTATGACTGAATAATGCTTAGTAAAATATGAACTAAATACACTACTGTTTTACTATCTGCTGTATAATATTGTTCCAACGCATAAATTAATAATTAATAGTTAGATTTTGTTATTAACACTGCAATCGGTGTGCTTAAATAGTGGAGCTGACAAGCACTAGCAAAGTTATCTTACTGCATGCTTTGATATTATTTCTATAGGAATGACACAAACTCTGTTTATCTGTTTCTCGTACTTTTTTTTATAGGACTCAATTTCTCTTACCTGCGATCTTTACTTAAAAAATAGAAAAATCTTTCTTCGAAACCAATTAAAGAGAATGAATTATTACTTCTCATTGTACTATACTCGAATACCAATAATAATCTTCTAAATTAGCAACGCAGCGAAATGTATATTATAATTACGTGGTAACTTTCGGTATCAAGTGAATACACAACAAGAAAGTTGAAAAAAGTGTTTTTCTGCCAATCACCGAATTCCATTTTACAATACGTCTGAGTTTATGTATATATACACACACATATATATATATATATATATATACACACACATATATATATATATATATATACCGTGATAGCAAAAATACAGCAGATAGCTAACCAGCCGAATGTTCATGAGTGTCTTCCTGTCATCGTGGTACATAGGTCCACAAGTCGCGTCTTGGAAATTTATTGGCTGACCGCCGCGCCTTAAGCAGATGTATATAGAAAGAAGCTGTTGCCCCTTATATATATATATATATATATATTAAGCGGTCAGTGTCAATAAATTTCCAACACGCGACTTGTGGACCTATGTACCACGATGACAGGAAGACACTCATGAACATTCGGCTGGTTAGCTATCTGCTGTATTTTCGCTATCACGGCACAATTAGACAGCATGTGATCCTTACGTTGAGTGCGCCTCACAAACGATACGGTACGGATAACAACTAATAGGCCTACTACTCTGCGGTGATAAACAAATTTAGGCCCGATCTATTATGTCATCCCAAACCAATTTCATGGCCTTCATGAACCGAACGCCGAACGTGCTCAGGAGATGCTGGTCTACATTGAGGAATTCAAGCAAGTTCTTGCTTTTCCTTTTGTCAACCTTTCGTACCATTTGATCAATTTTCCCCCATGACTATTGAACATGCGTTCGTACAATGCAAACTGGGCGATATGGACGTATAGTTTAGATCTGAAAACGCGACTGTCATCGTCTTAATATTCTGTTGGGCCCCCACTTTGTTCGCTTTTAACAGTAGCATCGTATTCTATTTATTCTATATTCACTGGCGATTCATTGTGATTTTCTGTTGAAGAAGTGGTCGACATTGTTTGGATGATGCAGACAGTCAATGCGCGTATATTGAACCTCCACCGTACTACCGTACGCCAAATCCATTAAGTTTTTCTATTTGTTCTTTTACGTTTTTATATGGGCGAAGGTACGTACGGACACGTGGGATTTCCATTGTCCACTTCGTACATCGCTACCGCGCCAGAAATGCGAAATTTTACAGAACTCGGAACCCTTTTACGAAAATCTTTAACTGGTTAAAAAAAACTGCTCAATACATCACTATCGAAGGCCGCACCGTCAAGCACCACACAAGAGCACCTGTTTATTCAGACCAAGCTATTTTAACTTACTTCTGTATTCTATATATTGTAGTCGATTTGCAGATTGGCAACAAAGTGCAATAATTCTTTAATGCCACGTGACATCTGCATGCAGCTGAAAAAACCCAAATTCTTAGGTAATGTAAAGCCTTAGATAAGGTGAATGTAATAAAAAAACATTGGTTAAACGGTTAGACGCTAGATTTAGATTAGAAAGACGAACGCAAATTCAAAATGTTTGATTGTTTTTTTACAAGTCTGTACGTGGGTTATGCTCGTATTTTTCCGTAGTGCATTATCTCAGACGGCATATTGGAGTTGTTGGGGCTCAAAGAGCCTGTGTATGTGTGTGCGCTCTACTGTGGGACTGAAACTGGTAGACATATCGAAATTTGTGTGCTAATATGTAGAATATACGGCTCCTTCCTCGGCCAGAATGAAAAATAGTATCGACTTGTATCCGAAAGTATTAACGAAATATATAGAACAACATGTCACCTTTAAGTAAGCGCTCACATAAAGTATCGCGCTTCCATGTGAAATGATATATTAAAATGTTACATTCGGTTAGACTTAAGTTTAACGGAAATATATATTTAAAGGGAAAAATATATGTGTTCGTGCTTATATATATATATATATAATTGACCGACGTTATCCGTGAAGCTTTTTGTCTTTATGTATATGTGTATTAGACACCTCGGTAGTAACTTTACCAAAAAAGCGTACGCTGAAGCTCCTAGTAGTACGTGATGATGAACACGGCCTACCACTTTTTCAGTATTATCAAAGCTATCTACACTTAGCTCCCATATATTGTCGCTATGCGCGCCAATTTCAACATTTCCCGTTGTAGCCTGACTAGAGAAGTAATAACGATCAGAACTATCCTCTGTTTTGTTCTAAACGACGGAAACTTTTATCGATAAAGTAAGATAGAACCTCTCTACTTAAAGAAAGCGCTGGTGTCACAGCTCTCACTAGTTAGACGCATGAGAGTGTTGCATAGGTAGATCATATCTATGGTACGTATGCGTATGTTAAGTCGAGGTGTTCTCGTCATGGTTTTGGGTCCGTCACGTAAGTTATGGACAAATCTACACAATGATGCCCGCTATCAGAACAAATGTGCGAAATGAAAATAGCTAAGTTAATAAAGTAAATAGTAAAAAGAGAACCGTCTAATAATTTGGGGAAGAAAACGGATCGTACGTTATTGGATTGCGTCACCGTAATCGCTACTTCTGTGCAAAAGAGACTTCTAAAAAGTTACCAAGAATACAATAGTAGGTATTACACAAAAAGTGACTTGGTTTACTGTCATAGAATTGTTCACCAGGGACCTAAATTATTATGACGTATTGTTTGTAAAACGCCGGGTTTAATACGCTATAACGCCATCATAGAAGAAGTTTGATATAATTCCGTGGAAACATTTTTCATTAATTTTCTATATAACACTTCATAGTCTTATATAATATGTGATTATACAGCCAACAGAATGGCGCAAGTTCTGTGTCTAAAACATAAATAAAAAAAAAAAAAGTAAAATACACTGCTGTTCACTGAAATCTGATATATAACAGGTATATCTATAAAGCTCTCTGCCGCTTTATTTTTTTTAAGTTAAAACCTGTTACAATCATTTTATAGTGCAAATGCCTAAGCGCTCCGCATAATTGTTACTAGGTAAGGGGCAAAGTTCAGGCAAGCGTGTACCACTAAGTTGTCTCTGACTTTTCATTCTGGCTTTTCTTTGCCTATTTCATCGCACCGTTTAGAAATCTAATGACAAAACAGCATCCAAGGGCGTATCCTTACCGCGGTGATTGTTCTCAGACAAAGAACAGAAAGAACACCACCTGTTGTCTCTGTGCAAAGTTTAATAATGAAGCACTCACGAAGAGTATCATTATCGTGTCTAATGTTCATAGTATGACAGCGTGCGTTCTCTTTTGCCGACTTGCCATACGCACTCGGGGCAGCAAACAATTGATAGGTAAAATATAGTACCTTCATAGCTAGTACGATACGGCTAGAGCCTTCACTGTGCGGAACACCTTCACCGTGATGTTGATTCTCAAAAAGGTTCTTTATCACCTCCACTGTCTCCCATATCATTATTCTTTAGTAATGTGATAAAACTGTTACCATTGCTGGTCGAATACGTGCTATTTTATAGCTGCTATTGATACAATTCTCTGACTAAATACCATTATGAAGTAGCAACAGTTACTATCTCGCTTATACTCAAGAGAAAACTGTCGCGACATGGAATTCAATGAGGACTTGTTGATGGTTCATATGGTTATATGGCTCCGTTGACGTTCCTTGACGAGTTGAACTCTTTTGCTTCACGACAACGCCTCATATTAGTGGACATTCTCAGCGACGATCTACCTATACGTATGACGTCGATCAAAAGTTCCTGTGCTTACACGTTCGTACACAGCCTGAATTCCATAATGTTTTATACCCGCTGTTCGATGCCTTTTGGGCGTCGCTGTCAAGCGCGCATTGCTGGTAATATTGCCTACTATCTTTATCAAGGAGGCAATCTCCATTGTCTCCAACGATTATTACCAACGAGAGGTAGGCAACCTATTTCCCTCTTCTGTAACTGCCGTCTCAGCAGCAAAACTGATATTATTTTAATCGCTCATCCCAATGGTCTGCGCTACACTGTATTGTCGCCAAGCGACCAGATAAGCGGGCGATTTAACAAGCGAGCGGATGATTACCGGTGATCAGCAGATCGGATATTGGCTGTAATTCTATGTTACGAAGAGCGAACAAAAAAAAAACAAGATGCGAACACAGAAGAGAAAAATCTTACAAACTGGTTCATAATAACAGTTTATAGTCAACGATTGGGCGCTCCTCATTTCTGGAGAGGCGTAACAGCACAATTTCTACTATGTCATGTATTACACGTGAGAAATAATACTTAATAATACTACTACTACCATAAGTAATAGTCACACTAAGTAGGACGCATTTATGCGTTCATTCGTGTTTCACTGGTTTCCGTGTAACCTAGCGAAGGCCAAGGTTAGTCGTGAACAGGTGAATCCTAAGGCTGGTCTTTTTAATATCAGGAACCATCACAGAATACACCTGTAGAGGTACCGATATAAGTACCGGATGACGCTGTCATCAAGAAACACTTAGTTTACTTTACTGCTTTGGTTTGAGCGTGTGAAGGAGATCCCGCTATAAAAAAAATTTCTAAATTTAACATAAAAAACAAAAAGATGATTTTGACAGCAGCAGAGATAACGAGGAGATTCTCATGTTTTTGTAGGGCATCATTCCCTCTATTATATCTTCCGCGTATTTGCTCTTGCAAAACATTGTTGTACCTAAGTTAAAATAACAATATCCATTTTTATTCGTATCAGGGTTACATTAAATAGAGCAAAAGCTAGTTCCTCAACTTTTACAACAAGTTTTATGTATTTATGGTTTATTTATGGGTTCTACGGTATTAATGGAATCGGAGATTTATCAAACCGAATGAGCTCGTACTACGTTTGGACAAAGTAGAGTTTTCCAAAACAGGTTTCTTCATAATAGATGGGAATTTTTTAATGTCTTTACCGGGTACTGTGAGACAGGGTTTCGAATGACCCAGGTATGGCACATCTAGGGCATTTTGCTCGAGAAATGGGGGCAAATGCAACAATTAGCATACTGTTTTCCAAATGCGTTTGGATCTCATTGAAGCGTCTGTAGTTATCGTGATTATCTATGGTTCTAATACAACAACATCTCCATGGCTAATCACGAATTTATGATCGTAATTATTCGGAAGGTCATGTATATCGTCAAGTCACTCGGAGCGCACAGGGGGGGAGGTGCACAAAGTGGACGGATGTGCCGCCTTGATCGGCAACCCACAAGAGCACTCGCTAAAAGCAGCATGGGGCCTTTTCCAGACGTACGTAAGGCGTATCTCAGATCATCAAATAAAATTAGGCTCGTTTTGATAATGAAAGTTTTGAATTTGTCTTTAAAGAATTTTGAGAATGGGTTATGGGCACGCGTCATCTGAAACCCGTAACAATCATCAGACATTATTAAGGGAAAGAACTTTGCCTTGAGTTTTTCAATGACAAAGTAACGAATAACCACGAATTTTTTAAATAAGCTATAATATACTAACGACGCCCACCATAACTTCCATCAATTATGTTGCATGGGCAACAGTTATCACCATTTTAGCGATGCCTGTTTTCATAAATGCTGCCAACTATTACGCTCCTGTACCATTAAATGAGCGTAAATAACAGGGTTCACTATTTTCTGGATATTATACTAACATTTTAAACTGCCGTTTACACAATACGGAGTGAAAGTTGATTAAAACTGAAAATCTGTTTCAAAACGTGACATTTTGCTTTCAGTTTATTATAGAAAATAAAAGTTTTTTCTTCATAGTAAATTAAACAAAAACCAAACTGGCCAAACATCTAAAGTCCCCTTATAAAATATATAGTAACCATAATTGCACTACATTTCTGACTCCTATGCGGTTCGAAAACTTAAAAGTTCGATAATATTTTTCTTTAATACACGTTTTTTGCTAGATGCAAACCCCAAAATAGGCCGAGTACAGGCTCTATTTGTAACGATCACGTCACGCACCGACGTGATTGACCGCCAACGTTTTCCTATTCGTTCTAGGCCTTTTGCGAACAACACACACTAGAGGAAAAAGACGACAGGAACTAATTCAGTAAAGAAACACACTTGTATTAATAGCTAGTAAGTAAATCGTTAGCCATATTGACTGATTTATCCTGCCGGCAACATGTAATCGCGCATATCCATAATATATATCAATGTGCGTGAACAACACGCAGTTCTAAAGTAACCGACAATCCGTACTAGTCCCAGTGGCCTAATACCACAGACCGGTAACCGTCTAGGCCAGTCTTGGTTAAAGCAATGAACAAATCATTTTCCGCCCGTCATTACCTTTGCAGTTCCTGACATTCAAGGCGTTCTTATTGTTGTCATCGCATCAATCGACAATACCCTGTCGAAAGTTTTCGCCCAGTTTCCATTCATCGGTGGACAGCTTCTGTACGAACTCATCTCGCCCGGCAATAATAAATCAGAGATTAACTTATAGATTTGTTATTTATTCAAAAAAGAAAAGAAAACATGCAAAACCTATCGCATCTATAAAAAAAACTTGAGTAGTAGTTTAGCTTATAGATTAGTTGTTATATTATATCTCAAACGTTCGCTAAAAAATAAAGTACAACTTCATTCAATGGCGCATTCGTAGGCTAGTTAGGATATGTATTTTGTCAGGCCGTGTTAAGTTAGGTAAACATTTTCGTAATACGCCACATTCATACGCATTGAGTACGTGCTTGCATTCGTTCTTCTCGTGGGCCAATGATAATAAGTATAAGTCGCAGGGGTGCACACGCAAAACTCTGCACGACAGGTTAAAACCTTTCAAATAATTCATAGACAACAACCAAGCTTTAAATGAGACCTAGTAAATTAACTTTGGGTCCTTGAGCAACAAGCTAATAATCCTACAAGCTAATAATGATAATTTATCAGTTTCTACTATTATTCCAATATGCTGCCTATCCATCCACCCAGCGATACTAGTTGTTGTTGTTGCTAGAGCCGTCCCCTGCTTTAGAAACAAATGAACGCTATCGTAAACCGTCTCATAGAAAGTGTTACTCCCCTCTCGTTCATGCATCGCTGCCTTTAAAATTAGCCTCGTTATAGTCGGAACCCTTTGTTATTTATCAGAATTTACAAAGTTACACACTTTGCCTCGACGGCAAGGCATATCGAAACGAAGACAACCGCGACAAATGTTTCATAGTTCTGTCTCAGATGTTATTGGACGGCTACTAGCGGCGATCGTACCGTCGTTGTCCTTGTTGTCATTGGTACGAGTATGACTGTTATGGTCTTCACTGCGCGGCCTGTTACCACGAACACACTGGAACGCCATTCCTGACTGCCTAAAACAGACAGAAGTCAATAGGTTCCATGTACTGAAAGCACAGCCACTCCGTAGCTCAATAATCCTTACTGCTGCAGCTTAGTCATACTTGCTTATTTTCTGCTTTTCTGTCAGCTTTCGCACTGTGATACGTATAGCGTCGTGCTGAGCAAAATGACATTAAGTCTTCAGTGGCAATGTATGACCCTCTCCAATCCCTCTAGCGTCAACGGGCCGTTCCGCCCTTGGAAGCTTCCTAGAAGTCGGCATGGTCAAGCACAAAATACCAAAGTTGTGCAGTTTCTGCAGCCACCGTTACTAGCTATGGTTTAGTATATTGAACACTACTGGGTACGATGGCCGGCCCGAGTAGGCCGCAAGCGAAGTCCGGTTTTGCACCGTCGCTACAGATAGGGTGACGAAGTGCAACATAAATTGGCTGTCACCATGAAAAACGCCGCTGTACTGAACCACTCAATTCTTATCGGCATCTCAGCGTGCGGATCACGCGGTCCGGACAGAGACGTATCAACGAAAATAGAAGTTTTTGCGCTGCTGTGGGTGATGACGCGGTGCAGAGTGCCGTTCGCCCAATCATCCGATGGTACCGAAAACGGGCATTGAAGAAGTACCGAAAACAGGGGACGACTACATGGTTAATCGCTTTTGGATGTATATTTCGACACAACAGTATACAGCAGTGATCAAAAGTCTGGCCATATGAAGACTGACACCCGAATAATGAACGGCAGTATAACTGATTGATTTTACACGCTTTGAAAATTAGCTTGCAGAATCATAATTTCATTTCAGCGTTAAAAGTAGGTTACTCACATGATAACAATATAAATAACTTTAATTCATACGATTAATTCGAAAAATATATGCCACACAACAAGGATTACTGAAGAAACATATTTGAGCTGAACTGCTACTAGCAGACTGCGGCATTAGCCAAAATTTTATCGCATAATTATAGATAATTTAGAGCGAGGATACAAGTGCCATGGTACCAAACTTTTTACAATTAAATGGTAACGGTGTTCAACAAATCGAAGTGCGGTTCTCTAGTAAGAGACTTTCGTTTACGGCTATCATAGTACTATAGACAGCCGTGTATACTCTCTATTCATTTTCTCACACATCATTTTTCTATCTCTAACGTTTTGGAGTAAATCGACAGTGGAATATATATACCCACTGGTTGCCCTTCCTAGGAAAAGGCCCACTAATGACACGGACTTAGATCACGGAAATACGCGAGGTAAAGCCAACGTTGGATACTCCTTTGCTCAATGCAGAAGTCCTTCGACGAACAGCAACTTCACCGTTAAACGTCGTTGATTTTTTTGAGACCTAAAAATGTTTTTCCTTCTGAAGTAATTTCTTTTGGAGTGAACTCAACCGTTTTTTTTTCGCACAAATTTTTAGAAAATTGGAGTATTTACCGGTCGGATTTCGTTTGCTAACAGCGCGTAAGTTCTTCACCCTCAGAGTTCACTGGATTCGCTTGTACCAGAGATATATACATATATGTAGGTCATGCTTTTTTGTGTACTTGAGCTTTTTTCTACGAAAACAAGCCCCATTTATGAAGGACGGTATAAAGAAAAAAAAAAAAAACTGCAAACAATATTTTTCTTAGCATACTAAATCAATCAGTAGACATATGCGAGCATGTAAATTACGTTGTGCAGCTAAAAATTGGCCCGAAGAAACACTTCAGTTATTTTGTGTTGCTGTTAATAATATCTGAAGACACTCCGCCACTTTTTCAGATTTGTGAGATCTAATGCCATGCCAATTTTGCCACTACAAGAAATAAACAAAAGGAGAGGGGAAAATATCTGCTGATTGATCATCATCTTTCGGTAATAGCCTCTCTGTGTGTCTCCATTGAGTGGCAACAAAGCATCATGACTATCCATTTAATCCTATCGGCTGACGCTAATATAAACTAGTACAACAATAATGAGAAAAGCAATTATGCTTGTGTACGAGATTTACAACGGCTGTGTGTTGATTTCTATAAAAACTACGTATATTATTGTTACTGTTCTAGTTCGTTGTATTAGAGATAACTATCAGTTACGTTAGCAAACTTAGTGCATACGATTCTCGAATGACCGTCTAAGTTAAAAATTTAATATTCATAAACGAGAACGCACTGGCTGTTCTGTAAAGGACTATCCTTCAAGATGACCAAAATAGATTTTTGTTTCATTATATGTTCATGAGTATACCTAATCAACGTTATCACTTTGGTTTAACTGCACACCTGTGGGCCCATCCCGATACAGCACTGAGAAATCCCTTTTAAGTTGCCTAGCATAAATGTACAGCGTATGCCACTCGGTCTTTGAAATGTCTGTTGCCGATAAGGGCTATTCAATTTTATTTCTCCTCATTCTGCCAGAAATAATCATAAGCTAAGTGAATTGTATGCCCTCATGGCCATCGCTTTTCTGAAGTAGCTGTATCTGGCCTGATGCGTTCCTGTTAATTTCTCTGGTTTTTTTTTTTCTCTCGCATGGAAGCGAAGGTAGTCGTCTTTTATCAATGAGTAGCTTTCAATGATTTAGAAAAGGCCTCGTCACAGAAATGCCTATCGCTTTTCGTCGGAATTTATCGTCCAAGGAACAGGGATTTTCTCGGGGACTGACAAGCTTAACGTCCTTTACTTCGCTGTTTGTTCTTTCACGACCGACAGAGGGAAAATCGTCTGAAATATGTCTCAGGAAATATGCTCTGATCTGTTTCAAAACATGGTATGATGTTTCTGTGGGTGTCTATGCAGCTCCTTTTGCTATGTAAGTGGAGAAAAAGTTGCTTCCACTTAACCTCTTTGGCCCCTTTTTCCTGCCGTAATCACTCTGCTATGGTCAAATTGCTATATATATATATATATGTATATATATATATGTATATATATATATATATGTATATATATATATAGATATGTATATATATATATATGTATATATATATATATATATGTATATATATATACATATATATACATATACATATACATATTGGGTTGTTGAAAAATGCTGACCGTTTTTCTAGCTAGGTGGTTTAACAGTCATATATCTAAGATAACGTGAATCGCGTCTGGCCGGGGTCGGTGTCACTTGAAAGCTGACATTTGGCAGTAGGAGGTATGTTAAAATTGTTGGAAGGCCTCTATTCAGACTTAAGATAAAGCGTTTTAAAGCTACAAAGATTCGCTATATCTTACAATTTTTTTATTCTACATGTATTTATACATGCATGCATAGCCACGGTCTCATTACAAAGATGGCGTTATTCGCCACACATGTTCTGGTTATATATTTGGCCTGCATTGAATAATATTCGTGAAAATTTCAGCCATATTTAAACACTCAGTTGTTTTTTAACGTCTATTTGTGTTAATCGATATTAGTACTGAAAAGTAGTGTTGTTTCACAAAAAAAATAATGCGCCGTCTCACACTTCAGTGGTCTCTATTGCAGGGGTTCAAGTGAATTGACCACATTCATCAGATCTGGCCCCCAGCAATTTTCACATGTTCCTTAGTCTTGAGATATCGCCCAGAAAACAAATATTTTCATGATATAAAGAGGCTATTACATTTGTCAACGCACATTTTTCAAGGCAAGATACAACAGTTGCTTGGGCGGATTAAGTAGTTGGGAACATCGGTGGGAATTACGGTGGGGGACTTACAAGGATACTATATTCAGAAATAAAACAGCATTTGAGGAAAAAAAAAAAAAAGGACTTATTTCTCTGTTAAGCTACAACTACAGCTTTTCAAACTGTCGACGTGTGTGTATATATATATATGTAAGGAATGGTGCGACCATATGGGCATGAGGCGATACCATATAAGCTACAATGATCTCGTGTGAAGACGTCTGTCATTGCATAAAGCCATGAAGTTAAAGAAGAACTGCTGTATGTCTCTTTTCTTCATGGAGAAGGCTGTAATTATGACTAGAAGAAACGATGCCTGATAACGACTCACTGCGAATTTTTGCAGGCCAAAGATAACGATTTGTTTACTATAAATCCATATGATGAAGTTCTGCTGGGCACTGTGAAACCGGGTGTTGTATTGCCCAAAGTACAGACATATCGATCAGCTGCGTCGTTTTCTAAAACCAATTTGATTGCACTAAAGCATATAAAACTATTGTAGGATAAATATTTATTCATGATAGATTTGGATCTATAATCGTGATAATTTGTAATGTGGCGCATATAATAACGATAATGTTGTTTTATTATTGATAATAGAGTCGTCTGTATTTCTTTCAAAAGTAACAGCGTACGATACGTTGTTGACAACGAAGGCGAAAATACGATACCTTCGTTTAATTTCATATTTCTACTGAAGTAAGTTGTGCTTTGAAGCTACTTAGTTTTTAATTGATAATACAGACAAGCTATACACAACACCTGGATGCATATGAATTCGCGTAACTGGGTTCAGGGTCTCCACTGCATTTTGCAGCCCGATTAAGTGTTTATCTTAATGTCATACGAAGTTTATGGTAAAAAGGCAACAAATAAAAGGATAAAACCACGTAGTTCAGAGGCGTCGTTCTATCATATCTGAAATGGAATATTAAATCCGACTCTACTGTAAAAGACAGTGAATTCACCATAATCAGTCATCTATCCAAAATTTCGAGGTCATAAAAACGGTTCAATTTCGGATTCGACTATTTTTTTTTTTACACGGAAGTTATGTCATATAAACGCTCGGTGATCGTAAATACCAACATTTGTCATTATGATAAACATCGTGATTTAACCATGTCACAGCTAAACGTAAAGCCAGCCGTTGTGAATTGCAGGTTTTCAACAGTACGTACGGTCTAAAATGATCATAACTGGCCAATTCTGGAGTTTGACGACAAGTAGAAAAGGGGGAGTTGTTGGTCAGCTTAAGTGAGTAATCGGTTCTTTAATGTGGCAGTCTATATAATAGTGTTATGCTAACTTTAGAATAGGCTTTGCCCCCTCTTGTTTGTATGATCTTGAACCAGCGCTAGCGGCCTTTCAGAACTTCTAGTTGCAGACGCTACTACAGTTTTTGGTTAAGTAATTGACATCGACAATAACTTCGCGCTTCTTAAAAGGCAACGTTAATTTATGGGATGCTTGTTATTTGAAAGCCCTTCGCTTTGAAACTGTTGACTTGTTGCACAGTTGCAGTCTAATTGATCTGTATTTATTGATTATATAAATATAAGCTGCATATATTGTTTGCAGCTTATACGCCAGCCACCTGTCTATATAGTAAAACTTATGCTACCAATACCGTTTCCGTTGCGTAATATAACGAGACTATACACGTACTATTATTGCTTATTGGGACTGTATTTTATTTATCTTCATGCCTCAGTTTGTAACTATCATCAAGTGAAGACACGACGGATAAAAGTGTGCTAATTTTAACGAAGATAAACTTCGGTCCAGTCTCTTCGTGCTGGGAGATTAATTTCAGTGGGCAAAAATTGATGGCCCACATAGCCCATTTTACAGGCGACTCTCGAAAAGGTCGAGTAACATTTTTGTGAGACGAGTCGAAATGTCTTCATTAATATTTTTATTTACAGGGCTCAAATATTTACCGAAATGGCTTGAAGCCATTTTTGGTACACCTGGAAATTGATGCCTACTTCAACGAGGGGAACACCAGTTCCCGATTGGATCTTCGAGACAGGTTTTACCGGTTTGTCTGTTTAAGGCCTTTGCACCTTTTTGTTTGCACTTGTTGTACTTACTGGCCCTTTTTCCTGCTGTCGACATAACAATTTCAATTAAATGCAGTTTCACTGAAATTTCCGTATTTAAGCAACGCTTTACGTATACTCCACTCATGAAGATATTATAACGAAGTTAGCTGTATGAAGTTAGCTCTTTATGCTTGTTTAGATACAGTCTTAGAGACATAGCGCAGAAAATTCGAATTTAGACGCGCGATCCTGTACTGTGTACCGTAAACTAGATTCTCAGACCCAGACGAGCTGAGACTGGGTAGGTGATCAATTACAGTGAGTCCTATTCGTGGCGTCCTAACGTGGCATACATGAATAAAAAAGTCGATCAATCCAGAAAGAATAGCTTAACTATACTTCTCCTGGCTGACTTAACGGTTGTAACAATTTTCTGATACGCTATTTTGATTGTCACACTTGTTTGACCCAACGAAAGGTCGTAAGAGCACGTCAAAAGTTACCTATACTGGCTTTGAAATTATCCTTCTCTCTGTGAACTCTGCGATAGATAGAAGTTTAACACAAACAGGGCTATCGAGTGAACCTTTATCACTTTAATGGATTGTCTAGTGTTAAAAACAAACTCGCATATTTAAAAGCACTATATTTCCACTGCATTACGCGACAGAGAAAAAAAATACGTATACAAACAGAACCAAAGTTAACAGGACTTGGATACAGAAAAGGCCAAATGAACCATCTGAACATCTGACGTTTCAGACACATAAGCTTAGACGTAAGCTCGTATTTTCATGTCAGATTATTTTATAATAACAAATAAGATCAAAAGTAACTCAAGATCATTACGTAGTAGGGTGAGATAACAACAGCCCTGAGTTATTATGATTTTCTATAGTGTACGGCGTCGAAGAGTTGTCCGAAGAAGAATAGCAAAGAAAGATTTCCGATAGGGAAATCTACGAGAATAAGATTTTATCTGTCCATTATTATTGGTCAGCCAAGAGGCTGATTGCTATATATAGACTGATAGATTTCTGACCAGACAAAGATTGCGCGTGAAAAATAGACGAAAATCACAGCGTATCTATATTATGATAGCAGTAATAAATCATCATTACTGTTCATCTTCTTTGCGTTGACCTTATTTATGTTTCTGCTACAATGCCGTGCTTATTGACTAAGTTTAGCTTCTTGTTCTGCCTATGCAGCAGTTGACGTTCTTGACTGTGGGCCCTTTGTTAGTCCTGGGGGATTTAGGACATTTTATAAATTATGACGAACTAGAAATAGTGTAGGTATAAAGGTGGCGAAAATTCTAAACTGAATAAAAATGAATAATTGCTCGGATAAAAGGGTGCACTCGTTGGTTACAATGGTCGAATTGACCGTTGAGCCTTTGTACGAGAAACTTTCGTAGAGCAATTTGCTTTCCTAAAATCCGTTTGATACCGTACTAGAATCGCAGTTGATCTAGAACGAGCTTTTATAGAATTAGAATCGTAATAAATGCGTTCCAAACTCTATCAGATTATCAACGACAAATATTGTAAAAGCGGTGCGTTTTTCCTGGCCAAACTGAAAGGAGCCATTTAAAGTTATCGCGTAAACAGAGTCGATAGTCACTGCCGCATGTTTACGGTGTGGCTGTTAACTGGAAACGTGGCTGTATTTTCCCCTTTCTGTAACGTGATTAAACATGACCATAGGGCAAACGAAAGATGTGTATAATATTTCAACATAACGCGCGTAACGATAAGTTTCAATGGTGCTTCTTCCCTAGCAACAATCACTTGTGCTAAACTATAGCGCGCGAGCGTCGGTGAAAACAGATTGATTTAGGCTAGGGCAACATGTCCACGACAAGTTATTCTAGATAGTCTTACACATATAGGTAACCGACTTTATGCCTAGGCAGTCTTCACATTGTAGCCAACGTATCAATATGGCCTTAGAAAGATAGCTATAAATATCTTATTACGAACAGGAGTTGTCGCTAGACCTCATTGCAACAAATAGGATATCCTAAATAAATAGATCCGCTGGTTTAGATTTTTTTAGTTTTAGGTTTAGCATCTGATTCGAGTATCGTAACGGTATACATAAACTAAGACGAATTTAGGTCGTGGATAATGTGAAGTGAAGTAATTTCGCCTCGATCCTAATAGCTTGAAACGTACCATTAACACATAATAGTAGATATTATATAACGCCCGGACTCTACCGTACGAGCAACAATGGAACACCCAGTCGAGGTGGGTGTTCCATTGACAAACGCTATACGAGATTTGTACAGTACAATTAGTTAGCCATTTAAGCAATCTCCTATATTATGCATGTTTACGGGGGGTGGGGTGGGGTGGGGGGGGGGCAAATTGAGTATTCTGTCCTTGTCGCGGTAAGTTCGGTACGTGAGTATTGCTTTTTCTACTAGCTACTTGTCACTGGAACAGACATCACGCAATCCAATGCTTCTACCAAATAACCTCGTAGATCTGCCATAAATACACACACAATAGTATAAGCATAGTATATAGCATGATTTTCTTACGTGATATGACGCCATCGGGAATGTATTATCGAAACGCGTGTGAGTGTTACTCATTTGATTCTAAGAGGCGGCTTGCTGCGTGATGCTGCCGGCTTTTCACCAATAACAACAACTTCGGTCCGTGCTGCCGTCGCGCGCCGGCCGCGGTCATGCCGTCGCGGCTCGTTTCGGGTGTTGCTAGCGCTAGCGTACGGATAGACTAGAATTGTTTTGCAACGTTCGCTTTACAATAAATTGCCTCTTTAATGCGTTTCATTGGTTGGCAACATCGGCCCTCGGAGCAGCTGGAGCCAATGTCCAAGACCATTCGTCGATTATTAGTACGTGCATATAGGTATTGGCGGCCATATCATGTCATCACAGTTACTTGGCCAGCCAGCGCGTCGTCGGACTGGTAGAAGGCGACATTGTTCTGCTCAACCGGAAACCCGTTTGAGTCGCAAAAGCCCTATTCCTCGGCCACTGATTCTATTTCGTCCGACCCCATTAGGTCCCATCGCATATAAGATCTACTCGGTAGGGATTTTGACACCCACAACTGTATCTAGCTCTTCTATGTCAACGGTAGATCTATCCCTTCTGTCAAAGGACGGGTGACGGGTGAGTTCTTTGATGTCTGGCTCTACCTACTTGAACAGATCACAGTTGTGAAGGAGCAATGTATACATTTGGATGTTATGAACACCGTTTCAATGGAGCTAGGCGCTCAAGCAATTATTCGAAAAGCCAGTCATTTGCACATCGAATGAAGACACTAAGAAGGTAACAAAGAACCTCATGTTCATCGAGAAGCTCGAAAGGTACTTTTGCGTTAAGTTAAAATGCATCCTTTTGATAAATTATAATATAATAATAATATATATCCTTTTAATATAATAAAATCAAAGATCTTAGTCTATCCCCTAAGCGCCTGCGCATCTTACGAACAGAAAAATAGTCAGCGTGTTGTATTAAACTTCGTACAAACTTATGGGAAAATAGGTTTGGTTTTACCAAGTCTTAGAAGTGTATCTTAGATGTTCGTAAAGCAAGAATAGATCATCTTTTGGTTCGATCAGACATTTCGTCCTTTTTTTTTTTTAACCTCAAGCAATCCAGAGCTGCCAGAAATACCGCCGTGAAAATATGAAATGAGCCGCAAAACTCTTGTCATGAACGGTTTAATCATTATCTTTATTCGAGGCTTATCTCAATAGCACCACCAGCTTGTTAAAATGTATTTGATATGATGTTCACGGCGTTTCGCTGAAGACCAACACTTATATGATTAAATGTCTTCATAATCTTCGCTTTTCTGCGCCTTTCTACTTCTAGCATTGACAGCGAGAGAAGAGCGCTATATAGGTATCTAACTTTGTGCACAAAACAGCAAATTGTCTTTAAGGCTTAAAGCATTTAAAAAATGCTGTTTTTTTTTTTATCCTAAATACAGGAACACCCTGAACTAAATCGGAATTCGAAAGACTGCTCATCTGAAGAATATAAGTGTATACAAGAAAAAGGGTCTAGAACATTAAAAAATGTGCCTAACCGATGCATTGGCCGGTCGTCCCGGTATAGATCATAACCAATGACAGTTTTAAACAAAAGTATTGAGCGCGCCATTATTACTATTGGGCGCTGTGAGATACGTTTTGGAATCTCGGACTGAGCAGCAGCGCAAGAAGCGAATCCTAAGAATCATAAGTACCCACTTTTTATTAATTAACCTAACAAAATTATGTTCTCTCTTCTCTATCGTGAGAAATTTCTCAGAAATTCAATAGCAGAAGAGGCCATTATCGGCTCATATAAATGGCGCTTGACAGGTAGCCAAACGATAAACTTGTTGGTAATGGATCTAATATTGCGCTTAGATGGGCTTTTTTTTCCCCTAAAAAACTAGATATAGCTTTTATGTATTACAGAGAATCTCATCACTATACAGGGTGATTACAGCGCCCAACAGTAAATAATAGCACGCTCAATACCTTTGTTTAAAACATCGGCCGGTACTGAATACTTATTTAATAGTATTCCTTAGGTGATGCAATTGTCCAGTACGTAAGCTTCTTCTATCCAATCCTCGTAGCTTCGATTGAAAACGAAGAAAGCCGAACAAACAGAGACGCCGAAGCAACGATTTCAAATAAAATCATCTGTGCTAAAGCTTCTCTCTTGACTGTTAAATTGCATCATACAGCATTTTTTTTTAATAGACGATGGAAGTCTCTCTATTATGCTGGTTTGATTTATTTTTTGTGTATGTAAAACGATTGCTGGTCGTTAGTGAACTATGATGATGGTTTGGGGTTGTGCGGATAACGAAACTGAAGTAACTCTGGGTAGACAGAAGGAAAACAAAGTGGAAACTAATTATCCTGATAGAAGCGAGATGGGTTGATTATTTCGTCTGATCATTCCTTGCCACTGACATTGCATAGCTAAGCACAAACGTGGTGGATTTTTATTTGGCACAACTATGCAAACGTACGTTTTTAGGACTTCAGAGGTAACCACTAGATAAACTTAACAACTTGATTATCAAGGGTAATCTCAAAAAGGAATAGTAGAGACATTCAAGTTCAGTTCGAAATAAGGTCATATTTTCCTTCTACTCTATGTTAATCTAACTAGGCTAGTTCTAGTGGATAGGAACTATCAAAGTTCCGATGACTCGCTACTTCAGACGTGTGCCGTATGCGGTTCCCCCGACTCGAAACTATAATTCTATAGTCTATAGCGTGTTCGTCTATGGTGATTCATTTCTGTTTTCCTCTAGATCCCAGAAAATCGGAACAAACATGCCGTTACAAAAGTAATCCCAAAATACCGATAATTTATAATAGAATATTACTGAGGAATATTTAATGCCAAAATGTTATTATTATTGTTTGTATTACCATTGTCATGCGGACTGCTAAACGGACGATTAGCAGTCACCATCGTTCGTAACCGAACAACGCCATTAGATTTCCCCTGATAAAGGACGATCATTCTTTACTATCGCATTTTTTAATAAATCGATACCAGTTGTTAATATCGTGCGCTAATAAGGACAGATAGAGGATAGGCTATATTTCCACTCGGGGCAAAATTAGGAAGAAAGTTCCTTTCAAAGTCATAACCCAAATCCAGCGCAGCTGCATGTTTCTATCGAACTATACTTTATAGCATCGAAACTAGTTAATGACTCTGATCAGCTGAGCAACTCTTTATGTGAATATTTCATGAACAATATCTGCCATTAAGAAGTCTGATATAGTCCAGTGTCCTGTTGCTAGTAAACACGTGCCGCTGTATCTAACAGAAGATTGGATAGGGCTTATTTACTGGTTGTGGGTTCGCTACCGTGGAAGATTGTTTTGAACTGAACAAAACTCATGCAATCAGCCCACAGACGCGCTTTATTAAGTGTCATCTTTTTTCTGGCGATTAACTTCCCGTTGGCTAATAACTGCGTTGGATCTTACGACCCGCAGCTCACAAGAGCCGAATGGTAAGCGTTTCTGGAATAATTGTCACTTAAAGGGCAATTACCTTGACTTCAATAGCCCAGATTGGCTTGGCAGAACAAAAGCTGCTGCCTATGACCACAAGCTACGCGAGGAAGGACACAATTTGTAAAATCTCGCCTACACCTTAGTAGTTTTAACTATAGTGAGGTCAATATATGAAATGCCATTTGACACTGCTTTATTTAAAACTGGTCTGAGAACAAGTCTAGTTAGCAGTTATACTTCCCATAAACGATTAAAGGACGTATCTAAAAGGAAAACTTGTACACTAATAGACAGGCAGCTTTTCTCTCTTTGATACCCCCACGTGAGTTTCTCCTAAATTCTATAAAATATCGTTGCCAGTAATAAAAGCGCCAATGGTGCTTAGCTTCCGTGTCTCTATAATACACGAATACCGTCAACAAATCGATACTCCGTTCACCTACGCTAGATTAAAGCTAAATGGTCTTGGCCTTTGCACATGAATGGTTGCCAACTTCGATATGTCTTTCAACAAATCAGGACCGAACCTACTATGTCTATAGGACCAATGGCCGACGAACTGCTCCATCAAACCACACATCGCCAGCTTAGTTTTATTTTAGCTACGATACACTAATGCTATCCTAAAATAGTCTGCCTACAGGATACTTTTCAGCGTTTGCTATGCGCTTGCCGAACTAACGAACCTTGTAACACCGCAACTTTGCAAAAACACGCAATGTGAGAATAATAATTAGCAGAAAAACATTAGCCAAATAGTATTATCACCTAAGTAACTGGGTCGAAAATTTACGTTTAGATAGGAGTTGCCGGGACGCGTACCAAAGGTTCGTCTTGCTAGCACTTGTCAACAATATCGAGCTCAAAAACCCACTAAATACGACCCTACGATCGCTAGTGCGAAATTCCAAATACAACTTCAAACGTCCTGATGGAACTATGCCTATTGAAAACAGAATCACCGGTAATATGTAGCTAGGATTATCGTTGATAAAACATGATCTGTCCGACTTGACGGAGACTTGTGACGATCACAGTAGAAAAAATGCATGCCACCAGCACGACTGATGATTAGTGATATGCAGATATGTATTTATGACTTAAACGAAAATAGACTTTACAATAACAAGTTTACAGATTTAGCTAGCCATCAATGACGTGTGTGTATACCTGAATTATCAGTTTAAGGTTTAATGTCCTTGAGGTTTAGTTCGTCGTGATTGATGGCCTACAGATCGATAACACAATATTTGTGTATGACTTGCTGGACCTGTGCTTCCAGAAAATCAAAATTTGCAATTTAGTGACCACGATTGAAACAGATCATTTTCTCGCAATTGTAGCTGAAGCACGATTGCGAGAACATACTAGGGTTGCTATTCGTTTTCCTTTAGAAATAATCTATTAGCGTTGATCTGTTTGTGAACGCGGAACTTACGCGTGAGAAGACTGTTCGCGTAATTGTATCGCAAAGGTAGCACCAGTTTCTGCCTGTTCTGGTGTTCATTTGTAACGCTCATTCCTATACCGTTTACGTGGGCACAAAACAGGACGAACGACGCAAAGATTGCGCAGAATCGCGTAACTTACATAAAGCAATTGTATAATAATGGAATATGCTGCGCTGTGAGGTGATTTCTGTCCATGTTACGTTCGGTGTTGTTACATATCCATGGAGTTGGCTGGCCAAATTAGGCTTATTGACAAAATCGAAGAACGATATATTGAACTGAGTTGTGCTCGCTTCAGAAATCTTACCTATCGAGTTGCACAAAAGGTAAATCCCTAATAAAGAATCGAATGTTAAATATATGTATATATGCTACTACTACGCGTGTGTTATGTGTGCTAGAATACTATGTGTGCATTAATTATACACACATATATATATATATATGTATAAAACTGTGTGTGCATAAGATCTTCGAGGACATTGTACCGGGCTACAGCCAGATGACTCATGGATTATAAAGCTCCCGAGTTTAGATGGTTGACGTAAAGTGTGACTTTAAGTTAGTATTGCTGTTCAAAGGCAAATCTATTGTCTAAATTTTCAGTACAGAAAGGTGTTCGCCACATATATTTCTGCCGACCCTTCCCGATAGATGTAAGCTTATACCCCATCCGCTACGGTAATGAAGAGTTATAGGTATAGCACAATTCTTACTTGTCTAGTCAAAAAAGCGTGCTGTCAACGGTGGTGGTCAATTGACGATAAGTATAAGATAATACTTAAATAGGGTGAGAAAAAGTCGGGTTATATGGACCAAAATTTACTTTCAACTTAGGGCGTTAGAGAACTCAGTGCCATAGGAGGTGCCAGCTATCACAAGCCTGTCATTTGACAAATCTGGGAGGAAAACCCTTTTATTCTAGGAAAGGATAGTGATTATGGCTATAAAAGCCAGTGTTCCTTAGTCATTGACTTCTAACGTAGACAGGTCAAAAATTACAATTCATTCATGATTAGCCCACACGAAGATCTAATAGCCCGTGTGGAGTCTCTCTTTAACCGACCCTTGTATTGGCACATTCGTGACACACATTTGGTTCGAGAAGAGAGAAGAAATTACAGTAATTCGTTCTTCAAACCCAACTGAAACCTGTACAACTATCGCGGCTATGCATAATTTCGCTACCTAGATTCTAAGTAGATTCTGATTGATGTTTATGGTTGTCCACAACGTGGTGCGTGTATAAACAATGGTATTTTCTCGAACGATGCCGGCAAAGCCGTAAAAATTAAAGGCAACCATATGTAATGCGTTGTTGACAACAACCGGCGCAAAAGTACAATGCTCTAGTCAAACGGGGTGTATATACAGGTCTGCCCGTTCCTGCTAAGCTGAATTTCTAGGCTTTGAGTTCTTTCAGTATCTGTCTGAAGGATTAACGTGAACGGCATCCGGTTTTGTAGATGCTTGCAATACAGTGACCCATATAGCGCCCAGGATGATTATGTACATACAATTCAATGTAATAAATTTTATAAAATAAATTACAATCAGTTTGTCTATGAACGATGATAGATGAAACTATAGCAAAAAAAGCGAGGTAGTTATTTTTTTGCTCTTCATTCAACACAAGTTTGATTGCCTGCAAAAATATTCTAGCATTTTCTCCTCTTTATACTGCGTGTGAGAGGATGGACGCATGATATCAGAAAGAAGAGATTCAAGGCATCAATAGGATTTGTCAAGTCCGTGCATTATCCATCCATCCACACTGGTATGAAATGCGCTGAATAAATTGTCCATAGTAACCAGGATAGGTTTTTAACGTGCGTTCCTACAACAGACCCTTGACGACGCCTATCAACTCGCTGGGCCACGATTCGATACTATTTTCTCTCTTAACTAAACCATATAATGCGCACGCGTAAGGCCATTTGCCAAGCGTTCCCTTATGCGAACCGTATATGTTTGCACTGCTAATAACTTTCAAAACGCTTGCATATTGCAATCGTAAACTTTGAACACAGAGATGCGTCGTTCTTCTGGCTAACTGTACTGCTAAGGTCAAGCGAGATAAGAAAACTCCTCATGGTTTACTAAGTTGGATGATTTAAATCTTAAATTCATCCGGAACTTTTCAATTGTGGGTCGGAAAATTTCCGTTGAAAATTCACTGAGGCAATGTTGGCGCAATATCCTATAGTCTTTCGAGAATGACGGTTGATGCTCTGCTGAACGTGCAGCACAGGCTTGTTTTGTTTATTGACGAAATGCGTGCAACTAATTTGCATGCGCTGCACGACGAAATACATTATTTTCTCTCAATAGTAAAACATTGCTGCCAAAGCACTGAAGTATTGATGAAGTGCTTTAAGGGTAAAGCAAGAGGGAGCCCTGGATACCAGCGCTTATGATGCCAATATTTTCAGTATTATGAATCGGTTCTGGTTAGGGCTGCAAAATGCTTTTGTTCTTAAGAAGCCTTTATGTCGTTACCTTAGCTGAGGTAGATATGTTGAAATTATCCAGCAGGTCGAGAACGATACCATTCTATAGTTGGCCGTCCACAGAACCTACGCCCCATCGTGATGGCAGAAGGCGGGCAATCTGCCCGTTAGCCTATTGACGGTTTTGGCATTTCGTATAAGAGCAAATTTTGCCCTGTTTAATAGACTTGCTCTCGATATTTTAAGACTGTGTTGTCTTCTAGGTAATATTTTATTACAGAGGGTTACTTGGAGTTTCTCATCCTACGTAGATACGGTAAAAATCTATTTTAAGTTACCGATGAATGCGAATAAACGTTTAAAAAAAAAAAAGCAGTTTTTGTTATTATCTCTCTGGACCAGTGTCCACGAGCTGATTTCGTACGACGCGATCTGTGCAAGATGTTAAACTGGAAGAGCAGACTAAGTGGACATCGATACCCTAGGTGAAGATTATTAGTTTGTCAGATGTACAGAAATACTTCAGACACACAAGCTATTTGCACGGCGGTATTTTCAAAAAATGCAAAATTATAATAGCATTTTGCTTTCTCAGTCTCATCGGACGTCTCAAGACGTCCATAGGTTAAATGTCCGCTTAGAAGTGAGTATAATTAAGGAGACCAGCTTTTCTAGCTGAGTATGTAATAGTGTTTGTTGAAATCCTCGGTAATGGCGTAACGGGTGATAAGAGAATCGCTTCGATAGATAAGTTGCTGCTTATCAGACATATTCAGTTCTATTGGGCAAGCGACACTATCATACAAAACTAACTTGGAACAGAACAGAATCTAGTTAGATCTATCGGATATTTTTTAAGCGATTCGAGCACCGGGGACATAGTCCTTTCCAAATCAACCCTTTACGATTGATACACCCAACTTTCTAACGGGGCACTCGATATCAATTCGTTTACAATCTTCGAGATTGCACAGTAATTATTATATCGCATAAAAAAGACTAAATCACCAATAATACCAAACATTTATTGGGTTTTACTAGCTGTAGGTAATATCGAATGTTCTATGCTATGGGCTTTTCGTATAATATATCAAAACGACGCGCTTGGTCATAGCAGAAGGTCCGCACGTTTAGGGGCAGTGTAACTATTTAGCGGCCTAAAATTGGAGCGATCAGGGTAGGACAAAAAGGGTACTTCTACAACATCCATTTTAAAAATCACAGACGTAGACACCTGTAAGGAAACTAAGTAGCAAATGAGCTAGAGTAAGATGTCTCTTAGCAAACCAACAGCTGACTGCGATATCCATTCTGTATACTGTGATAACAATCCGATTATATAGTATTATGTGTTTGACTGCGCATTTGTGCAAAACGGGACATTATCATGGCGCTGCACTTGTTCAGTCCTAAACAATTATGAACTATTATAGTTCATGCTAACGCTCAAAAAAAAGCATCCGGCCATAGCTGGCAATGTGAACTGGTCAAGTACCACAAACTACAATCAATTGCGAACTAGAACTAAATATTATACAAATGACACGAATGTTATACATGTAAGTTGAAGAGCCTGAAGTATTTGCTTTGACTCCTTCATGCCCCTAGGGGCCTGTTCATGAGCGATTACTATATGCTGCGCTGAAGGACGACTAATGCATGGCTGCAGGATAATGACAGTGAGACGTCGTACATAACAGTTGCTGTTGCTGACACATAATCGGACACATATGATCTTGCCCTTAGCCTGCATTGGATGGGTGGTAAATGATGTTGTTTTAAGCTATGTATCCATTATTTTGTTATAATGGAAATGCCCTATGGCCTCTTAGGCCAAACTACACCTTTAAATATATATATATCAGAATCCAGGTTGACCAATGAAGCTGAAATCATCTTTCGACGCGGCTCTTATTGGCGTTCGATTAGACTACAGCACGACGGACGTGCGTCATGTTCGAAGGTATTCATCTACACGTTTCGTCTTCTGGCTAACAATGGAGAACTTAACTAGTACTAAGATCAAACGACAAAGCCTTCGGCTCCTTAATAAAAGAAAACAATAACGTCAGTATTTTCCCGTGCGAGGGATTTTTCAAGGAAAATTGCTTCCGAGAAAAGGACACCCATTATGCACCACATAATCAAACTCACATAATACGTAGATAAGCATTTGGTTAAATCCGAAATGCAAAAATATATAATTTGTACAAGAGCTCTGTCTTCTTGTCGAAAAGTTCAGACGGTCTCCCTTTGATGCCCGATAAGAATACTGGCCTTTTATAAAACGAGAAACAGATACCCACCTTTAACATGTAGGCGAATGCCCTCTTCTGAGCTAAAATAGTCCAGCTGTTCATGAGAACCGCAGCTGAAATAAAAAACTACCAACTCTGAACGTCGAGCTGAAAAATCGAGGAACATTGACGGAACACCCATTTATACACGCTCTGCGGCTGAATAAGATAACAAACAATCGGTGACTGTACAGTAAGCGGTACTTTTGCCCTCCTGACAACGCGCAAGCACGATTGATTCGTTGTATATATCCTTGAAAAGGTACTATTGTTAGCCCATAAATATTGACAAAAGAAAAACGAAAGTCTATGACGGGTTTACATGTGTAAAGCGATTTTGTTGGCATCTACAAATTATCATCTATAGCTACCTCAGTATAGCTAGGGCGAAGGAAGATCATATCTGTTTTTAACGTCGACGTAGTGAATATTTTTAAGCTGGACAAATATAGTTGTGCAAATGAATCCTCTCTTGAAACTTGGGCTAGATTTGGGTTTTGAGAATGATATCGAGCAGTCCAAAAATTTGACGGGCCTCTTGTTCCGCATCCTTTGTTGCCTTCTGAAAGTTAAACATACGTTATTTTTCCTCGGCTATTACTCGTATACAAATGGCAACAAGGGAGAAATTCTTATGCGACTTCAGAAAAGAAAGTCACTTCAAGCACCATGCGTATAACCTCTTAATTTTTCACGTGTAATGAATACCACCCACATAACAGAATGTATTAGCTTAATTCTAAGTGGAAATACAATACTGTTACAACTACCGAAAAAAGAGTTTTCGCAGACTCACCAGAAAATCGTCGAACACATCAGAGCGATTCAAGAAGTAACTTCTGATCGTCTTGCGTATTATGTAAAGGGTGCAAAAGGCAAAGGAGTTAATTTCTCACGAGATGAACAAATATGCACGGTAGCGCGCCGCGATCGTCGTATGAAGTTAACGTAAAGACCATTTTCTCTATCAAAATTCTGCTTGCGATCAAACGCAGAACTTATATCCCCATACAAAGCGCTAATTGTTTTTGGGGCTGCCCCGGACACATACGAGAATCATGTTAGGAAGCTTCCCTGTGTGCCTGGCCAAACATAAACAGAGTTGTCCATTGTCAGTTTATAAATCACTGTAAGGTCTGTTGGCCGAAAAATGGTTGCCCAAAGTTAGTTCTTGCATGTGCCTGTTTCTGACTCATGTTTACATTCATCATCTAGTAGAGATCTTTGTGTTTACAAATTCCATCTAGGAGAGATATTTGTGTTTACAAAGTTCCCTTTTAGGTAGGTTTAGTTAGTCATAACAACTTGTTTTATTATTAGGTTACTAAGAAGGCGTATCAGGAGTACAAAGGACAGCACTAAAGATTACAAACAGCGCCTCCAAGTTATATGTCGAACTCTACACTATAAGGTAATGCCCTCCATATACGTCATCATCATTTTGGACAGAGGTAAGCAAACTCTGCTTTGAAGAATAACGCTTTAATCCTTTATCGCTAAGCAACAATAGAATTTCGCTGGTATTTTCTCTGTTTTATTCGTACTGTCGCAGTCCTTTTGCTGCTTAAAGAAAACTGTGATGGTATTGCCCAGACGACCTCTTCGTGGGGTTTACTGACGGATACTAACAAATTCCGCACTCTTCCATACACTAATCTAAGATAATTATGAAAGTGCCAGACGGGAACAGCAATTGACTTGGCAGACATCCAATGCGAAGACAAATTTTACTACTGGAAAATACAGGTCATTACTCTGAAGATTCCTGCACGTCGTCTTCTAAATGCTTGCTGAATAGAATACTTTTCGTCTGATCTATGTCGCTGCACTCAGTTCCGAGATTATCGCTAACACCGTATTGTCCGTATGGTAATTTCAATTATTCCTACTTTTAGCCTAGCCTTAATTTACTTTCGTCGGTAGTTGAAAGGTAAAGAGCGACACTCAGGCTCTACCTTAACAAGTACTAAGATCGACTATTTTTGTACTCGATCACCTCGGAGTTCTAAAATGAACAACGCTAGCAGCGTTGTATCGTACGATTTGGCTGGTCCTTAGGCATAAACTGTGTATACTCAACCATCTAGGTCACGCTCACATTTCCCCATAAGCAGCTAGCGTGACCATTGCGCCATTACGATTGTAGCCATTTAAGTTGTCAGCTTGTTGAATTTTGAAATTCGATTAGAACTTATACTAAGTTGTAAGTAAAGGCTACAATTGCGTATACATAATTAATTGTTGCATCAATCTTTTTCATGAATTATAATTACCTTTATGTTATATATTCAGCCATCTGGTGTGAGTCATCCTTTCTCTTTTCGTTGTATTGCCCACCCTCAAGCGAACGGTTTATTTAATGGTACGTTTAGATTCGGTTTTGGTGATTTTTTTGGTCATACTGTGATACGGGCGACGTTCCAAGTCGTATTATTTTTAGAAGACCTGATCAAAGAAAGGCTATTGCTTTACGAACAATTTCCCTTAAATTCGGATGAACGAGAGGGTTTTGACCGACCCTACTTAGTAAACGTGTCCAGAAAATAAGGTAGTTGGCCATCCTAATAATAATAATAGGTTGTAAGTTCATTCGTAGCTAGGTTATTGGCTTGACTTTTGACCGTTTCAGGAACCAGTTGTTCGGAAAGCTTCTACGCATGAAGATTATGTTTGATGAGAGACAGTGGCAATTTAGAAAGAAGGACAAACACTTTCTAGCCATAAAATTGGTATAGTATATTTGTCAAAAAGTCTTTTGCTAAGTTGCTAAAACAACTTAAACGTTGCTAAGTGTCTAGAATATCGTGGCACTAAGTAGAACCAAATGAATGTGAATGAATCCCTATTATATGCACGGATACTCAGCTAAGATTACGTTTTACTCCTGAAAAAAATTTGTAAAGAAACGTATGGTATTTAAGACAGTTTGAAAGGTAAAGCAAAAAGAAAAACACCTCATATGTCTAGTTAACGTGTTTGTGTCTGTGATCATATTTATCAATGTAATATAATGTTTGGAACTGAATGTGTTCGATCAATTTCCTAAAAGGTCGAAAGCGGCCGAAAATGAACTCGTTTGTCTAAACATTATACTGCTTCTTCCTGGCATTGTTGGAAATATATATAATTTCATATTACATGATTGGTATTAGTAATCTAGTGGGATCTATCGATACGTTTAAAATAAATGCAAGTCTGGTGGGCATTGTGTTCGTCGGAGCAGGGTCAAACGTATTCTAGAGGATACGACAGGCTAGGGCAGATTTCACGCATAAAATAAAGCAATTGACTCGTTTAACATATCAATTACTGAACGAATTAACTTAAGATAAGATACTTATTAAGAATTGCACGCCTAAACAAGAGTTAATTAGATGTCAAGTGTTATAAGCTGCCAACAACTTCAGCCATCTAACTACTGTTTTACGCGCGATGATATTCTTCAACCTATTTTCATCTTAGTGACGATATGTGCTTCTTCTTTTTATAACCTCCCAATTTAGGCAATTTTAAAAATTATATTACGTTAAGGTCAGGCCGGATAATAACGACAGCGAACTAGCTACCCATTATGTAGTTACTAACTCTCTATAAACATAAGCGATTTCAATGTGATTTTTCAAGCCGCAGGCCTATCGCCGGGTTTTTGCAGGGGTGCAAGGCCTATCCTTATGTATAGAACAAGAGATATGTAGCGAACAATGGTTTCCCATCAAATGAAACTTTTTCTTCTCCCTGATTTTCTACTTTTCTGTATTCCGCTAAAAGTTGCCAACTTACCTATATTCTAATAATAGTCTTCTGTTTCTTCCGTGCGAGTCTTCTTTTAAAGAATATACTGTCGAGACTAAAGGAAAAGCTAGCATCACGATCAGCTACCATTAGGCGTTGTTAGATATTAGCATGGTCTAGCCCTACATACCTGTGAGAGCACGATATCATATATGTGGCAATATAATACATACAAGTATGATTACTATATGCGACCAGAATCTTTCTCTAAAGATCAATTCATTCACATAGTTAGTGTAAGAAACGTTTTTCTTTTTGTATGACATAGATTAGAAGACTCGATTCACTCCTAGGGCAAAAATGGCATCAAAAGTGCGCTAATGCAGGGGCTAACAAATGAGCATTTAACTTGGGGAATGGCTAGATGATAAAGAAGGGCGTTATGATTTCCGAAGCCTGAGCGTAGTTAAACAAAACGAGATCACTGCCCGCCCCATTTGTTGCTGTTGTTACTGGGCATGCGATCGGTGAAGGTCTGAGTCCCAGAATGTTTTGTGTCTCTCTGTCTGTTAATTACCATCCGTTAGGTTGTTAAAATGGGACTTGTATTTTGGCAACATCTCATTCATAGCACTGTTAATTGAATACGGGTTATAGTTATCACCTGAAATCTGTCCAGCAATGCTAGTTTGCCTTATATCCAAGAATCATAAAATCAGATATTTACTGCCACGAGTTTTTTGCATAAATATGTTCGTAGTCTTATCCATATACCTCGAGCATCATTGTTTTCAAGCTTATGGATCAAGGGAGATATGTTAAGAGCTCAGTGTCTATCGGTTCGTGTACCACGTCATTCCCTGTTCATCATTTTAAGTATCAAATATGTTATACGCTTAGCTTCATTTAGCTCTATTTAGCTTCAAATAAGTTCTAGAATTAAAGGAACTCTGAGCGCGGTAAAAAGCGACTATCTACATTTACAAAGTAAATGTCAACCCACTAAACATTTAAGTCAACTACATGGCTAAGTGGAATTGTTTATTCGTGGTACTTTTTTGCATTACGTGACACGGTTTTTCTTTTAATTGGTTACCGAATGAATGTTCGTTAAAGCGAACAGACATAAAACTATCAATAAAACAAACGCGTTCAGCTTGGCGACTGTTTTGACATACAATCACGGCGTATGATGTATGAGATGGAAACTCGCCCAGTAACTGTGACACAATACTTATTTTAACTGGGTAAGTTAACCAGCGGATTTGCCTTTCCGAGCTAAGCCAGGTACTGCCGATTGTGTTTTGCACTTACTTGCATTTCGATACATGTGATTGACAAACTCTACGGTTCGCGTAACCATTTAGTGGTAACATATTCGCCTACTAAAGTTAAAGATATTAGGGGCTATTTAAATTCGGAACCGAGTACAGGTCCAATTCCGTTCATGCTGGGGGCAAGCTATCAGAAGCAAAGATTAACGGCAGTTCCAAATGTAAACGTTTATTTAAGTATGTTTAAACTTGTCAAGAGTACTCAGTTTTTTCCGTGAAATCGTGTGGCATGAACTGGTAAGTTATCTTTTCACCCAACATTGCAACGTTATTAGAAGACTTATTTTTACGTAATAACTTAAAACTTGATTCATGGTACCTATCATTAATCAATGGAATTGACACCATTGATTATAAAAACTAACATACTGAATAATTTCCACGCTTATCGCTGACTAGATAGCACTTGTGCCGGTAGCAGCGCATCGACACTCTTGCGGTGCGTACCTATGACATGTAAGTATATTGCGACTTAAGAACGAAATGTAGAAGGAATATATCGTGCTCGATCCGTACTATAACGCCGTAATTACAACTGATCACAGTGACAAGACAGTGAAGTCTAGCTGGCAAGAGACTAAATGATTCTAGAATGGATGAATCGACTAATCTCTGTATCAACTCTGAGGCTGGGGTTTGTAGTGAAACGTTTTACAATGACTGGCGATAGATTAGAACGTGGGAGATAGCCGCAGGTGTCGACGCCTTTTCGTGTAAGCGCTTCTTTGGATTTATATATGAGCTTCCGTCGTGCACAGTCCAGAACCGGTTCGAATGGGTTATTGGCAGCACGGGAACGTGGGATGTATTCAAGACCCATATACTGAGCGCTTTCCACGTAAACTGCCACTCCACACGGCAGAGTACTACACACGTGTCTGTACATACTCATACAGGGGTAACGTTGTCTATTCGAGCTCGTCAGGCTGTTTTTTTTTTTATTGACCCGATCCTATAAGACCTCAAATGATCGTGCCAGTGTAATAAGTCTGTGAACTTCGTGGGCTTCGCAGAGCTTACGCGCGACTACCGAATGGACGGATGTATGCCTGACATCAAACGGCTGGCGAGGTCAACCACCAGGTTACTTAGTGAACCTGTGCACTATGGTGGGTAAAGTCGTTTCTATTTTACGCGAAAGCTAGCAATAGCCAGAATAAATGCATTACGTTACCAACGATCCCCTGCTTCTGGTAGTGCCAGATTTGAAGCTGCGGGCCTTAAGGCGGCCGATGTCCGAAGAACGCAGCGGAAGGATCTTCGCCTAAAGAAGATTTCTGTTCGAGTTGAAAAAGGAGCATATTCTCTCGACTATATACTCATCACTGGGCTTCTGTTCCGAATCAGAAAAAAACAGAAAGAGCACTGTTGTTCATTCTGCGAGACGGGGCTTGGCGCCGCGACTATGTGCTGCTATTCCACCAAAAGGGGTAGGCATCCAGACACTCCATAAACCAAGCAAAGTATACTAACGTGTTTTCGTATAGGCCCCGAAATAAATTCATAAGTCAGGAAGCCAGTGATTTCGTGTGTTACTGAAGTCTGAAAGCTATAAGACCGATCGTTGGTATCCCGATGTCTACAATTAAAAAGGCAAGCGCTAGCAGACAATGTCGTGACGCGCATGCCTAGGCATCACTTGGTAGGATTTCAGTTCGTGAGAAGCAAGGTTTGGTCTAGGCAAGCAGGACACATTTTCAAAAAAAATCATTATGTTAGGACACACATTCGGGGAATGGGTGGTGCACTGCAGCATGTATTAATAATTTTAATCCTAGGTATTTTCGTCTTTCGACTGAGAACTTCACTACCCGCAACAGGCAGGAATTCGAACTTATCAACACAATCAAGCAATTAGTAAATATATAATAAGCCGAATTTCACGTTACCTCACTGAGCCCTTGTAGTTTGATCACAAACCTAATTTAGAGCATCATGAGGGATGTTCCTAACTAATAATATATGAGGACAGTTTGACCTAATCGTTCGCTTGAGCGAAAACGTATCTGCCATTAAGCTTCTCTGCCGACCGAAGACAAACCGAAGACAAATTAACTAGGTACGTATCTGCCCTAGCATCAGCATCCTTTTTGTACACCAAACAAATTCCCCGTCGATTTCTTAAATATAACTAGATATTACTATGAAAGTACACTTGATTCAAATTAACGGCAAGAGAATAGGCCCCAAGACGGTGATCTTTATTGCTCCGTGATAAGGGTACCGATGCTCGTTTGTTTCTACTTCTAAATAGTTATTTAGCCCTTAAGAGAATTGGTTCCTTATTGTGTTACATTTGAAAAGTATATCCATAGCTAAATTGTGATGACACTTAAGTATGTTAACAAATAGACAAATGATGACCCAGACCATTCGCGCTCTACCGTACACATGTTGATGCTAAAAGGCTTATAATTTGCCGGCAAACATTACGCAATGAGGGAATTGAAGTCGGCACCTTAACTCCGACATTATCCGTATTTAGAATTGTACATACGAATCATGTCTATTGATTGCTTCTGCTGTCCACAGAAACAGTAACGCACTCTTTTTTGTTTGTTTGAAAGCTAAAGTTTTCGATCAGATGCCAATACGACTGTATACAAATGGCAATGGCTATCTCTGGTCGATCCTCTATAGCTATAAAACGTCTCTTATGTTATTCCTTGAGAATTGGATTGATTGTGCTATCTATCCCATACAGGGTTCATTGCGACGTTCCATTGCCCTTCTCCCCGAAGCCGTTTGATCGTCTATTTGCTGAAATCTGGGAGCCTGCTTAAACGACCTTGAGGTTGTCATCACAGACGATTTTTCCGCTGCTGCATTTGTAGTCGCTTGTGTAATAGCAGCAGCTTCTGCCGGTTAGTCGGGCGACCGATGCACCTGCTTTACTCACGATGGTGAACTTGAAGCAGTAACTGTGAATACGTATGAGCTCTTCTTCTTTCTTTGCTCCTGGTCGTACTGTCGATTGGCATCGACACTATTATCTTATAATAGATTGGACTGATCGATGATCCCTTCTTCTTTGTGTGTTTGACTCTGTCTTCAGTAAATGGCGATAACGACTATACGTAGCCGTTGTCCAGCGCGGGCGTGCAGATGCGTCAGAGGTTTCTGCTAAATCTTTACCGACATGCGCCGCGGTCTTCCCGCAGCCTTCCCCACGTCTGTATGCGTTGCTTGTTCACTGCTCTCTCTAAGCCGTCAACAGCAAAAACGCCATTACGATCGGTTTTGCTGCCTCTGTAGCCACGATCAACATGAACTTCTTCAGCAACAAGAAAAACAACGACCGCCTCCGCTGCGACCGTGTTAGCGGTCGTGGTCGCTGCCCCGGCACCCGCATCGGCAACAGCGCGAGAACCATTGGCGCTAACAGTAGCAGCAGCATTACGGGCTGTTACAACCAAATATCCAGTGCTGGCGCGACAGCTGTTGCCGATGCCACTGACGGTTCTCAACAAGACTCGGCAGTGAGGGAGCGGGCGAACGTAACGTATTATTATTATTGCTATAGCCTGCCGGCGGTTGTCCGTTGTCGCTGCCCTGCTCCCTGGTATTCCCCAATGACTTTTGGAACCTTCACCGCCAGGTGGCGTCGCTGGGCTGACGGGGATGCAGATGTTGGTGTGAGTGGGTATAAAACACACGCGACGCGTGCCAGAGGGGACATTTGAACTTGAATATTTGCCGTGTGACCAACGACCGCACAGCTGACCGTTGCACTGGCGCGCGAATAGAGGGCTCCGCTGTGTAGTTGGTCACTTAGACAAGGTTCGACCTGGGGACCTATATCCTATAAGGGGCAAAGTTCCTCGTGCTTGTTGATCCTAGTAAGTGAAGGTGCTTGTGGCGGTTTGTGCTGAGGACTATCAGACGGAGAGACACTGTGTTTATGCGGGATGGAGCATTACAAAACAATCAACATGAGAGTGAGTGAAGTCGACCAATTAATTCAAATTGTTAACCATTATTAATCGGTGTGCCTTATCGGATGTACATTAATGCCTAACACCTAAGATAATTAACAAATCATAAGCGAGTAGAGGAGAAGGCGGTCGATTTTGAATGTAGATTGGTGTTGCATAGAATGAAATATGTCACTTCACCTCCCAGTCTCGTGTTTCCCTATATCAGGAACGAGCTCACAAAATTGGCTCGCTATCCGTGCCTTAAAAATACTATACCGAACACCGTGTTACTTTTTCTATATCAAGCTATGAGATGAAGATAAAGCTGTAAGCAAATTTTTTTGTAATATCAAGTCTTCGCTAAATACCATGAAGATATTACAGTTACGAGAATTGATCCGATCTGGCCAATCAGTAGTATAAAACTCGGACGGCCTCCAGCTAAATTGTCTTAAAATGATCCATATCAGCAGGAGCTTCAATTCTATTACGACATGAATCTTTGCAATACAGAAAGAACACTGGTGATGAGGTCGCGTTCCCATATTTTGATCTAAATGTACTGGCATTATCTACTAAATATATTAATAGTGTCTAACTCTACGCGAATCATTAAATACATACGTCTATGAATCCTAGAATGATAAAGAAGCTCCATGTCAGGCGCTGGAACAAAATTTAATATGGGTATTGTTTCATATATGCAGCTGAGCCGCTGATACGTGACGGCAGGGATTGTGTAGGAGGTTTATCTAGTATATATAGAAAGCCAAATATGGAAGTTAAATCCAAACATTACGTAAATGCTAGATATTGGATAGTCAGAACTTTTCTGCTCCATTGTTTTAGTTGAACAGCATTCATATTCCTGCTATTTAAGTTGATTTCGAACGTTTCTGACTTTGGCGAAGTACGTTCTTCATCTCAACGATGAACTGTAAGCTACCCCTAATTGTTTTCGCCAATTTTCGTTTTAGCCTTTCAGCAGAATTAGCTCTCCGAAACTCCACGAGGTAGCTCCGTAAGTCATTTACTGCTGCTCTTGAAAACTTAGCGTTGCCGTACGTGCTTTTATTTTATTCTCCAAACGCATTAAGTATATGGGTCGATAAGAGTTAAGCTAGATCTTCTTTACTTATTATATTAGTTATTTTGCATTCACTATATGACTTAAAAGGTGCTCCTCACGGTGCGGCTAACGTACATCCCGCTTAGCGCGTATTGCCTGATTTCCCTAATTCGAAACAATTTTCGCTGCAGTAGTTGAAGCTCATACCAAACCTCTATGGTGACCTGATTTTGTTATTTGTGAAGACAGTCGACGATCATCAACTAACTGACTGACAGACAGACAGATTGTTTAACTGACTAAAGACGAATGCCCCCGAAGAAGCTTGCGATGCGGTGGATCACGTACGATCACGATGATGATCATTAGCTAGATCATACCTATTGAACGAAAGACAGATTTATACGTTTTCACCGCGCTAATGAAGCATCACGAGTGAATGCCATCGCTGATTTGCTACGATACATGGCAATCGGAACAAAAGCGGAACAGGGAAAGTAAGAACGCTTAGATAGTCCGCTTAGGAGGTTGTGTGATCCACAAGCAATAACTCGATAAGGATAGAACAGCACGGAGTACCGCACGCAGGAATTGCGTGCTACGTTTGTAAATGACCGAATCGCGAGATAACCACAACGATCATTAGTAATAGCTAGGAAAATATGCATTGCGAGCGTCCGCAGGATCGGCTCTCCTTTCCCGAATCTTTTTTCCATAGTGTACACTGTAAGGGTTGTTAAAAAAAAAAAAAAAAAAAGTTCTGTAAATTGCAGCCGTTGTAGAGCAGGTGCTTCATGCTGACGAGGTACACTCGTTTGGGAGAAACAGGTTTATTCTTCGAAGGGCATACAGTGAAAAGACTATATTGATACATTAATTTGATGCTGATATAGCCGATTGTTTGTGCCTGTTGGCCCAAAATCACCCGTTCATAAAGTGTTATGTTCACTAGTTTGATTCTATTAACGATTGTTGCATTTCGTCTTTCGTTACTCTATTTCGTATTCTGTCGGAAAAAAACATGAGCAGGCGGGCATTTACAAACGTTTTTGTGTTGGTCAGCTGCCAACCCTGTTGAACTTCCGCCGCTAGTCCACAGGAAAATTAATTTTCTCTCTCAATGAGCGAATTTGAAGCCAGACGAAATGTTATACAAGACATTGTCGTCTGACTGACACCATGTAATTAGGCTGTTGTCGCTAACGTTTCCAAGCCGTTTCACAACAGAAAACGCTAAGAATTTCATCCATACCAATTGCAGTTCATCACTTATGCACGATTCATAAGCACATGTCAATATGCACAGAAAATGTCAAATGAGAGAGTTCTGTGCTATGGATCAACAATACAAACAACGAAAATTCATGTTATAGTTAGCTTACTCGTTAATGAGAATTAGGTCTTTAGAGTTAATTAGAATTAGGGTTCGTGTTTCGCTCCGTGCACACTGTGATCGTGTGTAGTAGATGCTAAAGCTTTTTATTTTTCTCGTGACGAAACGTAATCAAAAACAGATGTATAGGTCTTCAGTAACGTGCAGCCTTAGATAATAATGCTAAAACCCAATTCAATCGCCATACTCTAAACGATTCCTTTGCTATTTCGTTCTTACATGACAAACGAACGTCTTGTACTTGCTGCATCAACACATATTTTTTGAATTCTAGAATCGTTATCACCATTATACCACTACCGTTGTTGTCACTTCCCCGGGCTGAGTTTCCCTTACCATGGTAATGGTTATATAGCGGGAATTGAGTCAGTGTATAATTTTCTTCGGCCGTTTTTCCGTCCGTGCTGGATGTACAAGTTGTAGATCAGCACCAGTAACTGTGTCGTAGGACACGCTGGGAAAGCTAGAAATCCTATTCGCTCACTTGTCGACCGCCGCCTGTCTGCTTCAGACCAGTGTCTCAGCTACAGATCGATGTTCGACAGACATGTAAAAGAAATATATCATCTAGACAAGATGCGTTTGTTGTCGAAGCGTTCGGCGTCGGGCCATTCGTCCGCGTCTCAGGGGGTGCTTCCCATTTTAGTGTGTTTATTTCAATGTCATCAATACAGCTGCAGCGCTCCGTAACTAGCTCATAGGTGCAACGGTGTTCCAGACACAATTCTATGGACATCTCTAGAAGTTCAGTATTTTGAGTTTCTCTTCTTTCCGTACAGGTCATGGTGTGCTGGTTTATCATGGTAGATATGACAGAAAAACAACAGTGAGGGGAAGCCGAGCGGATGAGAGGTGAGAGAGAGGGGGGTGTACGTTTCGTCGATTGTCTCGTGCTTGAAAGATGCAGCAGTCAGCATTTCACATCGTTTCAACAAAAACCAATAACAACAGTAAATCCGATAGCAACACGAAATACTGAAACAATAAACATGCTCAGATGGTATGCCGAGTAATATCCGTAAGTAGGTTCTCAAAACGCGTGTATCTTAGATAATGCTTTTAAATATGATGTAAAGATGATATTTTTTCTGAGGCTCGCTGGAGAGATTGGCATATCACTGCTGAAGACGATTTCAGCACGAGCCCGCCAGTACGAGTCAATGGTACCTTTGGCTGTTTTGTGACAATAACAGCTTTAGAGCGCTTCGTAGGAAACACAGATAAACGCACGTCAAGCAGTGAGGTGCAACAGCTTTTGGACGACATCTTTGCTACCTGTTCTGATGCATACTACGCACGAGATAGAATACCTCAAGGCAAAGCTACGTCTGTATTGTGTATAACAATAGTAACAGTAATAAAGGTTTATAACAGTACTCCCATTAGGTTAAACAGCGAAAGGTTTGTTACGCACAGAGCGTGCTGCGAACACGAGCACCCAGTTGTGGTTGCCGTTCTGTGCAAGCATACAGTATACGTACGACTGGGAAACAACAGGTGTTTGTCGTATAAACCCGTTACGCTTTAGAATTTATACTGAATATGTAAAACAATGGATATGAAGAAGTTTCAACGGGTTTATAGTGCCTTGTAATTTGGATGATATTTTTAACAGTTTTAGCCATGTATTCAAGCTCCCTTTATTGTTCAATATAAATTCAACCACGTACAAAGGTTTCGTGTTTTTGATAGAGCAACACTTGTTAAGTAAGTAACTAACTTGTGAAGCAGGCCTATATTTTCATTGACAAAAATTAAAGTTGGCAACAAATTTTAGCGTCAAAACTCAGCGCGTACGCTGTTACCGGATCTGTAGTTGTGTCAGTGGTTTCCTTTAGGGGTGACTCGAACGAGTGAGCTTAGCGAAGGCGTCTCGTTTTGCGTAGAAATGGATAGCCCTGTCTAAATATGGCTTCAAGTCAAACTCATCGGACCGCTGTTACGGTGGAGAAAGTCAGTGGCCATTTTCGCGCGTTTTGAGCGGTGATCGGCAGGATATCGACAAATAGCACAGCTCTAAATGGGTAGAGTTTTCGTAGCTTAGCGAACAATAGCGACGAGCTGAAAATGCGTCCTCGACGGGGTAAAGTCCACATGTCCGAATGGTAATATTTGACTATGTTAATGTTGGCAAGAACAAATACTCTTAATAAAAACGTCTCGTGTTGGTAATTCCAAGTTGAATATTGTTAGAACTACATTTATTAATGGTTGGTAATACACATTTAATGGTGAGCTTGAGCGTTTGGATTGTAGACAAGAAAATGATGTCATAATAAGAAGCGCCCAAACAAGGCAGTCCGTATTTGTAATTTCTCTTTTTTTTTTAAATATACATATATACTCTACTGAGGACGGGCCAAAAAATGTGGAAAACCCCGAAAGAAGGATGCTCGTTTACGAATCTCGTATAAACTGTATGCGTAATGCGCTCGACTCTAACGCGTTATCAGTGAAGTGTTTATGTTCTATTTCTCATAGAATACAACTCTTGATATCCCCATTAACAGGGGAACTTGCCCCCTCCTCTCCCCTAGGCTGTCAAATAGCAACGCCGCGCCCTTTAGTCGGCGGAGCTCGTTCAGTCGGATTGCTGCTCACTGCTAAGCCGGTACGACCTACGACCGACTCAGCGGGCTTCGCTTTTAACTGTATCCTGGCTATTAGCCAAAATGTCGAAAATACGTAACGAAGCTTAGTTGCAATTATGTACCTACGTTCTATATCAATTCCAAACAAAAGCTGATCGTGAGCTCTAACTGTATGGAAGGCTGTCATGATTGGACTAAAATAAATTTTCTATCGCGATTAACTTGTTTACGATGATTTTGAATCTACTTGAGGCCCCCCACGCTCTAATGCAACACATCTTGGAAAATAGCGTTAAAAATATTGTCAAAAAGATGGTACATGCAGAAAAGCGTAAACCTTTCTGTGTAGAAAAGTTTTTAACGAATACTACGATAGAAGCTATAATGACAAAGTGTGCCAAAATCAGCCTAAATTGTAATTCAAGCATTTTTTGCACATACAAAAGTAATTGACTATATTTTCTTTCATATAAAGGGTATCTTTTCTTCGCTTCTAGCCAAGCATATTGACGCAGTTTTTCATGGAAACCCTTTGTATAGAACATGGCTAAAAGTTGAACTATACTGTGATACTGTATAGTATACAAAATGGTTTCTATCTATCGAATCTGCAAATGGTGGATGAAAACACCCTGTTGCTTAGGGCGAATTGTCAAAATTTTTATTTAGGTATAAGCTTATATGTTTAATCTATAAAACATAGATAGTTGTGAATTGAAGACAACTTACATACATGCATATATGTAGAAGATAAAATTTTCGCTTTTAAAAGCTCTTTGTTAGAAGCGACCTCGACTCTTTTTGGTCGCTTACCTCGTTCCAACATGAGACTGAAAAGTGGTCATACGAAGAGGGGCCGATCAATGGCTCCGTAAGTTCGAAATCCGCTATTCAATTTGAGATGAAAATGATATTTTCTATGTATCATATAATGCTGCCATTACCGAGTGGCTACTTCGGCTCTGTATGAGAAATGGAACCCTTATATACAACAATAGCTGAGCAAGGGCACGATTATTTCACTATGATTATTCTTATTATAGAATAAGCATCAACCTAAATATCCATGACTGCAGTGAATATATGTTTGTATATCATCTAAATAGACCAGCTAACACGGCTGACCTACATAGTACGGACCGAACAACTTGAAATGTTCTCTTCCGTTCAACCTGGGAAAATACTTAACAATCAAAGACAATTTGTCAACATTCGGTGTAACAAAAAATCAAGTGGGGGAAAGTATAATAAAAACGGGGAGGGAGACACTTTGTATAGCCATGATACTTATATTAAGCGGCCTATCTAGCCCATGTGTCAAATAAAGATTAATAGCAATGTTAAACGAAGTCGGATCGGTAGATCTGTTCCAAAATCAACCTGACTGCCTTGCTAAATGCGTGTCAAGTTTGTCAACTTTACTTATTATAGCTATGAGCGTCCAAAGTGGCAAGTGTATGTTTTACGGTATATTGAACGCAATACCGAATAAGCTATATTGCTTTCTATTAAGTAGACTATGCTTACGCTAAGCGTCTTTGGTGGCTGTGTCTAATAAAATTAGAAGCCTCCAGAACGGAATATATCACTCTAAAGCGTTACACGAGTTTCCAACCAGCGAAGCACAAGCAATACAATGAACAAACCTCACCTTAATATTGCTCTCCTCTATAGAACTTATTTTGCAACCCTAAACCTTCCTCAGAAGCTCGTGTTTATTTCTAGTGCTAGAACACCTATTTTTGCTAATATATATCGGATGCAATTACGTTGTTTATCGAGGTCGTACCCCATCTTCCCCTCCACGTGGGATCCGGCTAGCGAACGACGCGCAAAGAACCTCTACTATTCATTTCAAAGGGAAAAAGCGATTTTGTTGCTTGTTATGTTTGTCCTGTCTGCCATACAGCCTCCCCATCATAGTCCCTTATTCCTTTGCTTCGGTCTTTCGTATCGAAGGGCCGGAGAATCGTATCTTCTGTCCACTCGTTACGCGCTTTTTATTTCAACAGAAACCGCTGGGAATTCCCCATAAATTTCGTGGTCATCCCCAGTGGCCAGGTGGCCAACTTTGGTTCCGCACATCTGCTCATCTTGGTGTGCTTTCTGTCCATTGTCCTTAAGCCAATCCAACTCATTGTTTGCGGCCAACGAAAATAGCGACGTCATCCACAATAATCATACTTCTTTTATTTGCTACTTCGTCAAAGAAAGCTTGTATAATTTCGGAACACGACTGGTAATCAGCCTTCGTGATTGCCTGATAGTGCGCCACCTTGAAAACTGCGAAGATACCTAACGAGGTTGCAGGCAGATTGATTCCTATCTAGGAGGTTTTCTTTTCGAATGGCAATCGCCGGACAAAACCCAACTGCAGTAAAATAGAGCTACGTTGTAAAAACCGGGTAATTTGAAGAAGATTATTTGCCTTAGTTAATGTATTGTTTTGTTCGTTCGGTAAAATGTAACATAAGCACTGCTAGTAATATATAAATAGCTTAGTTTGTGCTTGGCCAACCTTAATTTAACGAACGCATAGCTATTAAAATCAATAGGCACAACTTTATGTTAGCTGAATGGGCAAATGTGGCAGTGGTAAATAAGAAGCGGACAATTTGCCGTAACACTAATTAACGATTATATTATGATGTCATAGGACGTCAGCAATAAGAACATCAAATATATTTAGTGGAACAAGCTTTCGTACGGCATGTCCGCATCATTTGCTATGATCGCCTACTATTAGCATCAGTCCCACACAGGAGACTTGCATTTCATTCATCAAGTATCCGACGTCACTGAGGCACCGGTCTATGGCTATTAGGACCGAAAGGGCGGCACAGAAGACTTTGGTAGATGTCTGTACGCTTCACTAATAAAAACTCACAACAGTCATTTCCAGTTCAACACACACAACAGTCGAAAAACCTTGTCAATTCAATTGCTGACTTTAAAAGAGAAAACTAGTGGAAATCTATATGATGAGGCGTCATGATATGCCGCTAGCAATAAACCTTAAGTCGTCTTCAACATGGCGAATCCCCTGGTACAAGCGCGGTACTGCGTCGACGAATTCAGGTGCGGATCGAACATGTAATGATTACATATGAGGCCCACAAGGTCGTTCGTTGACTTTACAAACAAATAAAACGCATACAATGAAATGATAGTCATTTAATGGGCAATCACAAATGTTATGCGATTGCGGGAATTCTGTATAATCTTTTATTATGTTGTTCCATTTCAGTAACTCGGATTTGCCCAGCGTTTTGTCATCATATACGCGTTTTGCGAGACTCGTTACGTTTACTAAGAATCTATTGGTCATATGGCCAACTTTACAGCTTTCTGAACATACACAAATTTATGCGCATGCTATTTTAGTCATTGGCTATGTGATTATGGTCGAGGGCAGCCTAGCTTTATCCTTTAATATATAGTTTGTATGCATACGTACTAGGCCAACATAATAGAGGGCATGGTATTGAAATTTTATTGTTATTCCGCAGGCGTTCGTCGTTTTCATGTTGGTGGGTGCCGCGCTGGCTCGATCAAATGATGGATTCAGCAGCGTCTCACAGTCGGAAGATGTAAGTCTCCACTATGATATTGATTGTGTTCAATGAACTTGCGTCCTATTAACCATTTATCCTACACCCTAGTAACTATTTGCTTGAAATTATTCAACTTCTGCCTTTTCTAACTCTCGTGTATGTAACGGTAAAATGTGTGCCCACACAGTTTTCGTACGTAAACTTGCTAAGAATGGATGTAAATTTATGTCGACTTTGGACGCAGTTTTGTACAAGTCGCAGTAAACTTTGCTTTTGTTTTACTCATTTGTGAAATTCGACAGGGTCAAGGGGGATATCGGTATGAGTACGACATCACAGATTGGGACACCAATCGGAAACGCTGGGAGCAAACTGATGCCGATAATAATCGCCGCGGAGGATATCAAATTGTTGATGTCGATGGCCAAGTGCGTCAGGTCACTTATCAGGCCGATAAGGACGGTTTTAGAGCTACAGTCCGCACAAATGAACCAGGAACTAAGCCCGGAGAAGTAGGGGGAGCCGTGTTCACAAACGATGTTGCAGATATCGTCGAGAGCACTCGGGGCATTCTACAGAATACCGGACATGTTCAGAAACAAAAGGTGCGTTGTTACATAGGGGATTCTTTCGTAGATAAAAAACAAAAAAATATTTCACCACGCAGAGTAACATATATATATAACTAAAGAACGTCACACAAGTTATGTGGTACACGTCATAGGCGGCACTTCAAACAACAATTCCTGATCTCCTTCAACCGACGCTTAGTCATCTACGGCACTGTGTTATCGACTATTACCAAAATATAAGCAAGGTAGCTCTGGCTCATAACTTTGAAAAATGTGTATTGCATTACAGAAATTGGGTACTTATCCCGACAATATTCCAGCAGCGCCTATTCGTCCTGTCGCTCCGGGAGCCCAAGTAATCAAGCATCACGCTGCCGAGGGTCCGCACTTCGACGCTGTTGGACCTGTTGGCCCATCCGGCCCCTCGTTTACTGTCCATGGAGGACCAGGACCTGTTGGACCCTCATTCAACGCAGCTGGCCCAAGGGGGCCTAAAGGTCCGTCGTTCACAGCTGACGGACCCTCTGGCCCGGTCGGACCGTCATATACTGCCCACGGCCCAAGCGGGCCTAAAGGTCCGTCGTTCGCGGCTGGCGGGCCTTCTGGTTCGGTTGGACCGTCATTCACTGCTCATGGTCCAAGTGGGCCTGAAAGTCCGTCGTTCACCGCTGGCGGACTTCCTAGTCCGGTCGGACCGTCATACACTGCCCATGGCCCAAGAGGGTCTAAAAGTCCGTCGTTCACGGCTAGCGGACCTTCTGGTCCGGGCGGACCGTCATTCACTGCCCATGGCCCAAGCGGGCCTAAAGGTCCGTCGTTTACAGCGCATGGACCTTCGGGTCCTGCTGGACCGTCGTCCACTCCTCACGGCGGATCCGGACCTGTAGGACCCACGTTCACTGCTACGCAGGGGGATGGACCTGTAGGACCCAGTTTCACTGCTCATGGGGGAAAAGGCCCCGTTGGTCCGTCGTTCACTGCCACACAGGGTGATGGTCCCGTAGGACCTACGTTCATATCTCATGGAGGCAGAGGACCCGTCGGCCCGACGTTTACCGCTACAGAGGGCGATGGTCCTGTTGGCCCTACATTTGTGTCTCACGGAGGAAAAGGTCCAGTTGGTCCAACATTCACTGCGACGGAGGGTGATGGGCCTGTCGGACCTACATTCACCCATTACGGGGGTCGTGGCCCAGTTGGGCCCAGCTTCACCGCGCATGGGCCCAGCAAACCTGAAAGTCCTTCGTTTGCTTCGCACGGTCCCAGTGGCCCATCGTTCACTTCCCATGGACCAACTGGCCCCTCGAAACCAAGTTTTTCATCGCACGGTCCTAGTGCTCCTAGTGGTCCTTCGTTTACTTCCTATCAACCAAGTGGCCCCTCGGGACCGAGTTTTTCATCGCATGCACCTAGTGCTTCTAGTGGTCCCTCGTTTACTTCGCATCAACCAAGTGGCCCCTCGAGACCAAGTTTTTCATCGTACGGTCCTGGTGCTCCCAGCGGCCCTTCGTTCACTTCCCATAGACCAGCTGGCCCCTCGGGACCAAGTTTTTCATCACATGGTCCTAGTGCTCCTAGTGGTCCTTCATTTACCGCTCATGGATCGACTGGCCCTTCGGGACCAAGTGTTTCTACACACGCTGCCGCTGGACCTGCCCATGGATCTGGCAGACCATCTGGCCCTAGCTTCACCGCTCACAGACCAAGCAGCCCTATTGGTCCTAGCGGTCCTTCATTCACTAAAGTAAGCAGCTCGAAACGTGGCAGCGATGTTCCTTCATACACCGGACCCATTCGCCGACCTCAGAAGCCTATCCATGATCCTTCGCAACAGTTCGAAGTGCCCGATGCTCCTCTTACCCCCTCAAGGGTTCCTGCCTACACTCCCGATCAAGTATGTCGTCTAAGATGCGCGCACTACGATATAATGTTGAAAAAAAAAAAGATTCTTTAAATATTCCAATATGTATGGAGTAACTGGTATTTCGTCCCAAAAAAAAAATTACTGAACAGCACGATAAACAATCAGTAAAATCCTACACGTAGGACAACAAGTATACGAAACTCGTTTATTACTGTTACCTTATTGTGAAATGGCACAAAATCCATTTTAACAGCTCACAAGGTAAAAAAAAAAACTTGGTGGTCAAAGCTTTCTTCGATAACCATAACAAACTTTTTTCCTTAACGCCTTGCAGTTATTAAACGTATACTTGATTTCAGCAGGACAATGAATGGAACGGCCCTACTGTACCGCCTCCCGCCTCTCGTCAGCGTGTAGCGTATCAACCGACAGCAAAGGCTGCAGCGGCTTCGAGTTTTCAACCGATTATTGTAAAGTTCAACGGACAACCAACGGGCCACAGCGATAGGAGTTTTACCTGGGCGGAAGGCACCAATCGCAAGTCGGCGTCTTAATGAACACTCAGGCCAAAATAGCGTTCCTCGCGACCAATTTACAGATATCTCCTTCGTTTGTTCTGTGGAATCACAATTTACCTTTAATCGTTTACCCTGCGAGAATGGTGCATAATACTCAATGTAATAAGTAGTTTTTGGGTTGAAGGTTGTTGAAGTGTTTTTGTCCTTCGACGTTATTCCAAGAAGGCAATATGCGCATGTATGACGTATTATTTTGCTCCTGGCTTCTGTTCCGAATGAGTCAGCTGAAACAGAGAAGATGTGTACGAGGTTATAAAATTGGCTTAAATTGTTCTGGATTTCGGAGCGTATCTGACATAAATAAAATGGTGGCCGATGAACGCTGGAGGTCAGAAGTGACCTTTTAAAGAATTCGTTTCGAGCAACTCCCGGAACGAGTTCAGAGAAATGTAGTGTTTCGCGTCTACCTGCACATAGGTGGAACGCCTATGCGTTATGCGAAGATTCTCAACCAAATACTATTAGGAAAATAAGTATTTGGAGGAACGGCAGGGCATTGTATGTAACTGAGCGATTACATGTGCGACTTTTTCCGGCATGCCACCCATCTCCGCAACATCAGTGTGGGCAGATAGACAGATTAATTGTCGATCATGCTAAACGTCACAGAGACACAGATGTTAAGATTGAGCTGAAATACAATAGAGTGCGGATGAAACATTGAAATCTTTATTTTTTACTGATCGCTTGCACTGGTACTACAATTGATACGATGCGCATGTATTTTTTGGCGATTAACCAAACGTTATTTATTTTACACAAGGATACAACTGCTATTTCTATGTTTATAAAAGAAGAACAGAAAAACGTTCATACACATAGCTAACTATACGAAAACAAAGAACAGAAACGCCGAGGAGCAGTTGTTATTGATTTTGTTTAAGTGAGTGGCTGAGCTGCAATGACCGACTTGATGGTGTTCCAGAAGGTGCCCAAGGGCGTTCTATTTATTTATTGATAACAGTCTTATGAGTACGATGACCATAAAGAAAACAGTAATTGCATTGATGGTAGATTAGAGCTGGGCAGATTATGGGCTGAGATAGAAGAAGTGAGGAAAGACTGCGTACGCTGAAAGTAAAATTTATTGCGGAGAATAAATAGTTAAAACAATAGTAGTTACAACAATAAATAGTTAAACAAATAAGTCGACATTGGATAGTAAAGTGAGTTTTGACTTTTCTTTGTTATTAGAAAATGGTCAAATTAAGTTTTTAGCAAAAAATATGCCTGCACTTATTTTTCAGTTACCGTAAAAATGTGACAGCCATGGAAATGGTATCAGTAGGAGTGTTTGCATTAAACAAACGCTTTTACTGATACCCGCTCATCCCTTTGAGATTTGACGCTGAATGTATAGGCTAAATCAATTCACACTATCCTATTTTCTTAGTTGGTCAAGCTTCCTAATTTTAGTAAATCCATGCACGCCCGTATGTACCAGCCGGCTTTTGTAGTTATCAGCGAGTTCTTTGGAGATGTTCTCTGAATTGATGGGTGATTTTTATAATCTTAAATCAATCGAAAAGATGCATACTTTTCTTATAATTCCTTCGACGTTGTTCATGTAATGACCAGTATCTTTCATTTATCTAGATAAACGCCGCCACTACCTTTCCCATACGGATTGCACAGAAGTTGTAACTACTAGCTTGCTATCCGCACCGTATCGCCTATAAAAATTGACAGAGTAATGTATAATATTTTTGCTAAATTAATCTTTGTGATGCATTTGGACTACAGTAACGCTGCCGCTTCCACTGCTTTGAAGAACAGAACAAGGTACGTTACAACGAACTCTGGGTTCTTTCCGAAAAACTTATTCAATCGTTACGCGATGCTCTAAATATATTTGCAGCGTTCGATCCTTTATCTCGCTTCCTTATAGCCTCTTTTGGTGACCATTCGAATCATTTATACGGATGCCTATGTAGAATTGAAGCAAACCTCTAATCATAATAATAATCCTAAGACTAACGTATAAACAAATCCACGAGGCAAGTTACATATGTACAAGAATGAAAACGAACGGCTTCCAACGAATCACCCTCAATGCGCCTTAAAACTAAGATCAGTCTATGTATTGTCACCCGATTCCCGTATAAACGTATAAAGAGACAATAAAGATTAGGCAAACATACTTTCAATATCATGTATTGTATATAAATGGCTCATTACAAAATCTAAATAGACACAGACAGAACAGCTGCCTTCCCCGACGCACTACTCATGGCCTTTCTTTTATGGAAATTCAAACAATCCATCAACAAATGTTTGCCGACGTTTTGCTGAGTCAAAGCGTAAGCAGTATTTACCTTGTCTTAACAGAATGAACTCAATATTTATATGTATATAAAGTTGAGCACGATAATAAAATAAATACACATAATACTAGTTAAAGCAGCTGTTTATAATTGCTATCCTCTATTATCTGTATGCTATATCTGCTGGCTCTCCTCAAATGACATATTTGTCCTTTAGTTCTAGCCATTCCGTTGAAAACGAAATATTTTTCTCCTTATCGGGGGTCCTCCCTTTTGTTTCTTGGTCATAAATACCCTTGTCATCCTGGCGAACCTGTAGAGCGTCCTTGTCTATCAGTGCATCTTCCGTTGAGCGATCTTTGGTATCTTTCGAAGCCGGCATAACCTAGATGCCGAAAATGGGAGTTTAAAGATAATGAAAGTTTACTTTATGCTTTGAAAACAGCAAGGCTAGTCAAGATAACACGTGTATGCAAGTGAATTGTATCTCTATAATTAATCATATCTAACCAACGACAGTACAAATCAGTGATGATATGATATTCCATCACTAAAGTGAGACAACAGGATATAATTGGATAGATTATAACACGTCCTATTGAAAGGCAATACTTACAGAACTTTGCTTCTCTTTTTCTGGCCATTCTTCTGCATTGAGTCGACGGCGTCTTATACGGGATATTTTTCTAATTTTCCCTATCGACAGCAAATTTCCACGCGATGTTGTTAGGGGATCTTCATCGGAGCGTGGGCGCTCTCCTGTATCCTCGAACACAGGTTCCTCATAGGTAAGTTCGTTGAGGTAGTAGTGATCGATCGCTTCTTCACACTGAACGTTATAGGCCCAGTCGCAGACGCGGAACCTGTAAAAATAAAAAATTTATAATTATTATAATAATAATAATAATAATAATAATGTATACTATCAAAATTAAACATACATCAGGTTTATTAATGGCGGACATTAACACTCCACACGATGTTAGAAGTTTATCACTCTGAAACATCGAGCAAATTGCAATTTCTTCGAAGTATAGATAGCAAGGTTCACCCTTGGTGGACGCATAATTTTTTGCTAGCTTCATTTCGCCTGTTCACTAAAAAACAAATCGCCGTAGTAAACAAACAAATAAATGTTTCTACTAGGAGTCAATCTAGTAGCAAGCTATCTAAAACAATAAATCCCTCGTGGTTCGAATGATAGACGTACTTCTGGTTAAACAGGGTCAAAGGTGGACATATATGGGGTATTCTCCGGCCGAACGCGTCGCACATATGAAATATTTGGCATCCAAAGGCGGGATCTGCATAATATCCTGCAAGATTAGATTGCACTGGATGTGACTTGTAACGCGTTACTGGGCCTGAAAAAATGCACCATTTTCTGAGAGGTTTTGATATCTTACATTATGTAGAAATGTATTCTCTTGTCTACATGATCTGGCTAGGAAGCTTTCTTGCAGATGACATAACAATGCACTTGTTCTGTGTACTTACTCTAGAATTAGGATTTCTGATAATTATTTTTTCAAGCACAATATAACGGGTACACTTCACTACGCATAATGAAATTTATGATAAACCCGTGTGGACCCATCCGCCTGATCAGGACGTCGTGAGTATACAGGCATAGAATCTATATCGTATAGTTCCGTTCTACAAAACAGGACCCATCCGCCTGATCAGGACGTCGTGAGTATACAGGCATAGAATCTATATCGTATAGTTCCGTTCTACAAAACAGGATCCAGCTGCAAACCGGATAAAAGGATAATCCCCAAGTTGAAAAAGCTACGGGCTGCTTCACGTCGAGCCCCACCGTGCTGCGCGATGGTTGTGAATCGGAGGGAGCTTCATAATGCACGATCCAGTCGAAGACAAACGTGGGGGTTGCCTCTAACTTAACCGGTGAAGACACGAGTATTCATCGAACGTCAACGATTTATATCATGCGACCAACAACAAATCAGTGATTGTTCAAAACTGCTCAAGGACGGTCACACGGCTACGTAAAGTGTTTTTCTTGCTGAAGCGGGCGCGAATGGAAACCTTCGGTCCACTTTTCTAGCTCAACTGCTTTTAACACTGAGCTCCTATGTGCACACATGCGAAATGAGTTTCCAGCTCATGTTGTAGTAGTAGACACAGTGACCTTAGGGACTAACGTACAATCACATGTGGATTATTTATTATTGAATTGTTTATTCTATTTATGTATATATTATGGAATTAGTTATAGTTGAAAGATGCATAACAGAATTAACTGTTTACTACACTCTTTTATGACGGTAACGGCACTATTTACTTGCCACTTCTCATACGTAGTTCGTGCATGCTGAGACGCCCGGGCAGATAGTCTAATAACTCTGACTATACTAGGTAAGCATTATGTTACTTGGTAGTCTAATTTATATTCGTTTCGTAACTAACTGGCAAAAAAGTAGGTGATAACTTCTCAGTCTGTAGGTTGAGCAACGCACATGCAGTGGGTAAGGTTACAAATTTACCGATGGCTTTATCAACGCAGCTAAACGAATAGTGGAGGTATGGAAATCTTGTGATATCCTGGGGATCTTGAGCATCGACCACGGAGGCAGCTTTGGTGACTGAAAATTTCAAATAAGTATACACTATTGACCTTCTGCCATGTTTAGAGAGGGGTTACGATTAGCGAGACATAAACATAGTAACACGCGATAAATAACATACATACTTGGCTGAAGTATTTGAATTCAACGAGCTTGCTTGCGGCTTTATAGTTTACTTAAATTTGCTCAGCTACAAGTGTGGTTAGTAAACTAGGGCGTGCAAACATGCTGGCAAAGCGTCAGCCAAAATTTATATAATCAATCGTATAAGAAAAGCTGACGATATTATTTTGAAACGGTTGTATAAGTGCAAAGTTATTAAATCATCAGCTTGATAATAATACGGTCTTTCACTAGATGAAAATTAACATCATAACTATATTATGTATAACGTTTCGGGCAAAAGTATGTGCCAAAGCTATCTCTTTGTGGTGCATATGTCGCAATTAAGGAGCTTGATCCTGCTGTTCTAGCCAATCTGTCATAAAATGAATAATTATCTCTTAGACCGGGGGGGGGGGGGGAAGTTATCCGCATTTCAAGTTCAGCCCAGTCGAGTGTAAAAACACGTTTATATAATCAGCGGAGCTGATTACTGTAATTAGATGTTTCCATTGTTACGTTTGATACTGGCGCTGACATTGCCTTAGATGGCTGGCTGTCAACAAAGCGTCTCGACACGCCTGGTTTCGAGTTTGGACCACCATACGCTCCAGAGTTCAACAGTCAAACACGTTACCACTGCACCAGCACCGGGGCATAGTTGATTATTTGAACACGCGTGCTCTGATCCTTTACTGCCGACAGCTTAAGCATCCAAGCCACCGCTACAAAGGCAACATAGAAGGTAATCTAAAGCTATCTAGGTATTAATCCCTAAATGGGATTTAGAGCTGTAGGCATTTAGCAAGCCAGTTAGAAGTACAATGTCACATTAGATCCTACATTTTTTCGATGTGTAGTGGTTATACCTAAAACGAATTGATTGACTGATGCATACAAGGATTACTTTGTGCATTTTGTGCTGTTCAATTCTGCATGCAACCATTTTCACTTACATACGCAAGTTTATACTTAGACATTGTGTCTAGAGGAAAGTTACGGGTTTCTGAAAGTAACATACGCTGAACTATTTCGAATCACTCAATGGATTCTGATAGTACTTTATACGAACGTAAGTGAGTTTCGAAAAATGCATGTAATTTTTAGTCGGCTTGGAAAACGAACTCGTTTAATTGTCCGTCTTAGCAAGAAAAAAATTAAGGTTCTACTTACCCATTCCGGTCAGAATTAGGATGGAGTGATACATCATGGAGACTTTTTAATCCCAAGGCATTTCACAGAAGGGCACTGAATAGCCCGATTTGTCAGCTGTTCACACCACCGTGTCGGTGGAATTGTTGTTCATATTTGGAGCTAAATTCGAGCTTAGGTTCGCGTGCTTTTATAATATAAACAATTAGAAAATATTGTACATAAGCGATAGTTACGGTAGCGGTACTGCGGCACTGAATCTGGCTGAATCGCTGTTCAGCCTGTTGATTTTTCGTACACTAATGGGCTGCTCCAAAAAATTGGGCCGTACGAGAATGCCACCTATCGTACATAGCGATTAAGATAGATTGCCGACCTAGGTGACAAAACGCTGAAGTGTATAAGCGGCCCAAAAATATTATCCAGCTACGGTTGAAATACTCTGATAAACCAAAGATAATCGCTCCTAACGAAGTCAAATATTAAAAAGGCCTAATTAATCTAAAAGCTATAGACCCCGCCGCTCTCTTTTTCACGAGGAATAGAATCACTTTCAGTCGATTACAAAGCCTTTATAACTGACAGACCCTTGGTTGTATGCTGTCAGCGCGCACCATCACCCACCCAAACCCCGAAAACTGACCAAACGGCAGTTTTCCCTCCTTTTCTTCTCTTCATTCTTTCCCAAGTCGGGACAGCCAGATTCCCGTCAATGGATTCGGCCTTTGTTCTTTTAGCTCAGTTTGCTTCTTGACTTGACGTTTCCATCTCTTCGTTCTGCAGTAAGGGCGGCCAAATTGGCGCTCACGACCAAAGCACTATCAGCAATAACGCTACGCGAAGTGTTTCCAGTCTGTGGACCAATGACCAATGAAAAATTGGAGAGAACAGCCAAAAATAATAGATAGTTAATTCACTCCAAACTGCTGATATAGGAATAGCAAAAGGGCAATCTATTTCGATAGTTACCCAAATCCTATTTTCAAATAGTAAACCTATTCGAAAGTAAGATCTAATCTGTACTGACGGCTAGATTGATGTGAATTTACTATTACGGTACAAAGTTCGGCAAATAAAAACACACGTGTCCCATTCGTTGCATAAACTGACGAGCAGGTTTCTTTCTCTGTAACTTGTACAAGTTTCCACTAATAAATATTTGATGGGTTAACCAAACCATTTCCATAGCGATATTTCCTGGTCTTGATTTGAAGCGATACTGAAATCAGTTTCCCAACCGAGGCTAATGTACATACGGTTTAGGGTTTAATGAGTGAGGTTCCCTTAGTACTAGGCAATTGCCTCGGCAATAACGTCTGGTCTGCATAATGCATCAGGCCTTTTACCTACCTGAAAAAAGGGCAATATTTTGAATACTAAAACATTAATCATACTTCACATTGGATCCAGGCGTGCATCCAGTCCTGTCCTAGGCATTCGTTCTTTGACAATGAGTACATTCTGCTCGTCACCGAAAAATGTTATCAGCAAATAAATACCAATAATAAAACTAAGCATGTTTATTATCATTGCTACGTGATGTTCGTTTAAGCTAGAGAAGAAATCGGTAGTAAGTGCAAAAATTCGGAAGGCATAAACGTGCCCGACTTGACAAACTGATCCGAGTCACTGGTTAGTCCGTTGAAAATTGATTTTGTTAATATTTTTGTAGATGAAGGAACCGACCTCGCAGTTCAGCTACGATCCAATTGCTAGATACAATCGGACCGTGCTAGCAAACACCGGTTTCAGGCTTAGTAGTTATAGTTGATAGACAATATAACAGTGAAGAAGAAATGGCACCAGCATTTGGTGTTAATACTAGGGATGGTGATCGATAGGTCAGACGAGTTGTCTGCAGAGCATAAACTAGGTTTATATTATAAAGTTGTCTTGCTAAAGTATAACATAAATTGACGGTGTAGTCGCCCACGCAGTATCCCATCTGTTTTACCATTGGCACCGGTCCTATACGTTGTACGGCAACAGGCATCCTGTCCGATATGGGACGAGTTGAAAAAGGACGGAAGGAAAAGACAAACATACACAGACAGAACAACATATAGCACTGACACTGTCGGAAAGCATTAATACGTTTTATCGAAAGAGAAATTTTCGAAATAGCACCGAAACAAAGTGGCCTACTTTTTGCTATTGAAAGCCAGAGCTAATGACTATATAATACATGTTCAGAGAATCTATAACGTATCCCTGAAATAGCTCTATCAAGCTCGACAAAGGCACATCTATCAAACGAGTAATAGTAGATGAAACAGTTCTGTAATAATCTGAATCTGACGCAAGCTTCAATGCATTATCACTCAGTCGCGGGACCTTCGCCCAACTCACAACGTTGCCAGTTAACTTTTCAAAAGACAGCTGACAAGTAGGCAATTCAAATATAATAGTTATTTGTACCAGTGGTACGTAGCAAGCAACGTAGTATGATTGACACTTGACGATAAAACGATTGACGAAATCGCGCGCAACATACAGACCGCTAAATCAACTTCGAACTTTACGTTTGGCGTTGGAAAAAAGTTGACAATTAGCGTTTGCGTAGAGCTTCTCCTAGCTCTCCCGAACTGACGACGATTTCAATTTGTTTCCCGCCAAACCAGTGTCGCAATATGTCTCCTCATGGTGTTTTTAACCCGTTACCATGGCTTCTCGCAGTTGCTCGATATTAATAAAATTGTCTATGTGTACTAAGAAGCGATACTTCTTAGTATCGCTTCTATTTGTCGTAAACAAGAGAACAATTGTAGATGACATAAGCAGCGGATGTTGTCTCATTCATCTTTGCTCAGACGGGCGCATAAATGAAACATTACTAAAGAAAGGCAATATTTCAAGACCCGAAAGCCAACAAACTAAATTCCAACGCAGCTAACCTGCAGGCAGTGTTCCTCTATTTAGGAGGTGGTCCTTTCTAGCTAGAGATTTTGGATGTACAATTCTCGTGACAGAAGAAAAGATGATTTCATTTTAGCTTTAATAAGCGTAACACATTTATAATTTGAAGCGATTTGGTGCATCACGCTGAATCATTTACTATCGCATGTTAGACACTTGATGGCAATACGGCGGTATACACGAACGCTTAGGATGCTTTGTAACTTTAGCGGAGACCTGTATAAAATATTTTTCAAACGATAGAAACCAGCCCAATCAACAGCTGGTATCGGCCATCGCAAACATGCTCCTAGAATCAACCATTCAAGTTAAATGTTGACTTCTTTTTTCTTTATTTTAATTGAAGCAGTCGGGAAGTTCAAGGGTACGAACATACCGTAAAACAGACCTGCCCTCACGTCGCGCTAAATTTATACATTGAAACTCGTTTCCGAGTTGATTGTTCGCACAAGCGATCAAACGCAGGCATATGTCAGCTGATAGACTAGGGTTTCGGGAGACCAAAAGAATGCATTCAGTATTTAGAAGAGCCCTTTTTGGCTTGCTTCGTAAACTGGGGAAAGCCACCAGCGGCCCTGGTCGATTCTGAATTTCGACTGGATGTACTGCCCGGCGACGCTGATCCGTCTACACTATGGTGATGACGATTTGTATTGACTTTAAAATAAAAACGTCGATAACTTGTTGAAATGACCAAACCACTGAATCGTTCATTAGTGGAATGACCGATGGCGCGCCCAGCTGTCTACGATTCTATTCTCAGCTTGGACGGACGATCCTTCTACGTTTGCAGCGATGTCCGTGATCGTGATCGTGATCGTGATCGCAAGGCTCAGTCAATACACGAAAAGCACGAGCGTAGAATCACTCCAAAAAGGGGCATTAGCACTCAAACTAAGCTAACTTTAACCAGCAAAACGGTTATTATAGCAGTGCTTAATGCTTAAATATAGGTTAGGCTCATATAATGGGCATTTTATTCATAGTAGATATCAAAAAAACGGCGTTAAATTGCTGAAAAGCGAAATCAAGCTATCATTTACTGCGTGGGAGAAGTGGCGCTAACGCGCACCAAAATACAGCGCAAGCTGGAAAGCCCTTCTGGTCAAGTCTTTTCAAGCTTTTTTTTACGTCATTGAATCGATGTACCTGGCCGTCATTTATCACAGAGACGCCATCGGTACATGGCAGTAACAATTGTGTGATTTTGTCTTGTAAAATTAACTAGCATATAATCGATGTGTATATTGAGTTCCAGCTCGAGCAGCTGTCCGTAGCGGGCCATTACAACAAATATATTTCACAGGCCACGCAACCAAAAACATATGTGCTAAGCTTCTGTACAAAGATTATCTATACCGATTTGTCTATTTTTTATATTAGACGTCAAGTGTTTAGAGTTTAACGCTACATCCATATCGAAGAAACAAGCTGCGTGGAAGAACTGCGTATAGCTCCTAATGGAACTTGGTCAGCTGCCGTACCTTCACACAGCTTTTCCACTATACTTCAGAACTTCAGACCGAGGCCCCGTGCCCTGAACAGCTAACACAATAACTGTTCAGCATTGACTGATTATTAATTACATACATTAATTAATAATTACAATAGTACAAGGGCGTCTTTCTCCAAAAACAATTCACTTTCGATACTCGTTGTGGCTACACCGAACAGAATTATTTAAAAAAGCCAAATACGCCCAGCATGTCCTGACAGATTCGATAGGAAATAAACGTTGGCTTAATATGAACTAATTGAAGGAAAAGGTCGTTGTTGTAAATGCCTGAATGCTACATCAAACATTGAGCCCTACTTGAAACAACACCAAGTGAGCTTATATATATATCTAGTAAAGGAAATCGATATTTGACCAGCTAGCTTATATATAATTAATATAGATTTCGGATAGTTAAGACTGCGGGTTGACAACAGTCACGCTCAAAAAATTAGGCCGATCCGCGGTTGTTTATTACGCAAAAGTCTCTCGAGAGTTCTTCAATTCTCACTCGTTCTCTGCCCTCAACTTCTTTACGAAAAGGACTTTCAAAGGTTTGTTGAAACTAAGAAACCTGGATAATGTTCTTGTTGTATGAGGTTATGTGAATCCTAGTTATCTATCTCATATTTTAAAGTGTTCCTTTTTTTTGCAGCGGCTGATTATACCTTGCGTAACGTCGAAATATAACAAAATCATGCGACGATTGTTGTCTTATATCGCAAATTTCAATTTCCTGTATATATCAATCTCCTAACATAGGGTCGTTGTTTTTCTAAACATCGATCTATAAGGTACTGTTAGCAGGCAAAAACGTATGGGTGTCGCTAACGTATGAACTGGCTAGAAAAACGAAGTCTAATATCATGTATGCGTTCCTCATTATACCCGGAATTATGGCCCATTATATAGCCTCGGTCAGCAGCATCAAGTCATCTTCTGGCTTCCGTAAGTGCGCCTGGAACAGCCCTGCAGATCCATATCTCGAGTCCCTGGAGATGTACAATGATCTCATGGAGTCTTTGTTTGGCGAACCGCGCGTTCACTGTGACAGACCGCCACCAGGTTGCCAAGGCCTCAAGGAGATTGTAGCTGGCGAGCGATCCGCAGTTCTTGCAATATTTTATGAGCATTCTCTCAGTCTGTGCAATTTAATACGCCTACAAAAATGGACGAAAGGAAATTTAAAAAATGCGACCGAACTACTTCAGTTGAGAAATAGCCTATTACAGGATGTCATTCGCCTGGCAGACAGTACGGAAAAACTGACGGTAACCCAACAGGTTGTATATGATCTAGTGGAAGAAGATTTGAAACAAGTTTTGAAATACGAACAAACCCTAAAGGAACAACAGGATACGTTGCGCCATGTTACAATGGACGTCCTTGAATTGCAGGTATTAAAAATGGTAGACATGCACTCAAATGAGGTAAGTTCTATAGTATTCTTTAGGCGTAAGCGAACTGTTTTGATCTGAGGTGCTGGCTTCTGGAACACCCTTCGGAGATGAAGCCTTCTGCGTTTAATCAGTAGTCCTGTTGGCCGCCGAAAAATACACGAGTGGTGGGTTACGCTCGGTTCGATCGATGTCGATGAAGGATACATCTCCGTTGTGAATGCGTTTATAGCTAACGGCTCTTTTATTTACCCCTTCCAGGACATAGCCGTTCACATGACAACAATAGCGTCTTGGCTATCGTATGTTTCGATTGCTTTGATTTTGCGATACGCTGGGGGTATCCGTATAACTGCTGTCTTATTGCTTTTCGGACTATTCTGGACGGCTGAGGTCATGGTTAAACATAATCTCGTCCTGTTCCCTGTAGACGATGTCATCCCAAAAAACGTCCAGGTTCAGTATTTGCTTAACTGTTGACTATTCACTTCGTTAGTAGTACTAACTGCAGCCGTAAGCATAGTGTATGTACAAGTGATGAGTTAACCGCTAAAGCTGGCCAATGCTAATTAACAATACCCTAAAGGTAACTAGGGCGCGGATCATCGACACCAGACATGATTTCCAATGATTCCGAGAAAACTTCGACAACATCAAACATTGCGTTATACTCAATAGTTTTGAACGTGCAAGAGTTCAGTGAAAGTATATGAACCTAAAAATAAAGTAAGATGTTAAAATAAAAACCCAGAGCATCCACAATGCGTCTACGACTCAATTCGAAAGGGAAACTCAGCGAAAGAAGAAGGTATATAGACAGCTCCGCAAGGTATAGGCGGAGCTGTCTATATATCTTCTATCCTAAGAGCATAAATAGCTTTTTACTCATATTCTAGAAAACACTTGAGCGGATTTAATTAAATAAAAGCAAAACAGAATAAGAAAGAGCTACCAACATGAACAGCCTCTATCGACTTGTAGATTTTACCCCCCGATCCCGATACACTCTGACAGATGTAAGGTTGGAGCAACGAATGCTATTATACCTGCTTCGCTGTTTGTCAGTTGCATTGGGTCATCGTGATAGAACTCCATGAACGTTACCCTCATTAGTAGTATGCAGTATGGTTGTGTATATATATATATATATTAGGAAAAGTCTTTGTGTAAAGGTTGTTTCATTGTTAAATGATTTAACTCAGCTAATAAGTTAATAGTTTATTGAGGGTAATTAAAGTATGTACGCGATGGAGAAAGCAATGCGCACAGAAGTTATTCCGGTCAGATTGAAATTACCCGATGATTATACGGCTAAGCTAAACAGTGCGGCGACAGTAAATATCTAAGCTTGTGAGAGCTTACAATTCGATAGGCTAAGACTAGGTCGGTAGCACAGAACTACAGAAGCTCTAAAACTTTAGCATAAGAAAAAAAAGGGGCATAAACGGGCTTCTAATGACGTCTTTAGAACTTCTGTTCTATCCAAGGAAGGCAACACAAACAAAGAAAAATCAATGAAGAGGTTAAGTAGACGATGGCTGAATTAGATTTGTAGGGATAAAAATTTTGTGCGTAACAGCACAGTATGCCGTTTTTCTTGATATGCCTTCATTATGCTATATTTGAATGATGATCCATACGTATATTTTTGATTGTTGTCATTTAGATCGAGGTCATTCGACTCATAGCCTGTATATGTGGGGTCGCGTTGCTCTGGTTCTCAAGCTACCACCAACCAGCCGATCTCTTACAAACCACAATGCAAAAGTGTCTCGTCCAGATCGAGTCGGCTCGGCAGGCTGCTCGACATCTCTAATCTACTTTAGTCATGCACAAGAACTAGTGTTGCCTACCGGGAAATTCTAGTTGTTGAATGAAGATCACTGTAGAACTATGGTAAAATAACTGAATTTTTTTAGCTAGAAAATAATCAGCGGTAAAGGATGTGTCGAACATTAAATGTGTGCATACGGGCCCACCCTTTGCTATAGATTAGTTTTTTTTTTTTGTAAACCTTTATGGAACTTACACACCCACCGGCAATTTTATTATATTTCGTTTTTCTAGCGTGAAAAAGCAATACATGCTACTAGCTACCAAGAGACAACAATCTGAGGGAAAAACATTCCATACGTTATTGCAACTGTTAATGAAACAATCAGTCGATATCGTCGAACCTTACCTTCAAGCAAACATTGCGTACGAAAAAGTACGGGCTCTATATGTCCTTAATCTCAAATATTTTCCAATGGAATTTAAATGTTTTCAACGGCGGCGTTCTTTTAATAAGATAGCTATATTTTAATTAATTGTAGTTCAATGGGCCATTTTTTTAAAAAGATTCTTTCAATTTTTAACGACATTGAGTTGGTCATTAGGAATTTTTTGCGCATATAGCAGAAATCACAATAAGTATAGCCTTTGGCATGTGAATATTGGCAAAAAAAATGAACGATTAAAAAATCTACATTGCTTAAAGTAAATAAAAAATAAATAGTAAAAAAGATCGTCAAACATGCAGCAGTGCTATGAATTTTAGTGAGCATAGAAAACTAATCGCAAAGATTTGTAAATGGACATCAATCCACGTATAGCAATCACGTTAAAGTTCCAGCGATAGTTCGAAAAAGGTTTCCGTTAATACATTTGTTTAGAATGAATTTTCACAGGTAACCCTCCAACCTACTGGACTATTATTGACTTAAATTTTTTTTTATTTTATTAACAAGTTATTGTTGTCATTAACGTGATCCAATGGTAACACAAAATCAAAATCGGATTGGTCATTGCTTAAATCAGTCGCGGGTCGTTGTAGCTGCACATGTCAATATGGAGAATCGGTGACTTGGTACCGTACTTTAGTTAAAGTAGGAACACACTAAAAATAATTTTTGACAGTTTAGTATTATAATCCCTCAGCATAATTGCAGCTTCAGTTCAGGATTTGAAGCGTTGCCTGGCTCATTTTAAATCCTATTGCAAATGTGCGAACGGCTTAGCGTCGACGTTGTAATGTCGAAACTCCTTCGGTAAAGCTCCATACAGCCGCCCTATAGACCAAGCTCCAGAGGATCTTGGCCTATAGGGCGGCTGTATGTGCACACTTCACAACGGGTCCATGTTCTGCAACAACGAGTCCTGCATTAATTTACTGGTATGAACCGGCAGATCGTTCTGCTGGAAAACGTAAAGTTTCTGGGTATTTACGGTCACAAAACAATTTGCACAATGTGCAGATACTTTTTCGATAATACATTCTGGGTCGTTTACATTACACGCTCAAAACATTCAGTAGTCGCGAATATGCCTGGACCCTGGGCAAGTTAGCGACCGCTCCTGTGGTTAGTGTTTGTATCGTAAAAACATTTACTACTGCTTAATGAATAATGTAATATGTAGAATAATCTGTCTGTAATGTAGAACAATAAAGTCTGGCTTATATACGATATTACCTGTGGTTTCCGTAAGTTACCCGTAACATGCTAGTCCTATCCACCCTTCCAAAAAATATCAGAATATTACTCCATGGCCTTACAAAATCATAACCATCAATTAACGAAATCTATGGGTAACTTCTCATGATGAAGACTCATTTTTTTAGTTAACGACTGTATATACTATTATCACCGGTTATAAAGTTTAGGGCTCTAGCGGTATGCTGCGATTAACCAAACGTTACGATTTGGAAGCTTAGCCAGCTTTTCAAATCATAGTCTATATTTAGATTCGGCATAATTACGGACGCTTCTTGTTCAAAAATCCGAATATCCTTGTAGGCGTCCTGGCCCTTTTTCCTCGCCAGAATGGTAATCGAGGACTCTAACATGGAATACTTCGTCCTATCGAAAAACTTGTGGGGTCGGTCTTACAAGACGGCAAATTTTCGTGCTGAACTTGTACGCAGTATTGAAGTGGCACAGTCTTATGGACAATATGCCTGGTCGGAAGTAATTCATTTTAATTCAGGAAACGATTTACTAACCAATCTAGGACAACTTGTTTGTTAGTTGTAGTTGGCCCATACCGTATTTATACGGAAATATTTCAGCATTTTGCAAAAATACGCCTAAGATAAATAGTGAGGATAGCTTGATTTCAATAACATTTTTTGTTTTCAGATTTAAATGTTTTAGTCGATAGTTTAAGTAGAATGCAAAACTAAAGATAGAAGCACCCAATTTATATATTTATTTAAGCGAAAAAATAATTCGTCACAAATATTAATATACATCACAGTAGTGAATATCAGACAATATGATCGATCGTCGAACTTAACGTTGATCCGCTTAGATCAGCGTTTTATTACTGGTTTATTAATGAAAAGTTCAAAAAATGCCTCTGTGAAGTGGACCTGCTTCTAGAACCCAGGACGAATATTTATTTCTCTGTAGTTATTTTAGAATGTGAAGGGGGCTTGGATGCATCTGCTTCCTATTTATGCGTAATTTTGAAGGAACCGTTTTTCAAACGACATTTGCGAAATTTTATGTGGTAAATCATCTCAAGCTACTATCAGGTATACGATTTGTATAGTATTGTCGAATAAAAATCAATTTTTCTGCAAGATCGTGGCTCAGTGCTCGATGAAATCGAAAGTAGAATAATTAGAGAACAATGCAAGTTATTTACATTCACCGTAGAATGTAGTAATCATTAAAGCGTTGTGGACATCTGACCGACCTACTAAAATGATACTAAATCAAAACTCTTACACCCACCATACATAGTGTAGACACGCCAGACCAATCAAGCTAAGGTACCCACTTCCCGCGGGGGTTCTAGGGAGCTATTTCCGAGAAATTTTGTTTAAGCGAAGCAATAAGAAAACGTGGAAAATGGCAAAACTGCAAGGAATTTCGAGATTATCAACGTTCGCCGTAATAAGAAAGCTAGCATTCCGGACAGAGTATTTGACAAACACAGAAGTGGCAATTGCGCACGCATTCTGTCCCGCTTCGAAACGTTCACCGCTTGACGTGATTGAAACATAGATAATACCAGAACAACGAGACAATTATAGTGGCGAATAAAAATCGTTTAAAAGAGTTGTCTACGAATTTCTGTCCAATACATTTGTATAGCGGTTGTCTCCTTTTCTAGTCTACTATTAAGCGTTACTGAATGAACAGCATCGATTTCGTTCTGGTAGACAGATCAACAATGGCTGCGTGTAACGTTTTATTGGACAAAACAGAGTCGTCCTAATTGACCCCGTCGTAAAGTTCAAAGCAGACTTCGACCCGCACCCGAGACTCATCCTTTTGAAAAGTTGGGACAACGTTGAGTGCGTTTGGAAATAGGTAGGTCCATTGAAAAACATCCGCCCCAACGCTAGAATTACCCTGCATAATGGTGTCATAAAGAGAAACGCCATGAGTCGGCATGAGCTGGCAAACTTAATCCGTTGCTCTGATTTTCCTTCATCGTCAACGATCTTCTACCGACAATGACACCTTCTGGTGTACATAATCTTGTACATGGCCAACCTCATCATGTACAGCAAAAGTAGATTCCGATTGTAATGAGCTCTTTCGAGCTTCCGTCTCGTTTATGTACCGTGGCTTGACGCTAACCGAGGAGATTAGTCAATGATGACATTAAAGGAAAACGAAGGAGGCTAAAGCTATCCCAGTTCCCGGTAAATAATCAGGCGAAATAATAGTTATTCAAGATTTTCAAAGATAAGCTAAGCGCCCGATATCTACCGAACTTGTATACTGTAATGCTGGCACTCTCAAAACGAAGTTTTTACGCAATTGCGGCAGTCTAATACATTTACTGACAACCACTCCGACGTTCATTCAGGACCTTCGTTCAGCTTTCCTGATTCTCCCAGCCTACCGCTAAGGTCGAACGAACAGGCAAACCGACTCTATCATTTTACTTACGAAATACAAGGGTATTACGAACCCAATGAGAGCTAAAGCTACCTCTTCTCGATATAAGTCGGGCTACTGTAGCAGGAAAAACTTCATAGCTAGTCAGATATATGCTTATACATCTACACAGCAGTATCTTGAATGTTGGACATCTTTGTTTTAGCTTGTACTAACTTTGTCAGTCTAGCAATTCCGGAGACAGTCGTATGCTACATACATTGAACGAGCAGTGATGGCTAGCAATTTTAGGCTGAACTATATCGATGCGTATACCAAGCGGCTCCTACCAAATGTCCACGAACACGCTTTCGTCTTTAAATCACTCATGTTATGCTATCATAATCCAGGTTAAAAGCCAGAAAAAAAAGAAAACAATAGGTTGTGTTAATCGATTGTTGCAACACTCTGGTAGTTTCCAAAGGGATCGTTGTGGCAGAGCACAGAGAGACGAAAATGCTTTCAAGTTCTTATTTAGCGATTACGTGAATAGGTCATTTCTCACCCAAAAATAGAGCGTCGTGGAGTGCGCCCTGGGATTGCTATGACGTATAGCCAATATCAATTAGACGAAAGTCTTCATAAACATTTGTTTATTTGATGTTGGCATATTAGGATTTCGCTCCTTTGAATCAGCATACCAACTTGTTTTGTGATTTTGAAATAATTTCGTTTAGGCAGGATTAAAATTTTGGAATTATCGGATCTTCAATATGGGACAGTCGAGCCAGACAAATCTGATCTTCACAAAAGCAAATGTTTATTTGTGAGCGATTTGTGCCAAAGCTAAAGACAATGTTACTGTGAGATGAAAATCAGCAGGAGGGCAGAAACAACTTAGGTCGTTGCATGCCAGTATCTTTTGACAATATCCATGTTAATGTCGGTAAAAATATAGCGGTAATTATGGTGACTGGCATTCTGCTCATATGAGGCACTTTGAAAACGCTGCCTGTACTATATGTGTTAGGTCCCTAAGCAGATGTTTTGAGGTTTACCTACTGAACTGTTTTGGCATGGCATAGGACAACAGACTATCTTCAATACGAAATTAACCTTTCTATTGCGACCCCAAAGATTCGCTGCAAATTAGCAAACAGACACATTGCCACCGCACTATCGTGAAGCGAAATTATCGCCGACAAAGCGTGCCTCGTTTCCCGTTAGATTTACATATTTAGAATTTTTTTATATCGGCTCGTTTTCATAGGCCGGCATCGATAAGTCGCACTAGATTTAAAGTAGATCGAAATATTAAGATCGTCGACTTTTGCTGATATCTGATATGAAGTCGTCGCGCCGTAATTACCTGCTATTGGGTGTTCCTATCTAAAACGTACTCTGTTGGGTTGCCTACAGAGACATTTGTCTAGCTCCTTTAAAATACTGGGGTTTCCATAGGCAGGAAACTAAGCCTACAAGCAGCAAGACTGACAGCCATGTGCAGTGCAGGATATTATCAATTGTGTGTTTTTATAGGCTGCTGTCTTTCTGAAAAACTTCTAAAGCCTGGTGAACAACTCGGCCTGTTTCATCGAACTAGTCGCGTTAACGTATCTTTCACATTTTTGGTTCTCTCCGAGGTATAATTTCACAAAAGAGTGCTGCTATACAAATCTATGTCGTTCGTTTCATATAAATGTAATGACTACTGTTCTATTTCTTTAATAAATAATTTTATTATATACGATACAATAATAATTGTGCGTACTGGCCTTGGAAGCGAGAGATTAGCATTGGCGTCGCGTAATCGCGATTAGATGGCTATTGGTCTATGTACCATCAAATGCATAGGCGTTCTTGTGATGATGGTCACTGAGACATCGAGTAGTTTAAATGCCGCCAAAGTGACCAGCGACGCGTTCAGTAACTTTCTTGGGGCTATTATGTCGAGGGAGGTCAGTCGACAAGGTAAGACCTTTTCCCGTCCGACTCGTTCCCCTCAAGAACAACAGCAAACATTTAGCCAGCGATACTTACACGGTCACTGCTGCGGCTATGTAGACATTACTGCAGAATACCGGTAGTGGTTATCGCAACGAAACGAACGAATCGTGAGGTTGACTCAAACAGACCGAGCCATGCGCATGTGTGCGTGGCTCAGCGCCTGTGCGTGCTTGCATTGAATCAGAGTTGCCGACTTCCTTTTGGTGTATCGTAAAGCGACACACACGTGCAGATAGAGTAGGAAGTGGGCGATGAAGCATCAAGCCATTCCCATCATGATACGTGTAGTAAAGAAATTATCCGGGCGCCATCTCCATAGATACGTTTAGAGGAACTCGACCAGCGATTAGAACTGATGCGCAAGAAAAGAAGAATGAGATATAAAATTATCGTCATTTGTCTCGTTGTCAGCGACGTATGTTATAAAGGGTCAATACCGTACCCAGTAACCGACGTGTCTATGCCCATAAATCTCATCATTTTTGAGCTGACTCGAAAAATTCCTCTTATATATGGCGGTATCGATCGGTAGGACATGTACGTATAGTTGCTCATATAATCACATGAATAGAAATAGAAAAAGTTAATCCACATTTCCTTTGAGATCTAGAGGTAAAGGGCTAACAAAATAAATAAGTGTATATTTTATCATCTGATCTATTTTTCAATTTTTCCCGTTGAAGCGAGCTATCATGACGCACCGTTGTTAAATGTTGTCTGTGAACTATATTCAATGCATACGAGAACTATTTGAAGAGAGCGAAGTAACAAGAATGAGTCCGGGTAACTCCATTATTCGAATATCAAAACAATCATTGTGATACTAAACTTTTGTGCTTTTTTGCTTGTAATAGGCTTGAAGGATGATGGCTGTAAGTCCTTAAGAGCTTCCATAGCTACCGACAAGAACAGCCTTTGCCTTAGAGAGAGAGAAAAATTCTAGCCGGTTTTCCAAAGATTATCCTATCTGGAGACACAACAACGACTGGAAATCTTCATTGATCTTCAAAACAATATTAATGAACGACATTGGCTTCGCGTAATTCTAGAGAGTGAAACATACAGGAGATTACACTAAACATTGTATGCTGAAAAAACAGTGAAGGGGATAAGATAAGGAAATTTTTGGATGAATTGAGAGTTGTATTTCAGAATGTTTCATGTTTGGGCATTTAAAAAAAAGGTGGAAATATTTAGTCAAAATTATACACATATATTACAATCGAATCTGGTAGACTCTGAAATTCAACAGCTGTTGAACTAGTCGAGCTTTCAATACGCATTAGAGGTACTTTCCTATTTCTTTTCAACTTGTCCCAGCGCGCTAGCAACGTCGCGATCACTCATATAATTCCTACGGCTCCTCGAAGTAAGTTGATACTGGGATATGCTTGACCACCCGTTAACATTTCCAAGATGTCAAACGTTTCAGTGTCACATAGATTCCAACAGGAAGGAAAAGCGAATAAAAGCAAACGTTGGATACCCTTTTGCTCAGTCCAGGAAGTAATTGATGCATGGCGATGAGGCCTGGCGTTGATACCAGATAACAAGACGTCCGACCATGACGTGGGACGATCGCCGTGCCGGCGATCGATAAGTCTCTTGAAGAACTCGAAATAGTAGGCTGTGTTCATTCTCGCCGACTATCATAAAAGCAAATGTCCCTGATGCCCGTTGCGTGTACTACGTCCGAACCTATTAAACACTGCGACTGAATTTGACCTCGTAAGACGACGCCGTTCTCTCGGGTGCTCCCTCTCTGGCTGGCAATGGAGATTAAATCATACCTCAATTATGGTAACCGCTTAGCCGTTTAGTAATTAAGTTCCATAAATTACATGTAGAATACACCACATGCACTTCTTGCCGAGAGTCAATTTACAGGGACCTATTTTTACTCAGTTTCTCCATTTTTAGAGTTTGGGTTATAATTCTATAACACTTTGCATTTGAAACGCTGGTTTCGGCATCCAAGTTTTGAGCTGTGCTTTCGTAAAAAGCTTCTTCTGTTGCGGCAATGCGTCCTTGTTTTTCGGTTCCGTACATTTGGTCTTCTCCTCGCTGGCCTTCAGCATTTCAGTCTTCGATTTTGAGACGTTTGCATCGGGTACAACCGTCCTTCCGCTTATAACATCCTCTCTTAATGTCTTTACCAATCTTCGGTCAATTTCCGTAGCGTTGTGGTTTTCGAGGAACAAAAACTTAATCACTAAACATTGATATTGAAACTAAGCTCCCTGAAATAAACTAAATTGGTTCTTGCTCGATTTTTGAAGATTGGAGTATTTACCCGCCAAATTTCGTCTGCTTCAGTTCAAAAATTAAAAAAGCGCGCTAGATCCGCTTTCACAGCTTTATTTTCTCACGGAAGCTATGGTTTTGTGCTGCGTATCGGGTAGAGACGAAATATCTCTTGGGTATCTGGCATGTACGAAGTTCTCGACGGAGACACGTTCTTTTATCTCCTTCGAAATTATAATTTCATAGAAGAACTTTATAGAAAAAGTATATAGCATTTATGGTATCTTGTAATGACTGAAAGGAGCATTTTAGCGTTATATGGTCCACCTGATCTTATTGGCTTTTTTTTCGAAATAATTTTCTTTGTAAATGTTTTTTGGCATATGATAGCTAAATCCAATTTCGAAGTACTCATGTTGCAAAATGGCATAGAAAACATTTAACAGCATCTTTTATGTGAAGCTATAGGTAAATGAATAACTGGAAGTAACTGAAATAAAATGAACGCATTAAATTATGCCTATCAAATGTCATGGAAAGACTGATTTTCCGCCAGCTTATACAGAGTGCTTCATTCGATACTCACCCTTTTTGATTTAACGTCTAAAAGATATTTTGTGTAACTTAGTTCTGGTTCTAGCTTATTAGTAATCTAATGCGAGTCGTTCTAGCTTAACCAGTACAGGGTGGGCCAAAAACCTCTTGACTGTTTGAAGAAAAGCTTCTCGACAGTTAGAAAATCCTTATTTCGCATTTGTTAAAGTAGTAGCAAATACGAAAATTATTGCTGATTGAACTACGCGACACATTTGTATCAGGGGCATCTTGGTACCATTTTTGCAGTTTGCATGATGCTACGCTTACTATCTAAGAGGCGCGAAATGTAAACACAGAAGCTATAGTATTTACGATTTTAAAGCTCAGAAGGCTTAGCAGCAGACGTGTCAATGTGGCTCAACGGATGGTACTTCGAACCATCGCCGCTTACCTTTCTCATGTATCCGCCATGTAAACGGTAAGAACGAAGATCGTGTTCGTACGCTCACACAAAAATAGTACAGTGCCGTTTGTGAAGCCATGAGCTTTGACTGAACGAAATATTTTTTTTTTCTTATTTCAAGTGCAGGGCATTAACCCATCACTGCAGACGGCGTTTCGCACTCCGTGTTCCAATTTTCAGCTTGTTAGTGCAATAAGTCGTATGTAAGTTTCTGCTACTTCGACAAATGTGAAATGAAGGCTCCAACTATCAAAACATTTGCCGAGCTGTCAAGGCTTTCGGCCCGCCTTGTATCATTGAGTTTGCAAATAACGACTGAAAACGGTAAAAAATATAGCTATGAAGAAAAATTACTATGTAAAATTTACTTTCAAACACGCGATTTCATTTCAGAGTGGATGCTGCAAGTTCCCGCTGGTTGTATTGATGTCCGCTTGGTGAAAATTATAGTCTGTTGAGCAGATTTAGCTCTCTATAATTGCCACCTCGCAGTAAACAATTGTTATCCAAAAGAAAAGTAATTTTCTCATAAGGCTTAAAGATTAACGAAATCCTAGGGGTGCTTTATCTAATACGGACAGAATAAATTAAGGACGAAAGGCAATTTTATCTCAGTAGGCTCATGATTTAGGATGTAGCACATGGTTTGGAGAGTCACGTGTCCTTCGAACTGTTCGTAAGTTTCGAAGTCGTGTATCAATGTACGTAGATGAAAGAGATCCATTTTTTCCACATAGATGTGTGGAACCAGATTTCAGATGAACGTATGTCTCCGTATATGTATTAGTTATAGCCGCTGACTGAGTGTGTCATTTAAAATAAGAATGTATAGCCGCAGGCAAATACTTATCTGAGAACGGGAGATACATATATACTTCGACGAAGTTTTGCAACACGTGTCTTGCTCTAAGAAATATACGTAGTGTATGATACCAGCAAGATTTGCTTGAAATCTTCGGGACTGATGCCATGTGATACGTGATAAACAAAGCATTGTACGCGCCAAATTATTCGAATAATAATATTATTTGGTTAAGGCCGGACTATTTCGATTACGAGCTACAAGAAGTGTTATTTTGAACTATTGGGGCTAACAGGTCTTAGCCCCTACGAAAGAAAAACGCTAGATAGCGTATCTGGGTACGTGGACCGCAACCTCTGCCTTATGTGATTGCATCGCTGTCCCGGTGTCTTTGGTCGACACCCTACATACCGCATTTGTCACTTTCTCTAGAGTGTTTCGTTTATTTGTTTATGGGGCTTTCGTTCCGTCGGTATTCCTTTGTTAAGAGGCGTCGTTATTGGCCAATCTTCGTTACTACCGTCGCACTACCGATTTGAGCTGCTGTCAAAGGTATAACGAAACTGATCAGTGCAACACTGCTTGCCCATCGCTACGACAGAGGCTGAACTCAAGACACAAATTGTTCGACATGAGACGAAGAAAACCTATACATAGAACGATTGACTTTGGCTGCTGTATTAATAGGCCAAATCTGGAAGCAACAACAGTTAAAGGAAGGCCAGGCTCTAACAAAGATCGCAGCTGTGCTACGGATACCGAAGCATCACATGTATTTTATGCATGGCAGTATTTATAGTAGTTGACCCTATTGCTGACTGATCGGACTGTCGATATTTTATGGCCGCTTGAGTCGGCTACGTTTTAATTGTAGTTATTTACATATGCAAACTATCGCTTCATCTTGTACTAGGTCTGTAAGTATCCATATCAGTAACTGACGTCAGTACAATTATACACGGATCCCTCTGACGGCGGTAGCGCTCGAAACACTTAGTTTTTTAGGTGCATTTCACTGCGTTGTTTATTTGCAGGCGCAAGCGGTAACCATATGAAACGTGTCCTGTCGTCAAAGGTGACATTTTACCTAACCTACACTTCCTAAAGCACCCACCGAGGGCACACAGTATCCCGACGATACTCCGCGAGCAGCCGGGGTATCACTTTTCCTCGTGTAACATAGCAAGGCAAAACGATGAGATCGTTTGCCATCACGCAGTTCCAACGGAACGCCGCCGAAGAACAGGTTCTAATGAATGCAAAACGCAGGGAATGTCCGATCACGAATCTTGTGGATATTATGCTTGCCTTGCTATGACGGTGGTAATTGTTGTTATGCCGTTCGGTGAAGTAGCCGAAAGGAAAAGAACGTACCTTATTTAGGATTTTCCTATAAATATTACTTGTTTACGTTTCGATGCGAACAATCAGCGATTTTGATTCCAGTCGTATTAACATATTATATATATATATATATATACATATATAAATTACAGATGACTAAACACCTTTACCAAAGATGTTTAGTTATCTCTGATTCTGCTGTTACTACTTTACCATAAGGATGCTACCAGAGTCCTCGTGTTTCCTGTCACAATACTTATGGTGCACAATATAGATTTTAGTCATTAGGTATCCGAAATAGGATCTATAATCATTCAGTCTTTGTTTGCTGTATTCAATATGCTAAAATTAGACTGTTGCCCCTCGTGTCGAAAAAAGCTTCGTTTGTTCCGCATCATAAAACGGCGTAACATTTGTCAGGAGGATACATCCAGTTTGAGTAAGAAGCAACCAAAGAATAATCATAAGCTAGGCAAACGTCTCCAAAAGAAACTTAAAGAAATACTTGAGAAAACTTATTTTTCATTTAGCAGACATTTTTAAAGCGGCATACGCCTCTGCGTGGCATCAGTGCGCCACATATGAAGTTTCATTTCCAACTTAAACGAACTATTACCACGAAATTTATATACTACGAAAGAGAAAGGTTTGTATAAAAACGTTACCAAAGTAATATTTAAGCCTGTCCAAATCTCTGTTACCAATGCCAAAGCAGGTCTTTATTTAGAAATGACCTTGAGTTGAGAAGTTTCGGTCTGGATCACTTCGCTTCTATAGATACGTTTCTATCTAAATTTTAAGTAAAACGATTTGGCTAAGATGAATTAGGGAATTTAGGAAACAATTTAGCTTTTTCTACAACTAAATAGCTAATTTAATTGACACATTTTCGTCATCACTTAATTGAGGTAATATGAATCGTCCAAGCGGTTCCGCAAGCACTTTTGTAACGCTGCTATATAATGATTTATGTTGCATTGTTTGTTACAGAATTCAGCAAAAAAAAGTGTTACGCAGGGTTAGTCGTACGCCGTCATAGTCAGCTAGTCTTCATTTCTAACCATTGCATTCTTACAAAGACATTCTCTCAGCGTCGAACATGAATCGTTCAAGTAGGTAGCATCTCGCCTTGTTCCTATCTGGTTTAGTCTTAATCAACATTAGACTCCATTGTTATTCAGTATTGAATATCCGGTCGCTTGAGATTCGGAATCTAGGCCAGGGATCTATTTATATGTCTAAAAACGCTCGATCTCTGTCTAAGGATAGGACTACAGTCAGTAAATTAGTTGTTTTCATTATCTGTGCATTATTGTCTCCAGCCGCTATCCAGATATATTAGATTGAAATCTTTAGCTGCCAGCCTGACGTGTTATGGTTGCGTGTCGGGTACAGTGCACTCTGAATGTATTAGATTACGAAGCCCATTAACATACCCATAATAGAGTGAATTTAAATTGCAGTGAAAAAAAAATTATTAGTAACTAGTAAAATTAAACACAATCGTTCTACACGGTTCGTACACCCTTACGCCGCCCAACTCACTAACCCATATCCGGGTGGTTAATTTTCTGGGTCTAGCAGATACTAGCGCGCTAAAAAATGTTAAAAAATAAGTAACTCAAACTGCCAAATAACAAACTTGCGAAAGTACACGTAGTGACCAGACGTCGAAGGTACAAATACTTCCAGCTGTCCCTGGAACGCGATGACTCGTGGCAAAATTCACTGTCAGGTATCCGTGAGCGATAAACTCAATCAAGCTTTCCTCTCGATCTGTCTGCTGAGGATCAAAGCGACTCTTGAAGCTCTAGCCCGTTTAAGGATGCGTCGAAGAATAATCATTAACCTACTCTTTTCTTCCACAGTGTGCTGCGTCGGCGAATTTGCCATACTAAGAGATTGCGTAGATAGGTTATCTCCGACTTGAAGCCGATTACGCGATTACCCGAACTGACGGTACTGCATAGGCAGTAGCAGTAGTGAAAACCACAGGCACACTCCTCGACATGCACAAGGCCAACGGTAGCTACCTAAAACAACCTAGGTATAAAAAAACTAGTGAATACTATAACTAACTACAATGATGAAACTGAACAATGTACTATTTAAAGTAGTTCAGATTTAAAGTAGGAGCTCTCAAAGATAGTAGAGATGTAGTTCTAATTGGATATTAAATTCTTCTCATATTTACGGGGAGGAGGCAATTAGTTGCACGCCGAACAGTTCACTCATGCTTATTAATTTCACTAACAGCATTCATTTACTAAGCGGTTATGGTATTACACGAAAGCTTAGTTTGTATCGTGCTGGCGTGCGATTAAGTAGCTACAACGATTTTATAATGCTAGGCAAAGATAGTTTTCAGATTATTTGTTTTTGTTGTTTCTCGAGGGCTGGTCAGATACTAATATTCACGCAGAAGCGTCCTGTCTAGATGTTATACTTTACAGATCGGTTAATAGTTCTTTACTAAAGGCTCGGATTAATCACAATGATGTTCAGCCATGCCAGGCATGCGATTAGTAGAGGGTCCAATAAAATGAATATTAAATTAAGATTCAAGGGTGCCTTGCCTAATTTCATCTTGCGTTACATAAAAAATACATTAGCAAAACTCGCACTAAAAATGTCCAAATAGTTATTATTACTTTTCACTATGTACCTGTTTCAAACCGCGTCTAAGGGGTATTGAAAAACTGATCAGTGCCTAATGACCGATTATAGATCGTTCGATGCCGACCTACCTCTGATTTCTAACCTTTTCTTTTTTCAATTGATTAGCAGCTGCTGCCGTCCCAGTTGTTGATACATTATAACAGAGGTAGTTGTTTTCGTTCGGACAGGGCTGTTAGCACGGTATTGCTTCCGCGGCTGCTGTCACTGGCATGATTCAGCAATGGCCGGGAGGGCAAGGGATCTACCCCTCACGGTCCTGTGACGTCACGAGAAGCAACCAAACAAAAGACGATCGGCTACTGCACGAGGGTAAAATGATAGCTAAGCGCGCGAAACACAGGAGGTCTTTAGATTGCCTCAGCAAACACGATCCTAGACACTCAGATCCCTAATACTCTCACATCTCAGACGCGTGCAGGTCTATAATAGACACATTTAATTGGTTTGTTTCGTTCGGGTGCTTCCACATCCAAATCCTAGCCAATGCAAGATTACAATCCCGTTTTCAAAGAAATAAAGGAAGACTCACACAGCCGCCAACGAAATCGAGCCCAACTACGCACTTCTATATGTGTTGTTAATTTTCCGAAAGGTAAGTGTAAATTTGTGACCACTACGCAAAAAATGCATGCAATTTTAATACAACTTATGCGATCAGAGCCGCTCATAAAGCATGTGGTAAAATAATAGAGCTTTAGTCGATTTGGGTTATTCACACGGAGTTTCTTCAGCGGAGCTTCAAGGACAAAGTATCTGGACGGCATCTGTTGTTCAATAAAAGAGCAATGAACTATAACTGTGATTCTCTGTTTACGTCAGTTTTCCGCAAAAGCAAATTAATCTTACAATAGTAGATTACGTCCAATGATTAATATATATATATATATATATATATATATATATATATATATATATATATATATATTATAGTATCTATAGTGATGTAAATACTTATCAAAACAATATTGGTATAGCTTTAATGTGGAACATGAGTCCAATATGATTTCTTCGACTATTCTAAGAATAGCTGCTTTAATTGTCGTAACCTCAGATTCGATCAATAAATCGAACTGCTCTAGAATCCGTCCATAATGACCAAAGATGTAATTCGCTGCTAACTTACCCCACCAACGTTCATTACCACCCCCCGAACCTGGCGTACGTCTTAAGCTCATTAGGTTATCGGTTGTACTATGTAGTCTCATCTAGTGTATTGTTCCAGTAACCAGACACGACTCCGTGTAACCTATATTAAGTAAAGCCTTTGTTAGGAATCCCAATTAAACTCAGCCCCAGCCCCCCCGTTTTGTCATAATAGCGGTTAACGACAAGACGCGTAATCGAATGTCAACTGTAGTCGCACCCCGTAACCGTAACGATCTCATGTCATTCCAACAGTTTATCACCCGTGCGTTATAGGGGCAGATATGGCCGACGTTTGGTAATAGAGATTATCATATCGCTTCGATCTATGTTAATATATTCTTGTTATTAAACCGCTGTCACGGCCAAGACGCCTGCTAGACATGACTCAAGGAGATAATTATGCAAGTTGATTCTATCAAGAAGGTCATTAATACTATCAACAGCGTTAATACTGCTTACTTAAGAGGTCCAAGAATCGAATTCTAAAGACGCAACGAGTGCCGGAGCGACAGCGAGAGCCGTTGACAAACGCATCACCTACACTGATGAGTCGCTCAAATTATCATTGTTTCGTTAAAAAAAAAGAAAAAAAAAAACTTATTTTACGATTCGAACATGCAAATATGAAAAATGGCAGGTTGGCATGATTTTATCATCGGCCAACACACGTCGACTCTAGTGGGGAGGTTACCTATCATCATACGTAGCAGAGAGCTTTATCGGCGGTAGTTTTCGTAGGGAAAGTGTACTATACACTGAACTGAAGTGTAATTGGTTAGAAATAATTAGATTATATAAATGTTATAAAGTGTAAACAAAACTGGGTCAAGCAAGCTTAATTATTTATAACGACAAGATGCCCTGAATGATGAGCTTCAAAAACAGACCCCTGACTCAAAAACTGACGAACCCGAACGGAATCTTCTATGAAAGAAATGCCTAAAATAATCTAATAAAAAAAATTCTCTAAAAACAAATAAAGTTACCCCTATTTTTAACCCTTTTTTTAACTAGCGATGTATGCATTCCTGGCACTAAAGATTCTCGTGCTATATCTCGTCACCATAAAAATTTTAAATTAATAAAAGAAAAAAATAATATGTATAAACTCTTGATATTAATGCAAAAGCTCTAAAGGAGCTTATCAGCTTACGAAACCTACTAATTTATGCCTATACAGTCTCTTAAACCGAGCCTCTGTCAATAGTTAAACATCTACATAATTGTATTGCTTCTGGTGAACAGCGTTTTGTATTTTTCGGTATCTGTTATCTTCTTCCGGAAATCGGAAAAGCTATAACTGTCTACGGAGCTGCATCGTTTCAACTTTCGATACTCGATCTGGATGAAACCAATTACGACCGACTGCGTGGTCAATCTCGGCGGGTCTCGACAATTTTATGGCCCAATATCAAGATTAGACCCCATTTCCAATGCTTCGATCGCCAGTAATAAATTTTTTGGTGTCCCGCTTACCATGATCGCTTTATTAATGTGTCTTGTACCGATAAAACTGCCATAGTAGCTAATAGAAGATGTCAGCCCTGTCCCAAGTAGACGCAAATACGTTTAGATACGGTGCTAATCTGGCGACACGAGAAGCAGGCTTCTCGCTAAATCGCTTCCACTCAGTTACAATCGATTTACTTATTTGGATCTTCACCAAAGCGCCTTCAAAGCTTTCGATTATTTGGTCTTGGTACCGGATATGTGTTATGACGATGATGGTAGACGGTCCTTTTTTAGGCCATGATACTGCGACTACACCATGTAGAGCACCAACAGTGGAAGAGGAACTCTTCTGGTCGGCCGTGTAGCGCCTTATGCTCATACTTCGTATAAGTGAATTAGTCTTTTTGGTAAACGATCGCACTCTTACATTACACAGTACGATCGTTTCAGGAACTGGTGTATTGGCAAAGGATAAGTTCTGATTATAGAAATTTCAGAATCTAGTGATTTTGGCGGAATAAGTTATCTTTGAGTTGAGCAAAAGTTCATTCGCATTTAAAAAACGCGAAGCTTACACTTACATACTGCTATCCGAATAGTTTAGGCATCTTTCGGAACACCCAGATTCAATCAAAGAACGCGATCTTCTCAACACAACTGCTATGAGAGGGTCTAAAACTAACGAAATTAAATGCGTAGTAATTGACGGGTGGTTAATACACACGGTCCTTTTCATTTATGAATCATATCAGATCCTCATATTCGCGTCGTCACCTGTTCGACAATGACATGGTTACATTTTAGCATAGCAAATAATATGATATTTTTCGCAGAACTTTTTTCTTAAAGCAATGATCCCTCGGCAAAAGATCGTATCGTTTGCTAAAATTTCAGCACGTACAGCTTTCGAAATACGTGGTAAAATGATAGCCGCCAAAAAGCACTCAGGTAACAATAAAATGATACGCCAGTGTCAATATAAGTGTTTTGCTAATATGCAGTACGATATGGTCGGACCTTCTTATATATAGAAAAAATTACTAGGGAAATAAAAGCCACTACTCCAGACTCCATCTATCACAGTATAGGCCAGTTAAGTTATCAGCGATACTACGTAAAAAATAATGTACACTTCAATATAATCAATGAATTGATCGAAGCAATTGATCTAGGTTGTTCTTCTTGTATTTTTTCTCTTCGCAAATAATCATCATAACAGCTTTTTTTGTAATTAACTGAGCGTATTTATACAAATGTAATTTGCTAAATCTGTTGATCAAACGGCAGGCACGGGTGCGAAGACACAAAATGCAAAAACAACGAATATTGTTATTATAAGTAATCGATCGCAGTGGGTGAAATTGGAACGGATATTTCCATTTATATATCCAGATATAATTATTTATATTCTTATTACTTGGAGATTTGGGGGTTTTTCTTTTCTATCCAGGAGCTTAAATCGACTGTTTCGAAGAAACAAAACTCTGCAGGTTTACGGTCGCAAAAAACCTGCAAGTGTGTAACTCTATTCCAAATCTGATCTGTGAAATAGGCCCTCTCATCGGTTACGCTATTTGGATTCCTGAAAGGCTGGATAGTGTAAGTTGCAATTGGTGATGGAAGTTACCCGATTAGCTCAACTGAGTTGTGACAAGTGTTTATACAAAAACAGGTATGCGTGAGGAGGAATTTTTCTTTGACCTTTAATAAGCAAAAAGTATTTGCTCCATTATGTCATCGTATCGCTCTACCGTCGGTGATAGAGTAGTCCATTCCCACTGTTTTAAGTATTTTCTAGGGAAAAACCCTTGAAAGTCTTCAAGAGAATTCTAAAAACGCAGTGAAGTGACATTGATAATGGCTCATAGTAATGTATGTTTTATTTTATGTACATATATACCACACATGGATCATATATAGTTATAAGACTTATATATTTAGTAGTTTCTGCATAGTTCATAGGTCATAAAAAGCACCATAATCACGGACCAGGGCGGAGAAATAAGCGAGCAAAAGCCAACGTTGGGTATTCCTCTGCTAAAATAAGAAAGCAATTAAGTCATTGTGATAACGTTTGGTATCGTCAGTAAGCACACTGCGTATACTCGATTGTCGTTCCCACGGTTTTTGAGAAACTCGAAATAGCTGGCTGCATTCATCGTTTCATTTTTGGCGAATATGTCGTAGCAATAGATGCTGAACTTAAACCCATTTTGGGCAACCGCATGCTCCTGGCAGGTTTTTCGCAGGCGACATATACCACGCACATTTCTTGCTGGTTCGAGAAATCGATTTTATACTTAGTGTACGCATTTTCAGTATGTAAGTTTTAATTAGGTAATATGTTACGCGTGATGTTTCAGTTTTGGTCGACAGAGGTCACGGAAGTCGAAGGTCTGCTTTTGTGAGAACCCTTTTACAATGCGTCTTTGTCCTAGGATGCCAACGTCTGGCCATCCTGATCCTCGGCACTCCAATTTCCATTTTTCAAATGATTACAAGATTCATGTACAGTGCTTTTTCTTAAGGCCTCGTTGCCCAATTTATTCGCATACCAGCGTATTGCAGAATACGCTGAAGAAGCGTTCTGGTCTTACAGGAAGAAAAACTTGACCACCGAACATTTATTTTTCAAGGCTAAGAGGTATTTTTCCTTCTGGAGTATATTTACCAACCAAAGTGTCCTAAGGGCTAGCAGGTCCATTAGGCAGATGTAATACAAAAATAACTTATACATATTTGAGAATATATATTCTCAATATGAAATATATATTTCAACTGGCCTTTTGAGAAGATTATTTTATGAAGTGTAAATGTATGTATAACTCATGCACGGAAAATATCACGACTAGAAATTGAGTTGACTGGGCGGCAAATCGAGGCGGATGACTAGATAGTCGCATTATGGTCTTAGTATACCGGCCAGGGTAGGAAGCCTTTTCACTTTTGTCTCACCCACCTCTCTCTGTGAACTTCTATTGGAAAACGCTCAGTGAACGCCCCCTACGACTGCATGTGGACTTCTCGATCGTACTGTGTAGTGTTGCTGGATGTTGGGAGACTAGATGTAACCAGAACACATTTGTTACGGCTCCTTGCACCTCTTCTAACGAGGGGGAACCACTGCATGCGGACCAAGCATCGGACCTTCCCCCTTAATCAATCACATAGCGCGGCGAAATAGGGCATCGAAGAACATGAAGTTACTAACGCTTGGCATTTTTGTGTGGCAGTATTCTCTCATATAGCGATGTTGGGAGTCACGGCTTCGGGATTGTTCTCTCTAAAAGGAACAGCATTTCCCTATTGATCTTTTGTACTCATTCATAGATGAATACAAACGGGATGATGGGAGATCGATGTTACAAACAATAGAAAATGAGTTCGGCGTTTGTCAAACGATACTAACGAATTTCTGCTAATAGTAACACAGTTGATGCGCGTTCCGCAGGTATAATATATTTATACCAACGCTGGAGACGCTGAAGATCCAGGTGAATGGTACTGGCGTAAAATGTCACATGTAACTTTAATAGCCGAAATTGATACCACACACACTTGACCTGCCTGCAAATAAGTAAAAAAGTCTGTGAAGCAGGTATGTCTGCGTCATATATTTGAAACGGCAGACAATATGGGTGTTTGCACAGACTGTTTACGCGGAGTTGTCGTCCTTATTGTTCGAACGCGGACAGATTATTATTGGTGCTACATACATTACCGTCATAATCATATGGTGTCCTCTATTGAAACTAGATCGACTCCAAACGCCGAAATGCGTGCCCGACACGTGTGCGATTTTCGCAGCGACACGATCACGAAACCAACAGCCGCTATGAGGGACGCAATGGCTGCGGCTAGGGTCGGCGACGACATGTTCTTCGAGGACCCAACGGTTATAGGTAATGATCAGGCTTTTAAAAATGTGTCTCGCCTAGCGGTTATTTACTCACTTTACTTTAAAAGTACATTATGATGATTTACTTCGTGTGTATGATGTTAAATATGGGGTAACGCAGAATTGCAGCGTATGGTGGCCGAACTGTTTGGAAAGGAGGACGCGCTGTTTTTTCCATCGGGAACAATGGCGAACATCTGCGCCACTATGACACACTGCAAGTACGTACGGTCCTACTTGTTATTTAAATTAGTTCTAAATTTGGCTTGATCAGTCTGTTTCAGTATTTAATCGCGAAGAATTGTCTTTGTGAATCTTAATTGCGGACGGATCGATCGATCGATAAGTATTTCAAAAAAAATCTAAAGCCGCCTGTAAAACAGGCTACCCTGATCGATGCGTGATTAGTCTGGTGCTCATACCAAGAACACCTATTACCATACAATTATATGTCATAGACATGACATTCTATGTGACAATACTGCAGAAATGGAATACTTAATGCTGGAATAATGATCATTTCAGGCAACGCGGTGATGAAATTCTGTGTGGAGATATGTGTCACATATTCCTGAACGAGCAGGGTGGTGCTTCGTCGGTAGGTTTCTCATTATTCTTTTTGTTCATCAATTTTAGCTGAGATCTAATGTGACGATGTATTAACCGGACTAGGTAAAAAGATATCGTACTGTACGCAAAATAATAATAATTAGATGTATTTTTACCTATTATTGTGAAGGTATAATTGTATAATATCACCCTTTGCTGCATTAGATATCCCAGTCTAGCTGCCATTTGTTGATGATGATGTATTTCAGTGATTATATTATTATAACTTTATCTAAATTTTCGGCCTATATCGTACGACTTCTTTCGATCGAAATTTTATTTGATTTATTTTATTTACAGTTGATTTTATTTATTTACATTAGACGCCCCCTGGTTCGAATAAAATCGTAGGGTGCTCAATATCGACGCAATCTCATTGGAATTGCATTACATTACTATCAAATTTTATCTATTTGTAACAAGAGGCCTGCTATTTCTGTTAGATATTCGCGTAAATGAGCCTTCTATTTTTTTAACAAAGGGGGTTTTTACCTGTAGAACAGTGTCGTCACCGTTTTACGGTATATACAGTAAATCACCTTTAATATAAAGTGATTTGCTATACATTAGCGACTGTCTTAAAGTAAAATTGTTATTGTGTATGTATTCACTATCTACTATAGTGAGCCACTTCCAACGGACGCGATGATGATCACGCGCAGTCCACTAAGAATTTATACGAAATTTACATTAACGCAGTACTTTATATATGCTTGCACGGAGAAAGTCTCTCTTCTGCTGAAGAAAGATACAAACCCAAGTTATGCTGTTGTGTTGTTCTTTCATAGCTAGGTGGCTTGAGTATCAATCCGGCTCCTACGCAAGACGACGGCCGGATCCTAATCTCGGATTTTGAACGGCGCTTGAGGCCCCACGAGAATGTTTGCACACCACGAACGGCACTTCTATGTCTCGAGAACACACACAACTTCATGGGAGGCGTTGTTCTTAACTGTGATTACATGAAGCAGATTGGTTAGCTCACTTAACCAATATATATATATATATACATACGGCTGTTTCTACGACCAATAAATATACAATGGGATCAAGTCTAGTTTTTTTCGCGTTAATTACGCACTGTATGTTTTGGATTTGTAGGTAATTTCGCTAAAGTAAATCGTCTGCCCCTACACCTCGACGGCGCTCGTATTCTGAACGCATCTACATACCTACACTGCGCTCCCAGCGAGTTGACGAAGAACGCTGATTCTGTAATGATGTGTATTTCAAAAGGTCTTGGGGCTCCCATTGGATCGCTTCTTGCAGGCACCAAGGACTTTTGTAAAGGGTAAGTTCTCGCTGCACAGTTTCTATTCCATCTGTTTATTTATTTTAGTTATACAGATAAAGCAATTTGTCTAGCTCAACGCTGTTTCAGGTGAAGGCATAATCGCTGATTTTTCTACTCACGGTAACTTTTACAGCGATCTAGGCCCCATAGAAGTTTAATTTTCTTGATGCGTTTATCAATAATAATAATAATTAGAAAAGAAATTCTTTTCACGCAAGCAGAAACGTTCGTTCGTAATAATAATTTGTCCTTTTTGTTTAGGGCTCGGCGTATACGGAAAGTCCTCGGTGGCGGACTACGTCAGGTGGGAATTGCGGCAGCAGCCGGTATCGTCGCATTAAACACGACCTATAAAGGGCTTTATAAGGTACTCTGTCAATGACCACTTAGCACTCTTGGTGTAATGCTAATAGTATGCTGAATTGGAGTCACAGGTTTTTTGTTTTTCAAGTGAAGAGCAACGCGACTGATTGCCGTCTAAGGATGCTAGTTGAATAGCTCAACCTTGTATAGGCTAGCTAGTGCAGCTCACTACTACGGTCGAGACGAATGAACTTGCTTTCACTTTGCTTGCACACTTGCTTCACCCTGTTAGCTAAAGCCAGGTGTATATGAGAAGCAAATAATTTAACACGAAACGCTATAAAAAAAAAAATGAGTTAATGTTTATGGCGTTTTTCAGGATCATGAAAAAAACTATGCCTTTGCGCAAAAGCTTGCCCCTTTTGACAATGACATATTCTCAATAGACCTGACAAAGGTTCAAACCAATATGACGATTCTTCACATGAAGAACGGATACAACCCAGTTCAGTTCTGTGAACTTGTTGACACGGTAAGCTTTTTTTTTTAGCTTTACTATACAAGTACTATGTGCATCAGGGAGATTAGATGAATGGGATGTTTTTGTAATTTAGCGGGGACGTTATTACGAATTGGCTTGTATTGCGTCCATTATTAGATCTACCACGACGAAGTTTATGAGCTTGGCGAAGAAATTCAGGTTCGGATGTTCCCTATAACTCGAACTTCTGTTCGAGCTACTTTCCATCTCGATGTCGCCGCCGAAGATGTCGATGCAGCTGTGAAGAAAATCAAATATGTTGTAGAGAACCATTGCCGAGTATCCGCAGAAGGTACCGTAACAGAACGTAAAGGGAAAAGAAACGAAAATGGATACATATGATTTTCGCGGCAAATACTGGGCAGCAACCCCGATCGCATTTCTAACCCACGTACGTGTGGTAATATACCTATTTTCATCATTTACATATGACGAAGATCAATTCGTTGTTTGAATTGGGGCGGAGTGCACATAATAACTAGGGTTAAATGACCTAAGGTTTTTAGATTGTCTGTTTTTGCTTTTTAATAGCTTAACCGGTCGACGATACATATTTGATTATGTCTGCGTTGAGCGTTCTGTGTATAATAGTTGATATCTAACTACAACCGTAAGTTATAATATTGAACGCACGACATAAACTACACAAATACATTATTTATTATGCTAATATATACATAATATATATATATATTATATATATATATATTATATATATATATATATATATATATATATGTGAATTGCGATACAAGGTTCGCTGCGGTCTTTTCAAGGGAAAGCGTAACTATTAGGTGTCTACTTATAAAATTTTCTTCTTCTTTCTCTCTCTCTCTCTCTCTCTCTCTCTATGGCCATGCAAGGTTAGGAAAAATGTTTGCGAACGTAGTATTAAATGAGGGTATCGATGAATTAGTATAGCATTAGCTTTTACAACGTCGAAGATGTGTCGGTGGAAAGATAATTGAGCTTCCGATTTTCGTTTCCAAATTTTCAAGCTATTTTAAAAGCTTATTAGCTATTTTGATATATATCAACCTAACCTAAGAGGTCTATGTTGCATCGATTGTTTACCATTATATTATAATAATTTCAATATAAAATTGGTGTAATAATACATTCAACAACAAGGACAGATTAGACGTCAAGGAATCGCTTAAACGTGCAGTTTGAATAGCGTAACAAAGGTCAGCTTTGCCACAACTTTTGATTTCTTTTATTTGGTCAATTTAGCTAATTCTTAGCTGCGAAAAGAATTGAATCTTAACACCCCACACTCCCCGCTATTTATATTAATGTTGTTTTTACCGACACTCACTGCAGATGGCTTGCTCGAATACGACCAGAATAGTGTTTACCTATTAATCCTCCAAAGTTACAACAGGGCTTTAGTATAAGAGTGAATATATTTAATAAAGTACATTTGAAATGAAAGAATGCTAAGAGAACTGAAAAAATAAAGCGATGGCTAAACTTTTGAGCCCTTCTAAGACCACTGCTTCAACGTTAAATCGGTATTCAGAAAAGTGAGGTATCAACCTTGTCAGAAATGCGTCTATTATTTGCCTGATATTTGTCACAATATATTAAAACGTGTGTATTTATTCGTCACGTTTTTTGTGACTTAATCAATTTTAATAAAGCGTGATTACTTCCCACCACTGGCTGCAGTATTTTTCTTGGTACCATTGTGCTTTGTGTACTTAACTCATACAACAGGACGGGGTGATGCACTGGACAGACGACACGCGATTCGCCCAAGTAACAATGTTTGCAACGTTCGAGGTTTGCAATTTCCAATATTTTTAGCATATCCTTGAATGGCTCTTCATGCAAGGTTCCTATGAAGTAGAAGTAGGATGATCAATTGGCCCTAATGTAAATTTACCATTGCGCAAGGTTATAAGCTGAAGCCGAAAATGTTCACCGTTACATTACGGCCGGTAGGCACGAAGGAAAACATCAATCATCAGACGGTCACTCATGACTTTCCATCGGTCGGGGGCTTTGGTTGATTTGAGTCACCATCAGCCAATCCTTCATTGTTGTATCGCTCGTAAGGACAGCCTCACCACCGTCCCGGATAGGCCATTTGGTTGCCAGAGGCTGTGCACATGAAGAAAAGTTTTCCGTAGGATACAAGCTCATTATTGGACCTCTAAATTGGAGGTAGCGGCAAGGTGAACCGCTACAAAGATCGTTTTGTCGACAAGCAACTACTAACGATTTTATGCTAATGCCTTCTACGTGCACACCCACCGATCTTTAGCATAATCTGCTTGGTAGGACATAGCAAAAACTTCCCACCGCGGCCGCCCCATTATTTAAACTCTACACTCAACTCGACTCGACGCGTATGGCGTTCCTCTTTTTTTGTATGTTTCAACACAGGCTTCCCAAGACGGCCAGGTGTTGTGAGTACTTTAACTGGAAATAGGACCAGGCATTTTAAAACATGTCGAGACCTAAAACACAGGTGAAGATAAGTGGTATTCTAGCTATATATATATATATATATATAATCCAGAACATATACATGACTCTTAAGTATGCTTACAAAAATGCCATTCAATGTAACGTTTAATCTACTCGCTAATTATCTTCAAGACATTCATTCGACATAGTTTATTAAGCAGCACTGGTAAATGTAGGTTCGCCCAAATACGAACGGTATGAAGAATCTAGCAAAACAAAATGTGGTGACAGTCTCAAATATAAAACGGTTCGGAAGACGTGATATATCAACCACTGAAAATCTTTCCTCGAATTTCGGGACACCCCGTGTATACTGGCAATAATGCAAGCCGTTAGTTTTGTTAGCTTGAAAAGTCACGCGACGCAGAGTCGGAAACAGGAGTTAAAAAAAAATAAACAAACAAACTAGTTTGTTTATACTGTATTTGTATACAGTATAGCCTGTCGATCCTCTGTAGAGAAAGAGTGGTACAATGAAAGAAAATTCGCTTATTTTAGCTTCTGAGGCATTCTCATTCGATCTAGACTATCCTGCAGGTATCGTTACATTTACTCAGCTAGTTACCGGCAGAGTACTTAAAGGATAATAGAAAAAAAGTGAAAAATAGTTAGAAAAATGCTCACGGTAATCTCCTCCATTGTAACAATAACAACACCAAAAGTACTACGGTAAAATGTGTACGATTTGTCAGTCCTTAAAGTGTTATTTCCCTAAAATTTCCGTTGTGAAACCATTAGCACTCAATAATAATAATAATAATAATAATAATAACAACGAGTACACTCGTTACCTGGACAGAATCATGTGAAATTGAGGACGGAGGCAGTATGCAGGATCTCTCGTCGATGAAAATAGTAATGCTCAGTGACGCTTCGCTTAGTCTGTACTTGCCCGCTCGTTGGCCTGTTAGTCGGACCGAGGGTTTTTATCGTGAAATGGCTTTCCTGACGATTTGCCACAATTTGCGGGTTCGAACGCGTGGAAATGGCAAATTCTGCTTCACTGGCATAAACTTCGCTCGACAACCTGGTCGCGCTTGTGCTAAATCGCTAGAGACTGGAGGGGCTTAGCAGAAGCAAGAGAACACATTTTGGTCTTGCTGGTATACCTTTTCCAAATAAAAGCAACTTTCACTTCCGTTTTCTTATACAGCACAACACTGCGCCTCATGGTAGTCTAGAAATTTAGTCAGTTTTCTTGTGCCTCTAGAGAGCTATGCCTCTCAAATGGCTCAAGGGCTCACAAATATGTCCCTGCAGCAGTACAAAGGGCAATGTTCATTTTCCCTTTGTGACATCTTCCATTACGTGGGGCTGGTTGATCCCTTAGTAGTTACGGTCCAGTACTAGCTTTAGGATGCCAGCTATGATTTGTACTAGACCGTTATAGTAAAGACACAAGTACCATCAGAGCACTAGCACACGTAAATATGGCGGCATTACTTTCAGTGAAAACATATGAAAGTCGCCAGGTTTAGGCATGATTTGTTTATAGATAGCATAGTCACAGCATAGCACAATGCGTTACACCGGTCTAATACTGTATCTTTGTAGAAGGATAACGAATATACACCTAGATCAATAGTATTTTCAACATGTCGCATATTTAAAAATATTCAAAGCTAGTTAACGCAAATAAATATTGCGTTGTCGAAGGCATTGGCCGTTTTGTCAGTTACTTCGGATAACATGAGTCGGGGCGACCCGACGCACTTAAAAGTAGAGGGTTGCTGGTAAGTTAGATGTGAAATTGTCTTAGGTCTAAGTAAAGGTATCCCAAAAAAACGTATTAAATATGAGCGAGGTTTCGCATTAAATTTTGGAATAGAAATTCGCCTTAAAAAGGTGAAATATTTAACAATTTTGTAGTAAAAGTGCTGCCCAGGCCCTAGTCGTATTGTCGAAAGAACGTCTTCGAATGATGTTCTTCGAAAATGGGCTTGGCGAGATAATAAAAATGTTGTATATTGTGAATTGCCGCTTTGTGAAATGATCGATTCGGATCTCCCCTGTCAGTAACTCCGGAACTGTAATAAGCTATCACCGTCTACCACGTAAATGCCCACATACATTTCTAGCTACGCGGCGAAAATTGAGTTAGCTTGATGCATCCGCCATAAAGCCCGGCAACATCCGGATGTAGTATACACCATAAAACCATCATCTATTCCACTCTCTGCACGATTTCCATAAATGGTATTTAGTTAGTTTCAGTAAAGGGATGGAAAAATTTCCAGCTTTTCGCTCGGAGACCACAGAAAATTGACAGTAGTGGAATTACTAGAAAAAAAAATGCAAAAGATCATCTATCAAAATGATAATGATATGTTACGTTGTGATACATTTAGTTGTGTCTTAAAAACAACTAAACATTGTTGATAAGACAATATCTAAATTATACTAAAAGTGACTGAATTAAAAAATAATTATTTTTTTATTTAGACAATCGCAGAAATTACTTCAGCATGATAGTATAATTGAAACAGGTTTATTGCACAGTTGTGAAAAATCCGTATTGTTTATATTTGACACTCAAGATGGTCAAGATACAAGGGTGTATTTGTCTTTCAGAGTTAGAACCATTCCATTGATTAAAAAAAAATATTGAAACGGCGTGAGAACAGAATAGTAACGCGTTAGGCTCTTGACTATTGCTGCATGTTAAACACAAAGTAATTTTTCATGTGAGACGATTTTAAGTCTTGCTTCTGCATTTCCAGTAAGTTCAACACGGTAACGAGAGTCTATATCCGTCAAGATGTCGTCAAGGTATTCCATACCGCCTCGAACGGTACATTCAGGGACAATTCTATCGTGACGTTTGCTTATCATTTGTGATTAATTCTAATCTTATTGAATTAATCAATACTGAATGGATTGGTAATTTGCGATCTGGAAGCTCAACATATGGCCTGTTTCTGTCATTCAAACAAAAACAAATACAAATATTTGTTTTTGTTTGAATGTCCGGTTGTATGGCCTCGAACTCCATGCAAGTCTGTTGTATGCCATATATTTTATAGGGCGGCCTTGCTATAAAATTCTCGAATCGTCTCCTAGTTCCAGTAGTTGCAGCTGTTAGAATGAACTAGTCAGCTTTTGTTAACCCCAGCTATCTTTCATTCGGCCATCTTGCACGTGTCGAATACGGAACGTATTCTGTGTAGACTTGTCACTGCTCCATCTACAAGCTGAACCATTCGGGCAATCGTTATAAGCTCGTCGTTCAGTAAAGGTCAGGCGAGGAGGGCCTCAAACTGGACTACCTAGTATGCCTATATCGCTATGTTTACCTACACTTTAGACGAACAACTGTAACTTTACGGACACTTACATGCTGCGTATGTTACGAAGGCCCGTTAATTCGTGGATAATGGAGATCTATTCACATGTCAAGCCTTTGCGCTCTGCATGACAGTGTGTGCTGCTAACAGATACTCAGTACTAACTAAGCGCAGCTATCAACTGCTATGTTGTTATTACTATTATTATATAGGTTATAACGATGTAAATTTTAGTTTGTCATGCTTCAAAGGTTTTATCATGTAGAGAAAAACAGTTAATAGACTCCAATGAAATAATATGCTGCCGTATACATGCTATTTCATCAGGTCAGTTCGCACGTCTTCTATAATTTAGGCTACATAACGACAAAGGTAGAGGTCTATCACCAACTTCTGATAGTTGCAAAAGATTTCAGATCCACAGAGTAATTTCTGCTTTAGCAGTATTTCTTGTGGTTAGCTAAACTTGTTTTGCTCGTAACCTGTCCGTGTGAGTTTAAACAATGACGATGGAAACCCAAGGACTCTGCAAGTGAATGGAGCTATCTAAATGATAGATTGCAAGAATAAAATACGTACAGTATAATTGTTTTATTAGTCTACTTAGATTCTAGTTACATCACATTTTTTTCAAGGTATTGCTAAAGATAAAATGAATGGTTTTTAGAAAACTTTTTGGAGATTCTATCTGTACAAAAACGATTCAAGATGGCGGAAAAACTAGAGCTGACTACGGGAAAAGTACGACCGAATCTTCAGTTTCTATTTTCGATAGAGTTGTTCAAAATAAACACATTGTGTTTGATTACATTATCGTAGTATACGAAGCAGTCCTACTAAAACAACGACAAAAGCTGCTAGAGACCAAAAGTCATTCCCCTAAACCTGAAAGAAAAGCTAAGCATAAAATAAATCTCTTACTAATCATAGTAGGCCATAGAAGTGTGGCAGCACCATCTGTTAGCTTTCGATTGAAAAGTTGTTGTTGCTATTCTGGGGTTTTTGTGGGCTCTGATATCTATAGTACTTCTATCATTGCAGGTTGGCGAAACCAATTATACTTCGAGCAGTAATCTGTTTATCCTGCGCTATAAACGCCTGATAGCGTTTGTGTTCCTATTCTATTAAAGCGAGCACGCATACATCAATGCTTTACTTTTAACTGCAGAGAGGACTGATCTTGTCTGTGCTCATATCGGCTTTCTATAATCTACCGGAAGCCAAAATAAACGTAGCAGATATGCGTTTTATTTAGTGCCCATTTCGGTGAGGTTCGCCAATACCGTCATTGGCTTTATACACAACCTCTGTAAAAGTGGTTGCGAATAATTTTCATGTCATTTATTATTATCGTTATATTTTGATGGGTAATAACCATAGCCAACTAATTAATTAACTTTAGCTGACATTATCTATAATAATCTATGCTTAGTCCTTTGAATATCTGAACCCGACTGTTCTTGGCACCCAATTGCGTAGTAATAAAGTGCGCACAACTTTATATTAATATTTTTTATAATTTTCAGTACAATAAGGTATACTACGATAATCCGAGACTTATCGATACCTTATAGATTGGCTGTACGGATATTACAGGAGACTATATATCAATATGGCCTGTTTTAACTGCGAAGCCCATAGATAACCTTTTTTTTGGTACGCTGGCACACTAGACGCACTTTACTGTGCAAGTATTAAACTATTAAACTACAGCTTCAACAGCAGTATTGAGAGTACAGACTCAGTCGAGCTCGAGATAGCAAACTTTCGAGCAAGTACAAGCTACATTGAAAATTTTCTTTGCAAATAACATTAGATCTTACTATTAGTATGAGATTATTAGATGGATCCTTAGGCCATAGTTCAAGCGCCATAATAAGCTTAATAAATCACTAGTTTTCGGTACCTCTCGATGAGAATCCCGGCGAAATGCCTTTACTTTTAGGGCAAGCTTTCTGCGCTGCCCGACAGTGTGGCACCTAACGATTATCACAGTCTCCAGCCTCCTTCTAGCTATAGTCAGCCTTACGTGCCTGCTCAAATGCGCTTCTTTGTTTGGTCCTTCCTACTCACAAAATAAGCTAGCAGATGAAGGCACGTTAAAAGCTGCATTGTCCAACAGTTATCAGCTAAAAATAATGGTGTACTCGCCATTTTTACTTCGTGTTGATGTTTCTAATTTAAATGCATTTCAGTACAGGAAGTTTGTCAAACTTTCTATGAAATAAGAACTACGTCAACAACGTTCACTAATGATTATCACAGTCAAGAATAATTGCTCGATTACAGATCATCGACCACAGGACTACTATAGGCAACAGATTTCAGCGTGAATGAAAAGGAAAAGAATTGCAGGATTTTCAATGTCAGTAGGCGCTTCGTCCGATCGCAGTTTCCTGGAATATTTTGCTTATGACTAACTTGCTTGGTAAGACTGGAGCATGTGCCTCCTTCAGCAGATCATATTGTTGCACAGCGACCGGATTCACACTGGTCGAAAAAATTCGGCGACCATCACTAAAATTTGCTTCTTGTTGGCAGGAGCCTACCTCAGTGTCTAAATCAGGCTCTGAGCAGATTAATTGTATGGATAAGAAATCGGCCTGGATTGTACGTTGCGTAGTGGAAATCGTTTCGTCTCATATGATATCTCCTTAGGCCTCTACTCCGGATTCGAAGAGCTATTAGAAAGATAATCGAAGGGAGGATCGTCTCTCAGCTTCCCATAGACGGCGACAAACCGCCCAGCATCGAAGATTGGTCCAATTGAAGTCTCCTGTTCCCCCGTGTAATCAGCACTATACGAGGCCAGGACGCGTTACGTGCTAATGTTGAATGGCTCCTTATATCCTGTCCTAAATCTTCTATCATATTTTAAACGTTTACTAGATGGAATACAAAGAACAAGCATTGCTTGCACTTCCCGAGTCTCAATTTAGAAGAAGCTACTGACGAAGACATTCATGATATTGCGCCGATTGCAGACTTTTAAAGCACCGAAAATACGTTTAATGCAGGAAAAAATTCCGTTTTGCAAGACGTAGTAACTGGGTCAGAGTCACAGAATTTTTATGGTTGGGTTGTTGTCCCCGAACGACACTTGGGTACAGACTTTAACACGATGCTTCCGTCAAATGCTAACTACTTCGAGCGGGAATCAGTAGACATTTTGGCCAATTAAATGTTTCCTACTGGCTTAGTTCAGCAGAATGGCAGTACCAAAAAAGCGGAGCTAAAAATAGTTTCGCCGTCGCCAACTGACGGCTATATACAATGTACCAGCTGACAGAGATACACCTTATGTGTTGATGACGAGCTGCATCACGCCTATGTTTGATAAGTTCCAACATTTTGGAACCAAATGGCCTACGTGCTAGAGATTCGTGCGGCACGAACGGAAATGCAGACATTCGATAGAAATTACCTGACCCCTTGTTACCGGGTTTGAATTAAGGAGGGATGACCATACAAAGCCAGAATGACTTTCTTCGGCGGTACCTAATATATTAAGTGTCTATAACAAAAAAGGCATTGGCCGCTGCCTTTAGGCTAAAGTTATTTGGTTAGTGAACCGAACACCTAACCGTGGCTAAACAGATTTTACGAGATTCCTTATAGTATTCCACAAATGTTAAGCAGAGGTTTCGAGAAGAAGAGTACACTAAGAAGAAGAAATTTGAAGAAAAAAAAACGGATACGACTAACAAATTTCGTTTCAAGGATTTGTCTTGCACAAAATTCTTACGCTACACGTTTGTGTATAGCTACGGTGCCTATGAAAGGCAAAGCAAGATCTGAATTGTCTCCATTGCTATCGAACTGCTGGAGAGTAAGGTGTTTTTCGAATAAATTGCATTCTTGTGTCATTAGCTGTCTGCTACCCGCTACAATATATACAACTATTTAGAACACGTTTTTTTTAAGGAAGATTGAAAATTTTATGTGGTTTTTTTCTACGACATCGAGGCAAAAGGGTCGGCATTAACATCGCCTTAAGAGATAATGAAACGTAATACAATTAAGTGAAAAAAAACGTTTGAGCACCCAAAATATTCTTTTAACAACTCTTTTATTATACCGTTACAAGTAAAACTGTAACGTATATTGATTATTACAGATGTTTAACGTCCATTGTGTGGTTCGTAGCATCGTTATATAGATTTAACTGAAATTAATTTGTGACAAATGAAATTATGAGAAAATCATCGAAGCACTCACAACGAGGATCCTTCACAGTTAACCCTTTAAGCAACAAGCTAAGAAATTGCAAGCTATTCGAAGCTGAACGTTACCATTATTTGGAATCATCAAATAAAAAGATGCCAAATAAAATCAACATCCCTGTTCCACTGTTAGAGAATCGTATTAAATCAATCATCTATAAAATAAAATAGCGCCCGCAGAGAACGTCCACGTCAGCCTATAGAGTGACGTATCACATTGTGTACATGTTGAGTCGCTCGAAATTGTTATCGGTCTGGGCATGTGCCTGACTGACTTGATCGATGAGCTATTGTATTTGCAGCAGGACATCTTCAGCTTCGGCTACGACCAGAACGCAACCCTGCTTTCTCCCTATATTATCAAAGATCTATGAGTAATGTCGTGTTGGAGCGATGGTTTATCTTGCAAAAATGTACGTACTGCGCTAGGATTGACAAGCATCGAGAGGACATACGATCGATTATTTCGTAGACGTTTTGCTTAATAAAGCGTGGCAGACTGCTCTATGATTTTTCTACGTACAAAGAATAATAATAGTTTACCAATCGGAATTATTTCTTGTGGGATCATCAGAAACTTCAGCTGAAACACGTACTGTGAAAATCTACACGTTTTTTTCAAGCTTTACTAAACGATGTTTTGGTTTATTAAAGGCATTGTGGCAGTATGTTTCTGTCATCTAGTTAATTCACTTTTCTTGAATAAAATTGATGAACGCAAGACAGCTGAGCGAGCCACAGAATGTGACGAGAAGTCCATGATCTTTGATAAGGACCTCACGATTGCAGCCGAATATGCGGCATACGTAGCATTTAGGGTAAGTCCATCTTATATACTAAACATAATATATACAAGGTACTATCTGATATTTTCATATACGTTTGGAAATCGTATTCGCTTCTGTTGGTTACCAAAAGCTAGCTAGATATCCAGCTGACTAGATTGAATCGTGTGACTTTGAAACACCTATTATTTGCTATACCGCAATTCGAGTTGTAAAAACAACTAAATGAACACGGAGGAAATGAAACAATAATAATACCGTCTACCAATTCAATACTTAATCTAAAGCCACCTGCTATAGAACTGTAGAATTTTTCGAAGTGAATTGTTTATAGCCAGCTATACAAGAATAAACTCAAAATATACTAGGCTCACACTTAGTCATCTATGTGGAGTCTAAACTACATCTACTACTACTACTTCTACTACTATTACGGGTACTATCTTTCTGCTTTTAATTAAAGCAAAAGGTTTGGTGCATCATGCTTATAATTAAGCGGAGTCTCATGTAATGTTTGAACCTTATTTTCTGTCAAATGATGGCTTCGCTAAGTCAGTGCAAGTAGCTATAGGGAAAAAAGGTCCTAAGGAGAAATCCAAAGTTAGAAACCACTAAATCGAGGCCAGGCATATAATGGCCGAAAAGGCCAGATCTACACCAAGACCACTTATTCAGTTCAGTATCCATTGAAAATAACCAGACTACATAGTATACATGCACTACGTTATCGTATGAGATGCTTTTGGTCCGGCTAATGATATTTTTCTATACTTTTTAATATTCATAGCAATTCAAACTCGATCGGAAAGACGTATTACTTCGAGTAATCGGGGGTCTCGTGATGAATTGCCAATACCTCAAATACAGAATATTCGCGGATTTCATGCCCTCGAACTGCACAAAAAACGAAACCCATTTTTACAGCCTTGACGAATGCGTGGCAATGCCAGGAGCGGTAAGTCCGCGCGGTTTTACGTGTGACGCTAACTTAGCAAAATGGTTCTTCAACAATGCGCGATGAAAAGGCGTAAAAAAGAATATTCTGTTTAAGAAATAAATTTTATTATAAGTGGAAACGTAGAACCATGCAACAAAAACGCCCATAAACCATAAAACGACAACATGCACCTCCATAAGCGACAATAAACAGTGGGATTTTCATGCTTCATGCCAAACCTAAACGTTAATAGACCCACTCACAACCAAAAGACCAATTTCCCTAGGTTAAATTAATGGTGACCAGTATAAGTCCTAGAGCAGAAAAATTATGCTAGGAGCGTTTTTGACCTGCATCGATTGTTGGCACACTTGACGTAAACAATAATTATCATATGAAAAGTTTACTTCCATATTGGTTTGCTAAAGCAATCAGCTCTAAACTAAAATTGGTCCTCTCCTCTAAATATTTCCATCTAATTGCACTTATCCTCATATAGCCAATCAGATCCTGCAAAATTGACATGTTCGTGCAAAGGCATGGTCCAAGCCGTCTTGTTACATACGACTGTCATGAGGAACAGCCGCATCCCGAATGGAAATCGAAAGAGTTTAATGACTATCGCAGGGACACGGATGAGTGGCTAGCAAAACACTGTGTTATTAAGTGCCACGATAATCAACGTCTTCAGACTACCTCACAACCTCATTATCTGTATGTTAACACACAGACACTTTATTATTGCTTGTTTATTCAATTATGCTTGCATTACATAGGTACTTAACATCGGTCCTATTTTACTTCCCCTTGCAAGCTCGTGTTGTTATTCGTTGATCAACTCTTTACGATACAATATAAACATAAATAAAATATAAAATTGTACAACAATCGAAGAGTGAATGAACGAGCTGCATTGGCTAACTATAAGAACCGCATATTGAGAGGTATATTCATACCTGACCTCATAAACTTGATATGATAATGTTAAATACACCATATTCTGAGTAAGAAAACTGGATACTGATATATAATAGTCAACTTAAATAGACTAGAATTCTATCTATACATTCATTTTTTTCCTTTTATGCTCCTGACACGTAATTAGATGAGGATACCGGAACACAGTGTTATCAAAAGCTCGTTGTACGATTTCAGTTACGAGGACCACCCTGCTTTCACTGCTTCAACCGGTATGACTCCGTGGTTTTTTCTGTTCTGTGCCATTCTCCCGATAGCTGGCCTAATTATTCTCTATAGGATATGGTGATCTAAGATGAGAAGAACACGTTTTTCAATTATGGATATGCTTTTATGTACCTTATCGACACATTGCCTACAGTTCTTAGCTAACTCATACAATGTAGCTACATTTACCATTGTCAAATAACAGAGGATCTAATAAATATAATAAATTTTATTTCAAGCGTGTTACTTCCTGCACACACATATATATATATATATATATATAATGATTTAATGAATGCGCCAAATCACAGTCCCTAACATTTAGATCAAAGACATATAATCTATATGTCTTTGATAATATATAATATATAATAAATCTAATAATAGAAGAAAAAATAATATGAGCTGATTTTAAAGCTATTCCTTTTATCCTCGCTGTAGTTCACGTTCCACAAACAAGGACCTGATGCGTGTGGTAAAAGTGACGCGTAACACTGAATAACAGAACCTTTATTAGCAGCTTTTACCATATTCAGGGCCTTTAGATTATCACCTGTTGTGTGCTATTGGCTGTGATTCGTCCAACGCGTCCTCGTAAGCAAGTTATTTTGAATAAACTCCGCAAATAGGTAAAATGAAAAGTTCCTTCGCTGTCTTCATATGTTATCCAAACAATGGACGATAACGAACAAAGGTTACTGTTGCCATTAAAGCTTATTTCACCCTTTCAAAACGTTTGTCGTTATATATGTACCACTAAAAACCTAGGGGGTCGGTTTGCCCGACGCAAATCGAATTCTTATCAAGAACGTATTTTTTTGGGGTCGGTGTAATACTACCCAGAAAATAATTGGTCCCGATCTGACACTACTTACGTTTCTGCACAGGCTACTCGTTTTCGCGCCTATTACGCTCTGCGGTTCCGCGTTCGATACAATATCAGCTAGCGTAAGAACACGACGCTGATCAAGGTCTCGTACTACCGCAAGCGCTACGCCACACTTAAGACCAAGCTTGAGCATTACGCTCTAATGCCATACGAGTAGCTGTGCTCGCTTTGGCCTCGGCTGAATACCTGTGAGAGAACTATGCAGCGGGCAATGGTGTGCTACTTCGTCTCAGATTTTGCCTAAGGTAAACAGCAGATCAGTATATCACATGTGTTACTAATCTCCGGGGTATCGACGAGACAGGACTGCATGCCATCCACATCGCCATCCAGAGCAATTTTTAAGGCTATATTATCCTTGAATGAAGGAATTACCACTCTCAGATTAAGTAATTGACAGGACGGTCATCAACAATAAAAGCCCTTTTATTACTAATATTAGCTAATCGCTCTTTTAAGAGTTTCTTCTTAAATGAAATTCGTTCTAAAGATCTTATCTTAGAAATACCCTATTTTTTATAATAATTCTTATATTCTAATATTTTCAATTTTCTGGCGCATTAAGTATTTGATACAGTTGACGATTCAATTTTTTAGCTCAAGATCAATCAAAATTTAGCTCAAGAAACTTTCACGAATATAATCTTTATTTTACTCTTATTTTTTATAAGTAAACTTGCTCCTTTTTTTGGGCTGTCTTTTAAGTTACATATTTACTCCAAACTTGCTGCCATCGCTGAACTCTTGCAAAGCGTTCTTCCATGGGGTAATGCATACATTTGGAACCTCAGTGGCTAAGGACTGCCCTAAAAATTGACGACACGCTCGCGTTATTGTTGATCCTGACCAGCGACCGCCAGAAAGGCATGAAGAGAGCACTTATCATGCAAGTAACACTCGACTTAGGGTTTATTTTTCCCCGTAATTCCAATGGAAGAGCAGAAATGACTGTAGAAGATTAACTGAACTAGGCAAATAGGACTCATAAAACGGGATAACACAGCTTATAGTGCAAGACATCAGGAGATCTGGAAACGGATGCTGTCGATCTGTACACCTTAGCTGTAGTGTATATTACGGTATCTCGGTGATAGATAATATATTTGCCTTCTAATCTTAGGCATACGTTGTGGTCTACATTCGAACTCAAGCATAAGCAGACTTTGTTTCGTGCTGGGAGCTAACCGTGTGATGGAATGTCCATCGGCGATACCGGACATAAAACTCGAAACATACAAAGTATCTTAAAGTAAGTGTTCTTCAATGAAATTTAATGAACAATCTGATAAAATGACGACCAAATGACAACGGTAAACACGACTGTATGCTATATCCGTTAGGCGATCTAGCTGTATTCCCAACGATTCGATTTCGTTAAAATAATAGCAGTACAGGGGGGCGCAAACCCCGTTTTACGCTGGGGGGTGAAACCCGCATGGTCTTCTGGTACATTAACACTGTGTCTGTTTACTTCATTACCCAAATTGTCCTCGTGAAGTGGTCGGATTGAACTAATACTTTTTTAAATAAGAATTGTAATTCGCAATTTGTTCGACAGCCCTTAATAATTTCTCAAAGATTTATATGGGAAAGCCTTTTTTGTTTTTCAAGCCCTACAAAAGGAGTGCAATTGGATTTAAATACTAAGTATTTGATATAATCTTTGGTTCTGTGTATTTTCATTAATTAACGGTAAAGTTCAGGTTTGTGCCAAGCTAGTTGATAATTGATAAATATGAGCTATCTCAGTTCGTTTTCAAGCGCGTTAGTATTTTTCCGGGGGGCACTTACTTATGATATATTATATGTATATATATGGCAAATTTACAAAATGGTTGATCAAGTTTAAACTACCTTAGTATATAAAATTCACATTCATTGATCGGATAAATACTTCCTCCCGCGGGAACTCCTTTTTTTACTGAGGGCAATATTAATTTAGGCAAGATTTACTCGACAACTGTTGGAAAATTTATTGTTGGTATTTAAGCTCTACAATGTAATTTAGATATTTGATTTTTTGCTGATCTAACGGTACAACGGTATTTATATTTTATCCAGATGGTTCATAATTAACGCGGTAGGAGCTGCCAGATTGTCCAAATATTGGGTGCATTTTGTTGTTTCTGCTTTTTTTAGGTATTTTTTTTTGCAAGAATCTCTTGTACATCTCGACGAAAAGCTGTAAGGTGGGCTAAGGTGGGCTATATTTAAGTATGATATCTTTGTTTCTTCTAACAAGCTGATAACAGTTGAAAGCTTAGCACTGAAGGGGTAATTTATTGTTATCGATCGATAGATGTCCACGCTCTGAGTAATAATGTCTTTATATCTAAAACGAGTATTTCCGAAAACCGAACGTAGTATCTGTGTTATTCATGTCGCAATGAGGTTGAAATTTACCCCCAGGGAATTTTTAATGGTTTTGTGAGCTGAGGGAGTTGTAGGAACAAGAACACATTTTTTGCTGAAATTTTCTTTGACAAATTCTATAAGAGAGACACATAAAATACCACTTTCTTGATGGTTTTTCTGACGCCATTGTGTATATATTATACATTCTAGAAGTTCGGACGAACTAAGTAAAAGTGCAACACAACGTGCTTCATTTTAAAATAGGTATTTCTTAACGCGATAACTAATTTCGCTTACGTTTCACTGGGATAGGAATTTACCAGTTGGAAGTCTGTGTAAGAAGACTCGTTTTTAGTAGTGGTCGACAGCTCTCGATAGGCTGAATAGAAATATATGTTTATGTTCCTAGATAGGGGGGGGGGGGGGGTAAACACTTAGTACCGTGTTCTATGTAATGGAAGTTTTCTTGACGCTAATCGCTAGACCTCTATGAACTGAGTAAAGTGCGATACATACCTCTATACCTAAAATAGCTATTTTTGAGTGAAAATGACAAAAAACATAATAACCTACTTTTATAACATTAGGTTGACCATGCGTTTGTAGCTGCCTTCCAGTGTATTTCTGAGCGAATTCTAAATGTCAACCGTGAACTCAAATGGCTTAATGTGAAGCTTAAATCTTAATAAATTTAAATTTAATAACCTTATGCAACTCACTTGTCGTTCAGTTGAGATAATTCTAATTACGCATAACGATTTGCGGCTATCGACGCATATGTATCATAAAATAAATATGCGAAATTATTAAAATAACTACTTGAAACGTTTCTAAAGTTTGAATTAAGTGACTTTCTTTCTAGTTAAAACACTTACTACAGATGGCTTCGTAATGAAATTTTAATTTTTTTTTTTCATGGATACACCTTATTCTTCAGCCTACAGAGTGATTTAAGAAGCCAATCTAAATAGTACTACTCTCTTCCTGGTTGGCTCAGAAGTAATTTGATCGTAAATTATTCCGTAAAAATCTCAAGAAAACCACATAAGCCCATCCAGTCAAACGAAGTTAAACTTCTGACGGTTACTTCATGAATTTCTTACCGAGCTAGTACGCTAGTAGTATCGACTTTTTACTAAAATTTTTATCCTTTGCAGTCGAACTCCTTTTTGCCAGAGGAAGGTACATTACTATAATATATAATAGTATAAGAAGCCCACAACCCTCTTCACTTTTTTCGTATTTGCCGAATACAAAAACGAGAAAAAAATATAGTAAAACGAAGATGCCTTCAAGCTTTCGTCTTCTGTGAATATCAGGGAGAAACAAGCATTGTGGATAAAACATTACCCTATGGAGCCTCTTTATGCACTTTAGGCTCTATGCATGGTCCTCAAGCATGCAATGTCGTTTGTTTGCGTAGTGGCTGGCGTCATTTCGATATTCTCCCTCCTCGCTGCTAGCAGGTAGCCTTTTAGGTAGAATTTTCTCCTAACTGTCGCTTTGATGAAACTTCCGATTGCTGTCATTCGTGTGTGTTTATTTTTCAACACTGGTGGCGCAGGACTACCCGCTTTCCTTGCCTTTTTTAATCTACTGTTGGTTAACTTTGCTTTTCGTTAAAGGTCAAAGTAGACACACGTAAGCCTCTTCATTTTCTTGACCAAAGCATCCGCGTCCAGCCTTTGGTTGCGTCAAATAATCACAGGACATTGTCTATTATGCAAAATTCTGATATCCTGGGGATATGCCAGCAGGTCCACCCCCCTCTTCGCTTGCCGACGTGTGACTCCAGTTTCTTTGCCATTGGTAGTAATTCTTATGTGCCTCCAGTGATATAAAAAGTTTGACTCGTCATAATGTCTTTAATTCGTTCTGCACACTCAGTAGCACCAGTGGCGCTAATGTCGGCACCATTCTATAACCGCAGCTCGGTAGATTCGCACCATTGTTTTTTTGTGCTGCAAGCAGTATGCTTATATTCATTTTGATTTAAAGGGTCGCTGATGCCGAAGGGCTCTTTATTGACATAAAGCACCGCTCATTAGACCGTTTTTATCAGCAGTCGCGGGTTTTTCCAATCGGTCTTTTGCATTTTTTGGTCCCATAGTCTCCACTAGAGATCATTTGCCTGGGTGTCTTTATCAGCTCTATTTAGAATGCCCACGAGGTACTTAATCCGCTTTTTTACTCCTCTCTGTGGTCCCCTCCCAGTACCATATTTAGGTGTTGGCATTTCCGTTGTTTCACTAGCGGAATCGTCTAAGTTCTCTACAATTTCAGAACTCAGGAATGCACAGGATTCCGAAATACTATTTTAAAAGTGACTTTTATAGGGCTTGTAATGTTACTTGATATTCCTTATTCCTTCAATAAATGCTTCTTTTGGAACATAAGAAGACACTGGTTTTTGAAGTTGGGACGAGGTTTCCCTCGTTCGTCGCTTTCAGAACCATTCAGCCTAATCTGCTATATATTTCCAATATTATAAAAAGCTCAAACGAAGAAGTACTGGATGTGCCGAAGGCTGGAAATCGAAAGCGCAGGCTTGAAATAATTCCTCGAAAAAGAACGAATCGTTTCAAATTTGGCGCTCTTTAGAGCCTTGTTTTTCCACAGGATCAATTTGATAACAATTTGGTGCAATTTCAAGTTTTCTGACGAGATTGAATAAACTTATCTACTGAGCATTTTGCTAGTTTTCTTAAATGGAGCAATAAGCGTGTCTTTGGTGTGAAATAAAGCACACTATCTATAAAGTTGTAAAACGTTAAGGAAATTAAGTAATGTGTAAGTATACAGGTAGTTCAAGCGTCCCGAACAGAGATAACAGGTCATCATGGACGGTCCTTTTACTGAAAGGCCTGTGATAACGACGATTCACGGACAAAAACGTGAAAAGGGTAAAACAATTCATGATTGCCAGCCACTGAATTATCATAAGGGCGCTAACACAAAAGGTAAATCTCAACCGGCTTATCTTAAAGAGTTCTGACCCATCGTTTACGCGTCAGAAGGCCTACGGCAAAGTTTGTGCCAAAACAGTTTAATATCCAGCATATGGATACCCGTGAACAACTGTGTCAGGAACAGTTTTTACCATCTGTTGAAGAGCTAAGCTTAAGTAAAATGTTACTACGGGTGGCCAGATATGAGTGTACGGCTGGGACGAGACACAAATTTGGCTTCAATAACGAACCTCGACTGAAGAAAGTTGCGCGAATGAGGTCAAAAAATTTGTTCACTTGCACAGTTTTCTTTGACCGTCGAGAAATCATTCAATATAAGTTTAATAGGTTTGGCTCTACAGTCACCCAAGGGTACAGTAAGTTTATCAAAAGTTAAAACAAAAATCGCAAGTTCCTAACTGAAAGGTAGATCAACGCAAGAAACCAGAACTAGCACAATCAATCCTGGTTTTTCCATCACGCCAATGCATTCACACATCACAACTCACATAACGGTCTTTTTTTTTTACCAAAAATTCGATGCACGTTGTTTTAACCCCGTACTCACCGAACCTACCTCCTGCGATGTTCAATTTTTAAAACTAAAAGTTTTTTACAAACTTTTTTACAAAGTGTTTGGACACGATTGAGAAAACGCTGATTGAGTTGACAACTATCCCGACGGATTTCAAACATACTGAGTACAAAAAATACGGCGACAAAGGCGAGTTGCATCCGACAGGGAATACTTTGGAAGGAGGACATGAATAGCTACGGTTCGATCTTTTGGATCAAACGAGTCGTTTACTTTTGAGCAAAGAGTTATACTCCGAAATCTGGAAAGGTGTTAGAGCGTTTAAAACGATGCTATATATGTATTGTATATTTGCAAAGGTCTTTTTTAAATGGAAAACAACATTGAAAAAGTTGCTTTACTCATCTACAGAAAGAAAGCTACAAGAGATGTCTTTGAATGGTAGAAACCGAAGATTAAAAATAATAAAAAAGTGAAACTGCGGGTTATGCAATGCACATACTTTCTATACCTTACTGCTATTTGTATACCACATATGGCATTGTAGACTTACAAAATAGAACTATTAGACAAAAGAGCGATTGTCGACGCGCTTGATCTAAGCCTTAAATTGATAAGTCTAAAAAGTTGCATGCGATGGCGTAGAAGACACTGTACAAGCTAAAGGCAAAACCACTACAATACGATTTAGTACTTTCAGATTATACAGAGGTTTTTGAATCACTGCATACGTTTACGTTGAAATTAAAAACAAGGACAAAGTTGATACGTAATTTTCTGTTTTCTTACATCACACTTCGTTTTTTGAGCAATTAGAACGCTTCGTTCATCTAGGTTTATCAAAGGAAAACGAAATGAACAGCAATCTTCTATGTCCTGGACGTGATGATTAAGGGCAAGCTCTAGTACAGAGGAAGAGATTCTAGACAATAACGAACAGCTGGATAATTTCTGTAGCCGGCGCGGACAATATGCTCGATCAAATTGTTCTCTCTGACCAGACAGTCTTTCCCTCATTATGCTACGATGAATGGCGTACGTCGTGTGTAATTGAGTGTGCCTATGTACCGTTCGCTTCCGTGTGACACAATGCAACACTGATCAAGGGAGAACCCACCGAAACATTGACCCTATGCTTCCCGTCCACTTCGACTTGGAAGCAATCGTTAATCGAGTCGAAGTGGTAAGGAGCCCTGAAAAACAGTACTAATGGCGGCTGCTTTCGCTAGAAGCAGTTTTCCGCCACTTCTAAAGTGTTTCATAGAAGGCCGTGCGACTATATTGCTAGACTTAACATGCCTGAGGAAAGCAACGATTAGCAGCCTTCATGTTGCATCGATGCATGTTCGGACACGCGTTCCTGCATACTGTGTTTAGTCCCAGTTAGGACTGCCCGACTACTTTGGCTTCTGTTAGCAATCCTGCTACCGTTGCTAGCGAATTCCTCCTATCTGATCGAAGTCATAGCTATAATCATTACACACAGCAACTGACAGAACCGACAAATTGGACAGATAAGATTTAAGCACAACGCAAACTGCCGACTATTTTCATACATAAAAATGCTTACTGTAGAGGCTTTTTGGGGATGAAGTCTTTTGCAAAACAATATAAAAGGAACTATTTCATCTGTACACTAATACAGACGCAAACTGCGTCTTACTCAAACATGTCTTGACTCATTTACAATGTTACCACAGACACACTGACCGCCCAGTTCTTTTTTAGCTTATGTTTACATTATTCGAGCCGGAGACTGGGTGCTTCATGATCTAACAAACGAATTTAGACGGTACGTGAGGTAAAGCGTAAAATCATCCTCCGGCGCAGCTAGATCGTCTGACGTCTAGCCGATAAATTTCCACGTCGAGGTCACAATCCCACAGAACGTCTTCCCCCCACTTCTGATGTCTGGCGAAATAATTTTCTTACGGAGGGCTCAACTGACGGTCATTCTTCGTAAAAGCGTAGTCATACGTGTTCCACAGTACTGCATAATTTTTTGCATAACTCTTTAAAAGAGCTCCGTGAAATCTTAACGGGGCAAAATCTACTGATGGCAGCACGAATACCTCTATCGCTTAATCTCACCGAAAGGTTTGTTTGAATTCTTCTCCGCGAGTCCAGTATTGATTTTTCAAGATCAGGTCAGACTCTACAGAGAACATTTGGTAGCAAAACTTCAAACACTTGAAGCCTTACAGCTAAAATTAGGACACGTAGGTTACACTATATGATATATAAGAAATACGTACATTTGTGCTCCTTTATAGCTCACAACAACAGCTATACAGAGGTAAGAATGTGTTTTATACAGTATTGGCGTAACAGCGTTTACTATTCTCAACAGCGTCGAAGGTGATTTATGAGTGATCGGCAGTTTCTTTTATTTCCGTTTCCACGGTTCATTTGTATCTGATCTTATTCATCAAACTGGGATTCTATATTAGATAGAGTACTTTCACGCATGATACGTTATTTGTTGCAGCTTAACTCCAACACGCTCATAAATCTGCGGTCTGTGGGCACTAATGATTAAAAGATAAGATAAACATCTTATATAAGATGTTTATCTTTTATTATTATTATTATAAACGGAAAGCGATTCATCTACAGCACCACCAAGGCAAATCGTGCACAGATTGAACGGGTGAAAGCTTCTTAAGAAAAGACCTTGCTCAATGGTGTCGAACATCACGCTTGAAGCATGGACCTTTGGATTATCGGAATCAGTAGTTATCTCTAATGCATGGTATCCAGATCTTTGAAAAACAGTCGCAACGTGCCGATTGATCCTGATACTATTCTTTCAAAGAGCTTTGTCATCGCTCGAATAAATAGGTTATTGTCAACGGTACAACCAATAAATTTTATTTTGGTGCTGTGGACCGGGACAATAAATACAACAGAAATTAAAGTTTTTAGATGGCAATGTGGCCTTCCATCCTACACGAGCGCTCACTCAAGAGCTCACATCTTATTCCAATCGCTGAAGTCCGCGACAGCATTAGAACTTCTGTAGTATGGGAATGGTAAGCCATTCAGAAAACGTGTAAGTTTCCGTCAACTAGAATGTCATCGTCGAGATTGTACAACGGGACCATAGGATTTTAATTTAACTTCTTGGTGCTGCAGAAAATCAAACCCCACGGGGAAGAAGAGCGCACGATATCCATTCAACCATCTCTACTCTTGAGATATGAAAAAATATCGCTACTTTACCAAACGTCAAAGGTTGTGCATAATTGGATAATAACATAAAAAGAGCCCTGACGTTCTTCTAACAGCTGCACTCTGTACTCAACACATTTTAGTTTTAAGAATGGAATTTTCAATTATTTAAAGAGTGCGCTAGATATAGTTACGAAGCCTACTGTCATTTTAATGCATTTTACTCGCGGTGTTAGCGAAGACTGAACTGTATGTATACAAGTTTGCTTTTCATCGTGTTAATATCGAAGGTACCACAAAATACAAAAAAAAGAGCCCGTTGCCAAGCAGTAGGCGAATTTAGCAATCGGCAATATGCGTCTCACCCTTGTCCATAACTGCCTCTGAAAAGTGTTCGACCTTCTAAGTAAAGCCCAGTTGCTACCCTTTTGATGTATTCTTTGCTGCAATCACTTCTTTATCCTTCACACTCCTATTATCATGGTGTTGAATTCTAGCCATCTTTTATTACCAACTGCTTAGGGTAAGAACTAATTTAGCCTTCTCGCTTGGGCAATGGGGCATTCCTTCAATCTTTGCTTGTACTTTGAGCGACGACAACTCATAACCTAGGATTTGCACCCCGTTCTCTTTTTTTCGGTCGTCCTATAAGCTAGGCCTCAAAAAGGAGGACCAGAGTTCTTTCTGGCGGTAGATTGCTAATAGAGTTTAATTGCACATGAATTCGATGACCAACAGTGGCAAACGGCTTGTCCCTAACACACAAAACTAAATGAGGACGGTGAACGACTTTCTTTAAAATAAAAATCTGAAGCATAATTGACAACCCAAAATTTAGAGGTTAATAGCGAAAAAAAAAACTAGATTTTATACATTTTGAATAACTCGACCGTGTACCAAGCAGTCATCATCATTAGATGACGTGTTGATTTGCGGAGACAGCATTTCTAGCTAGCGGGCAATTTGAAACATTGGGACAATGACTTCGGCGCTTTTGTCATTTCAGTGTCTCAGAAATAAATGGAGGCTCTAACGTACGCACATAAAGATATCCTAAGGGTTATTACCATAGAAATACGCGTTCTTCTTTCGAGGGCAGGCACCTAAGATCGCACCCATCTTCGGCTACGGTGAATCGACGTAGGATAATCTTGCACATCACCTTTTCGCCTTCGCGAAGGGTTAGCTTTGAACATGCTCGTTTGTTCGTTTTTCGTATATAAGACAAAAGCAATGCTAAAAAAAACTAGCTAATTGCTGCTTTGGAACGAATCAGCACAGGATAACTTAACCGCTTCGAACCTCATAGTGGCTGCGTGATTAGCATTTGCGAGGAACTGGTAACACGTACGCTTACGTTTGTTTATTTTCCAAAACAGACCCGAAAAATAGATCATAAATGTGTCATAAAATTAACCTTAATGTAACGTAATTTAGTGTTCCAAATGTAATGCATATTTTTGCAAACGGCAAATTTGTCGACAAACCTTTTAGCAGGAACGTCGTCTACTCTCCCGACTAACACAGTAACTCGAAAGCGCACTTATATACAAGTAGTACATTTTAAGGTAGAATCTAGTTATCCTAACTTAGTGCAGCATTCTAATTTAATAGACATCTTTGCATCTGACGACCAAGTTACTAATGCAGCTAACGCGTCGAGAACGCACCGTTACGCACCTGTGGTAGCATTTAATGTTCCCTTTAAAAATACTCTTTTCTTCTGTCGTAAATTATCCTCCATCACCTATAGACTTCGTTTTTTTAGGGTTTTCACTCAAAAAAAAAGTGTCGTAAACCTATATACATATAGTGTTTTAGTTCTCTTAATTTATTTAAGGTTATTTTTTACGTGAACTGTTTTATTTCTTTGTTGTCTTCTAATTACAGGTGACTTCAGAGATTTCGCAAAACCTTTGTATGAAAAAATGATATCTCTAATTTCCGTGTTTTGTTGAATCAATACTAATGTGCTTTCCATATTGATTCCAAATTGATATTAATAAATATGTATTGACTCAATATCTGTTTGCGTCGTCAGAGTGAAATACAACAATGAACCACTTGAATACATTGCATTAATACTTAAATGTTGTGGCTATTCATTTGCACGTTATAATTATGTGTTTTTCGCGATGACATATGGATTCGATGACTGTCAGATTACAAGACATCGCGCATCTTGAAGAGCAACTTTAGTATTTCCTTCGAAAGTCTTAACTTGAACAAGGTCCAACTAAAAAGCTTTTTTCCATCAATAGTAAAAAATAAGATCATCTCAATTTTGCGTTTCTTCGGGATTGTAACGTCCCATATGAGTTGTCATAATGTAGCGATTATTAATAGCTAACGCTGGCGAGTGCATCGAGAAAAAGCGTTGGTGGTTAAGTGATGAGGTTTGGAGTGCCTAGGGGAGGAAGAGCGGAAAAACGAAACATTCGTGTTTCGTTGATGGTTATTTTCTATTCCATTAGTTCACATGGGCGTCCCACCATTCACTCGGATATTGTTGGACGGTGTCAACTTGAATATCTTTTAATGGACATAAGTGGGTTTTACTTCGGTTGAAAAAAAAAATTATGTAGGTAAGTGGTAAAAAGAGGTGTAGGAAACCTATACGAACAACAATATAAACGTGGGAGTATGTGGATCTGATCAGGGTTTAGTAGCAACAATTACAAATCCCTGTATTCTTCACGAATTACAATATTCTTTAAAGTCATTCGGTCCCTCGGTGTAAATGCGTATCAAATATGAAAAGGTCACTTAGATGGTTTCTATTATAAACCTAGAATCAAAATCTAGCTAAGAGCAAAAATCCGTAATAACGGTATCAATCGTATCGTTTTTCGAATTTTATCCACATTATTAGAGTGATTATTAAGGAAATAGAACAACATTCGTGCATCATGACGCTAGTAGAACCACGGCTCAATACGTCTATTTGAATCCCGTGACATATATAGCACGTATTAATCATACAGATACTGATGACAAGATACAATTGCTATCACATATTACATTATTAAGTCAATTTAGAATTTAAACCTCTTTCGCCTCTTACAGAAGTAAATGTTACGTTTTTCACTGTTCTATAAACATGACTCAATCTAGTTAGCACCAATGGAATTATTACAGCAAACATTTCTTCAACAAAATACAACGACGGTAAAATCGTTTGTCCCGTTGGGCTCCACCTGTTAGATTATGGAGAAGCGCCAAAGAACCTGCCACCATCACGAAATATTAATGGAAGTCGCTTGTGACATCATTGCTTATTGCCACAAATGCATAATGGAGTAATTACAGTATAAACTTTAATTTACGATGGAATATTTTCACTGTTCCACGAAATGGGTTTCCGCGAGATCTAAAAAATATTCGTACCTATGAAGCATCAATAATGCCCTTCAGTCGGGTGCTGCGGAGTCTCTTTCTCAACCACAGAAAGTGTGCTGTAAATGAGTATATAGGATGCGTCGCCTTTGTAATTATTTGAAAATGGGAAACGTAAATGCGTGCGTATGCAAGGGGACATTAATGTAATGAGTTTAATGAAATATTTCGTTAATGTACAGAAGAATTATTCGTGAGTGTTCTTAAAGGCTCAATATTCCCAACGCTCGTGGCAACACAGCTACTGACCAGTTACTTCACCATGCTTACTTCGCTTGTGCTCGTTGAGGTGAGCTTTTTGTATAAAAGTTTTGTCGCACACGTCGCAGGCAAAGTTTCGCTCACCAGTGTGACTGTTCATGTGGCGTTGGAGGTGATCTTTTCGAAGGAAGGCACTGCTGCAGAATGTACAGCGGAATCGTTGTTTTCCGTGAGATTTAACGTGTGCTTCTAGAATATCCCGATCGGCAAAGATTTGATCACAGATATTGCACTGAAATGGGATGTCATCGTGAGTGTCCTTCATATGGCGTGTTAGCCATGTTTTCGTCGTGAACGTTCGGCTGCAGATACGGCATTTGAGACCAATACCCTTATTAGCAATACTGATCGCTTTCTTAATGCTGCCCTTGTACGTGAATGCGTTATCTTTGTTCTTGCTGATCTCCTTGATTCGGTTTTTAATGTGTTGTTTCATATGTTTTTTACTGCTTCGTGCGTGTATAGCCAAGTGTCTAATTAGATGCTCACGTCTTGAGAATCGACCGGAGCAGAGGTCGCATGCATAGCTCTTGTCTATATGCGCCTGGATATGGGCTGAGAGATGCTCTTCAGCCCCGAAAGCAAAACCACAACTTTGGCATTTAAATGGTTTTGGCCCGTCATGCGCCTTTACGTGTACCTCAAAGAACCGCAGCCGATTAAATGACATCGGGCAAAATGTGCAGGCAAATTTTTTCTTCTCATTTTCGGGATTCTGCTGCGCTTCAGCGTTCTTTATGTCTCGTTCTTTCGCTTTGCTAGCCTCAGGTATACGCCACGAGCGGTGCTGCTGGGCAAATTTTCGTGCTTCCATAGTATTCCAACTAACCGAGTCCAACAGTTTACGAACTTCGGCAGAGTCTCGATTGAATTCCTGTGCCATTGTCTCAACCAAATGACGGCACTCCTCCCCGTTTTGAATCTCCAGCTCGGCCTTTCCAGCGTCCCATTTGGTGACCTTAAGTACCGCAAGAACGTACCTCAAATCCACCTGGTACTTCAAAGCAAGCCGGCCCATTAACCGCTTGTCGACTGCCGTAACCCTTCCTGAAAGGTTAAACGTTTATAACAAAGTAGTCATTGAAACAGGGGCACTTGTCAAAATTGTAATTTTGAATCCAGCGATCATTTTTTCCATTTATTTTTTCGTCTTCAGGTTCTTTTTACAATCTATGCTACTAATGCGTGCATTACCTAATCTACATAATTACTTCTGCTAAATAAGTGGTACATGCTTAAATGAGGAATATTTTTATAGATGAAATACTTGAATACAAATAATTGCGGTCTTATACAAATGCGTATAGAGTTTAGATGTCCTATTTAAATGCACAATTTTGTCAGTATACGCTTTACTTGTATAAACGTTATAATTCGCATCAATAGTGGCCAAATGTTTTTGTTTTGATAAAAACGCTTTCAAGCAATTTCAGTCGATCTAAGCAGGTCTCGATAAAATGGAGCAGCTTAATGCGATATTTATACACGCTAGATGCAAGGAATAGTGTCCCTGTTCTTATTTTTTTTTACCAAATATGTGTATATCTAATGTACACGAGCCACAACGGACCAGGTTCAAAGGCAATGTGTGTACACGAGAGAAACACAAAGAGAATTATATCTAATATGAAACCTTTCTTTTCTTTTTATCTTTTCACAAGTTATGGCTATTTATCGAAGATACGGTTGGGTTCATTGGCTAGTTGGCTTATGTACGGTCCTTATCTTTCATTAATACTAAAATTACAGACACCATAACAAAGATGCAGTTAATTCCATCAACTGCAAGAAAAGAGCCATAACACACAGTTTAGATTACTCACTTGCAACAGATTTCTCTTGAAGTTCCATAATTTTTAAGTTCTTTTCGGTGCTTCCTTCGATATATCCTTCTAACTCGTCGTCGTAGCGCACTTCTGAATATGGAGTGGTCACGTAAAATCAAGAACAAATATATAAACAGACAACATGAAAAAACATCAGCTGGAGCTGCTAAAAACTGAAACAGACTGAAGGTTTTCTGAAATCCAAGCTTTTACGGGCCTTTGCAGGAGCTGAGCGCGGGTAGCGCCTGCCGTACCAACGTGTGTTTTCGTGTTAGTTGCTTTTGTTGTTGATTGTCGTCTGCACAAGCACAAACCAACAAAGATGAAGTAAAAACAAACCTAAGATAAAGAAAAAGTGAGAGAGGAGAGGGGAGGGTAGGATCGTGCTGCGCTCAGCTTGTCTTCTGCATAGCAGAACTAAAAATACTAGCTGAATTAAGCCGCAAAGCCAACATCTTCTGAAAGCTAAACACTTGAGACCAACGTCGTTACTGGTATGCTCTTCTCCGTGATTAAGAAATTAATTAGGTCTGTAAGAGAGATGCTATTACAGAATTTGATTGACAGACATTACAAATAGCCTACGTTGTACCGCTCAATAGAAGCCACGTTCTCTTGTATCTACGAAAACTATGCATTGAACATTAGCATGCAAACAATACTGGTAATGGCCTATACAATATAATCTCTGGCCATCATCATTAGCGTTCAAATATTTTTATGTAAAAATTCGATATTAGCAGGAAGAACTCAGCATAAGTTAAGTAGTAAGTACCATGTAAGGGAAACGTGAAAGATTAAGCTGCCTTCCCTTGAGAGAACAAATCCACTTAATCACATCCCTTCTCTACATTTAAAATATTATTATTTTTATTTTTCATCATACCACCAGCGAGTCACCAGGCAAGATTAAAGCAGTCATTATACCTTATTACTAACCTAATTGGCATATTCCAACGTGGTGGTCCGAGCTAAAGCAATGCAGCTTAAAAAAATTATAGTTTAATTCTTTCAAAAAACACGAATTACATCAGCAATTGGTAATTTAATGGCCTTACTTTTATTCTATGCAAACGTTCCTTTAAATGCCTTTTTATAGTAAGGCAGCCGATTAGTTGTGACCGACATTACTTCTTCAGGGTAGCAGAACATAATTTGCCTGCCTGACCTTGAGCAGCTTCATTGCACTGCTTCTTGAGAATTGGAGTTTAAGGCTTGCCCATATTCGCTTTTATTGTTACACAAGTTTTACTTGACAAATTAATAAAGGTGGTTTACTTTAAGCAAAAACTTCAATCATACTCTTGGTAATCTTCTTTGAACTAGAAAGCATTCTGGTAAAAATGTTTCTCATCTTTTACTTTCTATATTTCGTTGGCTATATATATACAT